>NW_028186546.1:198553-210461 GCF_003343005.1 Rhea americana
TTTTTTTTTTTCTGAAGAAAAAGGCCTTAGGAAGGTTTCAGGTCTTTAAATTTTAAAAATATGTTTCTGGCGGTGCCGAGCGACAAAACCCCTTAAAAAAGGGGTGTTTTTCTAAAGGAGCGTGTCGCTCGGCACCGCCGGAAACGTGGCAGTGCTGAGATTTCTCTCTTTCGTCTTTACTTTGTGCTGACCAAGCCACTGCCAAGTTGAACGATGGGAGGTGGTTTGAGGGGGGATGACTTCCAAACCAGCAGCCCTGGAAATAAGCATCATGTGCCACCAGGAGCACGAGAACCCCAATTTTTTAGCAATGTGAGGTGCTAACCAAATTACACTGTTATGGAGTACAGCCTGCAAAGATGCTGGTATTCTCGAAAGACACGAAAATGAAAAACAAGGGCCAGAAGAGCAGAATTTTAAACTTCTGTAGTGCCTGGTTGCCTGTAGCTTAAACTGCTGTGCRGGGCTATTGTGATTTTGAGAAGCTCCAGTCTTGGACACCAGGACAAGGAGGTACAACATGATTTGGGTGAAACAAATGCGAGAGCAGAAGGTCGGATATGAGCTGGGTCTGGTGCTAGCCAGACGTTGCTGTCTGCTGAGCTCYGTTACACGTGAGCGAAATGAGKATGTTTGGCACAGGTATCRTATGGCCCTTAAAYGCTTCCCAGAATTATAAGGATGGCRGATGAGGGCTGAGGAYAGAAATTTTAAATTACAACAGAAACGATCCTTCAAATGGAGGGGGAGATAAGAGGTGGTGACTGTGGATCAGAGGTGGTGGGCTCTGGTGCTGCCAATACCAGCTGTGCTGGTTTATCCCGTGCCCGGGACCCTTTCCCTTCTGCAGGCTGTGGTCTCACRGTGCCATCCAACTGTGTTTTTTCCCGCAGCCTGCGATCACTGCCTGCGGGCTTTGGAGACGGCGGAGGAAAATGCCCAGCGGCTGCTGGGGAGAAGCTCCCAGGTGCTGCCTTACCCGGAGCAGTGCAGCATCCGGAAGGACCTGCACCAGCAGTGTCCCCAGTGCCAGGTACGGGGCTGCCGGGAAGGAGCACGATCTTACTGGGGCTGCTAAATCCTTTATAGCATCTGGCCATACACTTAGTCTGTCTTTCTGCCCCAAACGCTGCATGAATTCATCCCTATGGGCTTCACTTAACTCCTCGTGGGAATTTTCGTCTGCTAGGGCCCAGGGAGGGATTTACCATGGTGTTCCATGGGAAGGCTCTTCCCTTCTGCCTCTCRCGATGGCTGAAGAGCCTGCGCTCTGCTCCAGTGGGCCGACAAGGCACGGTCAGGGCCCAGCACCCGCTTTGCCACCTGCTGCTGCTAACGCTGGGCGCTGTGCCCCTTGCTCTAGGTGACGTACTGCAGTGCCGAATGCAGGCGGTCTGCTTGGGAGCAGTACCACCAGGTCCTCTGTCTCGGCCCGTCCCRCGAGGACCCCACGCACCCCCTCAACAAGCTGCAGGAGGCATGGAGGTAGGGCATCAACCCATATGCTGCTCCAGAGGCAGAGAAGGTGGCTCTCCTGGGCTGAGTAATGCTTGTTGAGGACAGTCCTGGCTTTACATCCCTGCATGAGGTGGCTGGTGGGACCTGGTGGCTGTGAGACTGCTCCCCTCCGAAGCCCAGGGCTATCTGCTGCTTGGCAGATAGGAGCTGGGACGTGGGGCTGAGCAGTTCTTGTTTYGCTCGCAGCAAAGGGCTGCAAGTGCTGAGCAGCACATCCCTCCCTACTGCAATTTTATAGTGCTTCTGCACTTCTCCAGGCTCCTGGACATCTGCCTCGCAGCAGCCCTGTGGGTACATAAAGCTATCCCCGCTTGCAGATGACAGAATGGGCACAGAGAGGAGAAGTGACAATCCTGACCCAAAGATGGTCACAAGTCCCAGCTCTCGCTGCATTCCTGGGCTTTTTGGGGACCAGGATTTGTTACCCAGGCTGTATTTTAGCRAGATGGTTGAGGACTATTTGTATGCTTGGTGCAGGCAAGCAGACAGAGGCTTTGCCTCCTTGCCCTGAGCAGTRGCATGTTCCCACACGATGATGCTGGGCTAGCTGCTTTGGTGGGATGGGCTGCTCCTGCCTCYCTCTAGCTTTTTCTTTCCATACCAGCACTGATCTGCTCATCTTTCGTCTTCTCTTTTATCCCTGCAGAAACATGCATTATCCACCAGAGACTTCCAGTATCATGCTGATGGCACGGATGGTTGCCACTGTCAAACAGGTATGTCAGTGATTTGGGGCCGCAGCTGCTGATGCATGCTGATGTTTTCTCTTCCCATTGTGTCTGTTGTTCCCAAGGACTGATCTTTTCTCTAGCGGTTGGCAAAGCAGGGTCCTGCTGGAAGAGGCTGCAGCGTTGAGTGATCCTTGGTCGTGGGGCTGACAGGCAGCAGAGAAAGCACCTATGTCCTGAGCCAAGCAGGACCTTTTTTCCTCACTGATTAGCACACATTTTTTTCAGAACCAAACCTTTCCTCTGGCTCTGTTTGTTTTGCTCAGCTTTACTCTGACAGTAAACTAACACTGAGTGCTTCTCTTGCTYCTTGATAGCAGACTGGATACCTCTGAGCTCCGTGGACCCTGTCCCCTCCTGCCTCTCTCCTGGCTGGTGAAGAAAGTGGTGTTAGTGCCATGTATTTGCTTGATTTCTTTTTCAGGCTAAGGACAAGGACCGGTGGATAAAGGTCTTCTCCCAGTTCTGCAATAAGACRGCAAATGAGGAGGAGGAGATTGTGCACAAGCTGCTAGGGGACAAATTTAAGGTAAGAGCCTGGCAGCACTCAGAGGCATTGAGTGCTGGGAGCCGTCTCCCAGCCTGTGTGTGTGAGCCCACAGATGTGGAGGTCCCACTACCACTGGGATGGGAGCAAGCTCTCCGCGTGGAGTTTGCAGATTCACATACAGTGGGTCCCAGCACCCAGAGGTGCAGCAGTGAGCAGGCTGGCTTGGCACCACTGCCTGATCTGGAAGGCTAAGCATGTGCTGCGCTGGTGTATTTTGCTGCTGAATGGGTGGCTTTTACTGCTAAAATGAGTGGATTTCATTGCTCTGAGGGCAGCAGCCTCCAGCCTTGCTGTGAAGGCCAAGGAGCCTGACTCCTGAGCCCCGTGGCTCTTGCTGGGCTCAGCTGTTGGCCTGGGTGTGACTGCATTGGCATCTGCCCACCCTGCTGTTGTTGCCATTTCCCATCAGGGCCAGCTGGAACTGCTGCGGTTGCTCTTCACAGAAGCCCTTTACGACGAACATCTCAGCAGGGTGAGTGGAGCGACCTCCCAGCTAACCTGGGAGTGTGGCTGGACCCTACATTTTGTACTAGTCCCTCTAGGTCATAACTGCCCCAGACTCCTCTGGGAGTCCACTTTCCTCCAAGCTCCCTGTGGGATTTGAGGCACGTGTTTGTGCATGTGTGTGTGCAGGGTAGCGTGCAGCAGGTTCAGCAAGTGAGTCGTCTTCGTCACGTGCTGATAGATCAAAAGTGTGGGTGCAGAGGGAGGGCAGCTCCTTTTCTCAGAGGGGTCCCTTTTCTCAGGGAGACCCAGCGCTCACTGTATCTGGGCTGGCCTCGTGTGTGTGGGCATCTCCCTCCTGAAAATCATGACAGAGCATAAAATCAGAGCTGCAGATTCTGCACTTCAGTTTCCCCCAGAGGGTCCCCCTCCGGGCATCTCCAGGGGATCATGGCTTTGGTGGGGCTAGGYGCCTGTGGGAGTGTTTCTGCCCCCCGTCTCTGTGGACCTGGGGCAGGCAGCGTGGGCCCCAGCGGCAGGATGTGGAGTGGGGTACTGCGGCGAGCTGGCCTGGYCTCAGCCACTCTCTCTTCTCCCTCCTGCAGTGGTTCACTCCCGAAGGCTTTCAGTCCCTCTTTGCCCTTGTTGGGACCAACGGCCAAGGCATAGGAACCAGGTAATGGGGCTTTCTGGTTACTTCTTGCTGGGTGGCAGAGGCGTGGTGGGGAGGAGATGGACAGTCTGTACATTTGTGTTGCCCTGGGTATTGGTTGCGTTCAAACTGGGCTGTAACGATGCCCCTCTCCTTCCCCCATAGYTCTCTGAGCCAGTGGGTGCATGCTTGCGATGCGCTGGATCTCCCCATGCCGCAGCGAGAGCAGCTGGATGCCTTCATCGACCAGCTCTACAAGGATATCGAGAAGGGTAGGGCTCCGGTGTRGCCATGGGCAGTGTCGGGCAGCTCCGTTTGCACGTCCCAGTGGGGTTTCTGTTCCTGGGGACTCCTCCCCGCATGCAGGGACTAGCAGAGATTCCCACTGGGCATCAGGAGATCCTACTTCCCCCGGTCCACGTAAGCCACGTCTCAAACCATCGCTGCCTGGAGAGGTTGGGTCCGGGTTTGTGAACAACGTGGCCCAGGTGTACTGTGACGGGTTGGGGTGGCTGGAGGAGAGATCCGGAGAGCTCCCATGTGGAGAATCTAGCTTACAGTGGTGCTGAAAGACATATTTACCATTTTTTGGACTAAGGTTTGCCCCTTCGGGGAGCTGCTGATGCAGCTGTGTGAGGGACAGGGGAGCATCTGCTTGAACTGGAGGTGCAAATCTCCATGTCCTCCATAGCTGTCGTTGGTGAGGGAAGGGGGCTTCAAAACAGCTTTCCAACACTCAGTCCCTAAAGCAAGCGCCGGCTGGATGCGTGTGTGCGTTCAGCGTTGGTGGACATCCCCCCACTGAGCTGCATGCGTGGGTGAGCTGGAATGGCCCGTGCAAAGCCTTAACCCCCTGCTCTCTGTGCTGCAGAGTCAGGAGAGTTCCTTAACTGCGAGGGATCGGGTCTCTACGTGCTCCAGAGCTGCTGTAAGTAACACAAGGGCTGGCAGGAAAACTAGCAGTGGGGACGGGGATGCTGTCCTGGGGCTGCTGGAGGCCACGAGGACGTAGGAGGGAACGCCTTCGYGCCCAGAGCCACCTTCTTTCACTCCTAAGCGTTAAAGGCAGAGTAGGGGTGAGCAAGGCCTGGGGATGGGGTGCCGTGCCGAGAAGCCGGGGAGCCGCACTGCTACAAAGTATCTTCCCTTCAGCATCCGGAGGCTGAGGATGGTGCTGGATGTCCCTGGGGCTGATCCAGGACAGCCTTTCCTCTTTCTGGTCTAGGGGAGAGCCCTGGCTCAGCACCCAGCTCTGCTGGGGACCCTGGACCCCAAAGTCCCCTGTGTGAGCAGGGAGTGTCACGCTGGTGTCCCCAGGGCAGACGGGGTGGCTCTGGCACAGTGCTGCTGTATTGTTAGCCAGGCCTTGTCCCTCTCTGTCAGCGGCACCGGCTCCTGGCGTGTCCCTGGCTGCTGCTGGCCTGAAGAGCAGGGTCTGGCGGAGGAAGCCAGCCTGGCACGTGGCCCATCTGGGATGCCAGGACAGGCCCTACCTACTAGCTGCATCAGGGGCTCTGGCCTGTGCCTTCCTCTTTTTCTGGAGATGTCCTTGCAGCTGAGCCCCATCTTCCCTGCAGGTAACCACAGCTGTATCCCCAACGCTGAGACATCCTTCCCGGACAACAACTTCCTCCTGCATCTGACAGCTCTGGAGGATATCGAGGCGGGAGAGGTGAGCCAGGGCAGTGGTGCACCTTGGCGGAGGGGCTCCTTGCTGCCAGGGAGCAGACTGTGTCACTGTGTCCCCTGTGGACCGCAGCCCCGTACCTCCTGCCTCTTGTGTTGCCCTGGCAGAGGCGGGCTCACCTGTCCCACGCAGGGGCTGCCGAATACCGTGTTTCCACCCGGCTCTTGGAGGGATTGGTACAAACTGTGCTGCTCTGGGGTTTGTAGGAGCCACCTCTGAGCCAGGCCTGTTTCTCTTTGCCCGGCAGGAAATCTGCATCAGCTATTTAGATTGCTGCCAGAGGGATCGGAGCAGACACAGCCGCCACAAGATACTCAGGTGGGGGCTGCTCAAGGTGGGGGGGAGGGTGTCGTGCCAGAGCTTTCCTTTGCGTCCCTGCTAGGCAGCCTGGGTGGCACCCCTTGTCGGGACCCGCAGCGTGCCGGCGTGCAAGCCTCTGGTTTGGGGAGAGCACTTGCAGCCCTTTCCGAGCTGCTCCATCCCCGTTCCCCCGATCTCCCACCTAGCCTCTCAACCCCATCGCTCTTTCTCCCCCTCCTGCCACCCTTTCCAGGGAGAACTACTTGTTTACCTGCTCGTGTCCCAAGTGCCTAGCGCAAGCCGACGATGCCGACGTGACGTCGGACGAGGAGGAGGAGGGCGAAGGGGAGACGGATGATGCTGAGCTGGAGGATGAGATGACTGATGTTTGATCCTGTGCCCTGGAGGAAGGAGAAAGGCAGGGAAGGAAGGTCCTCCGAGACACAGCAGCTTTAATACTAGAAACAGGGTTGTGTTGTGGGGTCGGGGTGGGAGGCCACGTGCCGGCGGCGGGCACGAAGGTCTGGTGGTGTGGGGCAGCGGGGGAGCCGGAGGCAGGCCCTGCTCCCACCTGTCCTTGTTGTGTGCTCTGTGTGTGTGTGCGTGTGTGTCTGTGTRTACACGAGTGAGGCCATCCCCGTCCTTCCCACGTTTCCGGTGGTCCTCTGGTGCATCGCGGTGGTCCCTGGCGGGGCCTGAGGACTCTTGCAGGGGATGCTAGAGGAAAGCAGGGTCCGGCCAGCCCCTGGGCCAGGGGAGGGGATGTCGCGGGCTAGCAGCGGTCACGTCATCGCCACCTCCGAGGCTGCTCTGTCGTGTCTGTGCTGGCCATGGGTACGGAGGAGCGCGTCCTTTCCTACCTGGTTAGGATGAGGGGAGTGAGAGTGTGTGTGTGTGCGTGCGTGTGTGTGTTTGCGCACAAGGGTTACTATTTAATGTCTATATTAGCACTATCTACACACTACGGAGCTGAGGTCCTTATGTATATACTCCATTTCACGTCTTGCCTTGCCTTGCAGCAAGCAAGGGGTGAAACGATTTTGCAGATGGGACAGAGATGCTTTAGGGGCAGCTCAGCAAGCCCAGCRAGGAGATAGGGATCGGGGCTGGCACGGGCATCCCTCCTGCCTGGTGCCCTCGAACGCTCTGGTCATGGAGACGGGTGGGCGGAGGGCGCAGAGCGGCGTTAGACCTTGCTAAGAGCATTTGTCCTGTTGCAGGGCTGTGGGGTGGGGCCGGGGAGGAAGAGACCTGCGTTGCCAAAGCCCAGCCCGGCTTTGCCCCCTTCAGGAGGGACCTGTGTCTCTCTGCCAGGGCGCTGCTCCGGCAGCGATGCAGGCAAGCCTCGGCGGCTCCACAAGCTCGATAGAGCAGGCAGCTCTTGCTGCCGCGTTGAACGCGGTCCTGGCAGCCGCTCTGAGACGTCCCGCTGCACGTTGGGTGCTGGGGCTGGGGTCGGGCGCTCGGTGCCTGCAGGCCCCAGGCTCTTACAGCGGAGCTGCGCTGGCCCCGGCCTCGCTGGGAGGACGGGCGCGATTGGGGCCATCGCGCCGGGGCCGCCGAGTGTTTCCAGGCGCAAGGCAGGATGCTGACGGGGGTTAGTGCTAACTCCGGGCGCTGCGTGGGGACGTTGCTGGAGCCGGAGGGATGTCATCCGTCCCGTGCTAGCACAACGCGCCGGTCGGGTCACCGCACCGCTAGGTTGGGTGGTGCTTCCCCCCCAGCCGGCGCGTTCAGTCCCCCCGGCCCCAGTCTCGCCTCAAGACTCGGGTTTTACCTCCTTCCGGGCTGCTCGTGGACGGGGCCTCGCGCCCTTCGGTGTTCGTAATAAACAGAGTGGTGAAAAGCAGGGCCGTGTCGTTCCTATTAAACCGGAGTGGGGGCGAGTGCAGAGATGTGGGCCGTGATCTGGGGGACGGCCCTGCAGCGGMGGGTTGGGGGACGAGGGCAGAGGTGACCTCATACGGTGGTGTTTCCCCCCAGCATCCGTGATCTCCAAGCGTTGCCCCCTTCCCACCAACCACGGGTGAGCGGTTGTGCCGAACCCAAGTTTGAGTCATCTGTGCCCCCCCCCCCACACCCCCAAGCAAGCACAGGCAGCATTAGGGGCAGGAGGTCCTACTACACGTGGTGGGGATGGACGCCGGAGTGGTGCCGTCCTATGAGGCCGTCTCTGTCCCTCCGTCCCCCACGCACAACCTGTTTGTGGTGTGCGGAGGTGTGATGAGAGACCACAGGCTGTGCCCCAGTCGCCGGCGACGCCTTGGGAAGTTTMCTGGGAAAGATGTTAGGGGATGAGATTTGTCCCTTCGTTCCCCAACCACTGAAGAAAGAGAAGTTCTCTCTAAAACCTGCTTAGACTTCATTAGCTCAGACAAAAATACACAGATGTCGGGCGAGCCCTGCTAGTACAGACTGACCCCATAACTAGCTCTCCCTCCCCTCCCCCTGAGACTGCGTGACTAAATCGGCAGCACACACTACTGCTGCCATCATGTGCATCGTAAAATGTTTCTCGGGGAAGTGCTGGCCTCATTCTCTGCTCTGAGCCATCACCTCCCTCCTGGAAAGTCACTACAAAGGTGGTTCGATGCCACAGTCCAGCTCCCGCTGCCAGCGCTGATGTTTGCCGTTCGGCYGGACGCCAGCGGCAGCGCGAGGATCTTCCCGTTGCTGAATCCAGCAAGGCTGGGCRGTGGGGTTTTGGGAGCGTGTGGGGCCCTTTCCTCAAAACCGGTCCCTGGGGCAAGCTCCTGAGATCCACCAAGAAGTCCGCGATGCTCCGTGGCCTCCCGCTGTTACCAGAAGGTCCAGGGGGGCTGCATCATTTCGTAYGTTGGGATGCTGGTGACGTTGACGGGGATGGAGATGATGGCCCATGGGAGCCCGTGCTGTTCCAGGGAGCGTCGGATCATGTACCTGGAAGGACAGAGAAGTGACAAGCGCGTGTGAGTCTCCCAAGCAGAGCCTGACTGCAGTTAGTGCAAACTGCCAACAAGCTTGAGGAGAAACTCTGTGGCTTAAGAATGCCTGAATCCACTGAAAATCTAGTGCACAAAGTGCAGATAGGACATGTGGCTCACTGGGACCTCTGGTTTGTGGGCAGAAGGCTGTCCCTTGGCCCTTCCACGAGATGCTCCACGTTYGGGAAGATCAGAACATTGGCTGACCAGAACCAGATCCCCAATGGCAAGGCTGACTCCCAGAAAGACTGATGTACGCCGAGAAAGCAGCCACGCGTAAGACCGCGCGGTGTCTGGCACACGRGGCGACACGGAGACCTCCTGCTCGCAGGCAGCACGCCGCCGCCCAGACCGGATCTCTGAAACCAGCCTCAGCGTGTTAYGCTAGAGCGGCAGCCAGATGCCTCCAGCCTCCTCCGAGAGCATCGACCCGCGCGGAGCTAGCGCAGCCGCCTGAACGCTCCGGCGCGTTCGCGTCCGGCCGGCCAACGCGCGGTGAGCCCACGTCTCTGCCCGCCTCCGCAGCGAGGACGTGTCCCTCGGCCCCGGCACCTACCCGTCCCGGCCCAGCAGGAAGAGCGCGGGGATGTCCGCCGTGCGCCTGGTGCTGTCCTGGATCATTTCGATGTAGAAGCTGTCGTTATCGTAGGCGTTATCGGCRATAATCACCGCCCGTCCTCCATGCTCCTGGATCACGCGCGTCTTCGACAGGAACGAGCAACCCCTGGGGCACAGAGCGACCTGTCTATGGATGCGGGAGCCGGGCACCTCTGAGACGGCAAGCGCCAAGAGCTCACCTGGAGATGCCCAAGACGTGSACTGCCTCCCTGGCACCATGCGTTCCCCAAGCCCTCCCAATCCCTGACATCATATTTTAGCAACAGGACTGCCTAAACACTGCTGGTGGGCCACTTTCTCCCCCCAAATAAGGCTTTTCCTAGCTTGGTGTAGGCTGTTTTCTAAGAGACACAACGTAAGTCCTCTCCCGGGATAGTTTTGCAACCAGGAGAAGCAGCTGGAGGTGCTTCCTGCTCTCCTGCCTGGGTGCCCCCCACCCAAAGAGCTCCCGCGGCGCCAAACCTACCCCCGCTCCACCAAGGCRATCTGGTCTTGGATGAAGACCCCATTATTCAGCTCCCCGCAGGCTTCGGGCGGATCGGCCGGGACCAGGTGGATCTGGTCGTACCTTGTGTTCTCCGAGGAAGAGACGGGCAGGGGTGAGCGAGGGGGCCGGCGGCACAGCGCCGGCGCTGCTTCCCGTCACGGCAAGCAGCGCCCGATGTGCCGTGGGACCCCGCAGAGCCACCCCAGGGGCCCCGTGGACCTCCCTCGGTAGCTCGCCCAGGTCCCGCTGTCACCRCGGGGAGGGGAAACCGAGGCACGACACCATCCAGTGAGTCGTGCAAGGCARGGAAGGGCGGTGGAGGCTCTCGAGCGCTAGCCCTTAGCTCCGCTTCTGCAAGGGGCTTCGAATCACCAGGCCCCACAGGGGAGAAATGCAGCGATACGGGGGGCTCCAAGACAAATCCGGTCCTTATACTTACAAACACTCCCCCAAAATCCTTGGCCAGAGTTGCAGTGAAGATGTAGCGGATGTCTCCGGGACTCAGCACTTGGAAATACAAATATTCATGGATGCGTAAACCTGCGGGTGCACGGAAAGAGATGAGAGGCAAAGAAAAGAGCAATGGAAAATGCTTCCCGTGAGATTTCACGCCGAGCGCGCTCTCCTTTTTAACCCTATTTATCGGTTTCSCCGCGGTTTCCAGGCTCGGGGCTGCAGCGCCGGGCAGGGACCCTTCGCTCCGGGGCTGCAGCCGTTGCACAACCAGCGCTGCCCCGCAGAAARCCCCGAGCGCCGCGGGGAACCCAGAATTGCTCAGGGAGTTCCCGGCACGATTTCGGCTGGGCACCCGGCTCAACGCCCACCGCTGTGGGTCGAGCGTGACGCGAGACCTCTCCGTCCGCACCCTTGCGAAAACGTTGGCAAAACGGGGCCTTTTCCTGTCTTAAACCACCRGTTGCTCCCGACACCCAGCACCCTCGGCCCGTCTCGCGTGGGGTTGCACCCTGCTGTAAACCGCGGGCAAGTCAGACAGCTCCCTGCCTTGGTTTCCCTCTAGAAGGAAAGGAAATTTTATATAATAAAAATGCAAAGCGACGCCGCCCAGGCAGGTAGCTCAGCCGACGGCTCGCGACCTCCTGCGCGGTTTGGGCAGCTGGTGCACAAGAAACAAGACATTTGGGCAGGATGCAAAGGCGRAGGGCAGGCTGCGAGGGCGTTAGGGCCAGCAGCCCCTCGGGGCTGCGCGAGCACCTGCAAGGGGCACTGGGGCATTGCTGGGGGGCAGAGCAGCTCTGCCCCAGCGCGGTCCCCTCCGGGCCAGCGCCTCCTCGGTGTGCAAGGAAAAGCACCYGGATTGGGGTGCCCCAAGGGAAAATACACCCGGATTGGGGTGCCAGAAGGCGAAACGAACCTGGGYGGGGGGTGCAGAGCAGAGACGAGGGGAAACACAGCCAGGCTGGGGTGCAAAAAGGAGAAATGCACCCAGATCTCCCAGGGGACTGGGGTGAAGTGCATTTGGTTGTGGTGCCGGAGGGGGTGAAAYGCACCTGCACCCAAGCGCCCAAAGGGCAGATGCACCCAGATTGGGGTGCCCCAAGGATAAATGCACCTGGATTGGGGTGCATGGAGGTGAAAGGGGAATATGCATGGAGACTCTGGAGGGGATAGAGGTGTAGTGCACCCAGACAGGGGGGAAATGCACCTGGACCGAGGTGCTGGGAGGAGAAATGCACCCAGACTGGGATGCACGGAGGGATAATGCACCTAAACCCGGGTGGCATGGAGGGGAAATGCATCCCACAGGAGGTACTGGGAAGGGAAATGTAGCCAGGCCGGGATGCACAGAAAGGAAATGCATCCAGATCAGGATGTCTCAAGGGGAAATGCACTCGCACTGAGCTGTCAGGAGGGGAAATGCACCCGGATCGAGGTGCTGGGAGGGGAAATGCACACAGGCAGGGATGCACGGTGAGCAAATGCATCCAGATCAGGATGCATGG
>NW_028186546.1:211101-232617 GCF_003343005.1 Rhea americana
CCCCCGCCCCGAGCCGGGCGCCCCGCCACATTGTGAGCCCGTTCGGTTCTTTCTGCCCTGCCGAATAAAGCTCCATAGGGCGGCCTTACGCCTGCCAGATTGTGTGCCCGCTCGCCTCCCTGCCAAATAGTGAGCCCAGACCGCTGCAGGCCGCTGCACGTCACTGCCTCTCTATGGTTTCTCTCGAATGAAGGGAGTTCGCCGGGGAGGCTCTGCCTCTGGCCCAACCATAGAGCGCGGCCGGAAGCGGTTACCTAGCAACGCTCTCTTCCCCTCCCGCCGATCGGGAAGCTTCTGGGCGGGCGCGGTGCATTGCGGGAGCGGGAACAGACTGCGCCGGGGGAGCCGCAAAGATGATGGTGAGTGGCGGCCGCCTCATCCGCCGCCATCCTCGCCCCTCCGCCCGGGAGCGGCCTCCTGGGCCGCCKCCGGGGGCCGTTGCTGGCGGGGGTTGTAGCGGGGGCGGCGCTGTCGCCGGGGCTCGCGGCGGCGGCGGCGGGCGGCCGTGAGGCGACAAGCCGGGTGCCCGTAGTGGGACTACAGCTCCCGTGAGGCCTTGCGCGGCGGGCGCAGCGGCTGGAAGGGAGCGGGCGCGCGGGGCGTGCCGGGAGGTGTAGTCCCGCTGCGCCTGGGGGGGGGGAGGGTGGCGTCCCTGCCCTGGGGGCCCGCGCCGGCGGCTCGCACCGCGGGTTGTTAACCCGAGCGGGCGGGACGTGGCGCCCCGGAGCCCCAGCGCGGGGCCTCGGCTCGGTCTCCCAGCTGCGGGGCGCACTGGGACCCCCCGCTGGCCCCACTGCCCTCCCCCCCACCGCGGTGCTGCCGCGCCTGGCTCTCCCTTGGGCTCAGTCCTGTCTGCTGCGTGCAGGCCGCGGCTGTGACCGGGGTGGGAAGACGCGGTGCTTTCTCGAGATCTTTCCAGACTTAGATAGCTCTGGCGGCGCCGCTCGCACCCGTCCTCCGCTCGCCCCTCAAACCCTTGTCGCGCCTCAGCGCAGCAGTCGTCGTGCGGCTTTGCTCTTCGTCTGCGGGCGGTTGTTACAAGCTGCGTGCCTAAAAGCTTTGCCTTCGTTTGGGTTTTGAGCTTTAAGGTGCGTTTGGTCTGTTCTCCAGAAATCTGAAAGGGGTTGATGCACTCTTGCAGCACAGCGAAAAGCTGTTTGCTGTGGTACTCGAAATCTTCTGGGCTCTGCCTGTGTTGCTAAGCTGTGTCCAACACAGTTTACTGTCGCGCAGGTGTAATCACTTGAGTTCATCTGCCCTGTTTCCTCTGTGAGTGGGCATCCTTGGGGTAGCTTGGACTGTGATCTTAGAGCTAATAGAGAAAGGACTCTTGTGCCTGTCCTGCTGAACTTCTTAGAAGACTTGAGTAGGAGACAGAGACTGAAGTAGCTGATCTGGGTTTAGCACTTGTGCAGTTCCCTGCTGCCTTTAATTATTATACATACTGCCTTTTATAGCGTAGAGATGCAGTGCAGCACAGCAGTTAGACACTCCCTGAGCTATATGATAGTGAAAGAAGCCCAGTTGTTTTGTGGACAGTTACAAGACAGTCCCAGGGCATATAAAACAGAAGCAGTTGGATAAATTCCAATTATGTTATAGCAGCAAGTGAAGCTTTGCCTTGGAGCAGTGGGTGACAGAAAGCAGTTTGATTATGTGCGTAACACTTTCTATGCAAAGGTGAACCTTCAACCTGTCATTGAGAAATGCTCTAATAAATTTCCTCTGTGAAGGTGCAGGAGTTTAGCCAAGATAAAACTTAAACATGGAATGATTCAGAATTGGAAATAAACTTTTAGAGTGTTCAAATGAGAAATTTGTGCAACAGTGCCAGCCTGTGGCCTTCTGTCTCAGGTCTTCCAGTAGACAGTCTTGCTTTGAAGCTCTAGTTAAGTTAGTAGGCTCAGTAAAGCAAGATGTTTAGAGGTTGGGACTTTTGGGTTTTTTTTGTTTTGCTTTGTTTTTGCCATAAGGCTTTTAAGGAGACTGTAGTTTTTGGTCTTGGAAGTGAGGGATCTGTTATGTAGCTAGTTTCTTGCATAAGGGAAAAATGCCTTTCTGCATAATGGTAACTTGCTGGACCGTGTGCAGCGTTAGTGCTGGGCTCTTTGCAGACTGTTGAGATTGAATTTATAGCTCTGCTGTGGTTTGTCTCTTCAGCCAACACCAGTTATCCTGCTGAAGGAGGGCACGGACACCTCGCAGGGAATTCCCCAGCTCGTCAGTAACATCAATGCCTGCCAGGTTATCGCAGAGGCTGTCCGTACTACCCTTGGACCCAGGGGCATGGACAAGCTCATTGTGGACGACAGAGGTAAGTGCTGGATGATGGACTTTCATGGCTATGTTGAAACATGACTTAGAAATAATATCTAAGTGTAAAGCACACTGCCAGCATGYGTATTTTACAGCTAGAGGCTAAAGTGTGCACAATGCAGACAAGCTGACTTGGACCTCCTCCTGTTAATGGGAGTTCTGTAATGTAACTTGCTTTATATCTTCATACTAATTCAACTAGCATTTGCATTTACACAGACTTCAACTTCCTTGCCCCATGCTAGTCTCAACTCTCATAATACAGAAGTTCAGCTTCTGTGTCAATGTTCGGTTTAAAACCTAGACTCCAGCCACAGTAATGAAGAAAAATGGACAGAGCTACTTGAGGAAATGCCTGTCAGTTACCTACAAGACTGGGTAAAGGTAGCTGGATTCCTCTGTGTGATGTTAGATAGATCTAGGGTTAGCATGTTTGAAAGTCTGCGCCAGAAAGGAGAAAGGGTGTTTTGAACCTGGTCCTCGGGTATCCTTGACCATCTGTCTCTTTCTAGGTTTGTTTTAAGATGAGGCTTATAACATGTGTGGAGTTACTCAGCTCTTGGTAGACTGAGTGTGAGGTCAGTGGAGGTTAGTGAGTTGATGTTTTTGTATAACCTGGGGATGATTGCCAGCCCACTCTGAAAAGGATTGTATTAAGTCACCAAACTAATTTCTTGCATTTTATTACTGTTGTGTTAGAATTTTCCTTGTATTGCAGGTCTTACTAGTAAAAGTAATTATTTATTTTAAAAWGGATCACTGATTTTTTTTTTAGCTTACTTCAATCCTGTTGATTTCTAGCATTTTTCTGTCAAGTGTTAGATTAACCCCCCCCCAATATTCTAATCTGTATAGGGAGGCTATTGAGAAATAAAAGGAGGTGAATGTAAAGCCAGTGTTACGAATATGAATATGAACTTAGACTTCACTTGATCTGCTCCAAAAGTGGAGTAAAAAGACACTGCTAATGCAATGAAAGATCCTTCTTAGAGCCCTTCTGTGAAACAGCTGTTCTGGGCTCCTCTCCATGGAGATGGCCCTTTACTTTCCTTTTCATCTGGTTAGCAGTTTTGTATCTTTCTAAATGTAGGAATGTGTTTAAAATATTGCAGTTATTGTTTTCTAAATCACACAGGGAAAAAACACTATTTTGGCTGAAGAAAATAAGACTTCTAAGTGGCAGTTTGGGATGAGAGCCCGTGGTGGTTGAAGCATGACAAAACTCACGTGGAGTTGCTGGATCAGGGCTCGATCAGGGAAATGTTCTAGCCTATTAAAAGCTTGGCGCTGCAGTTGACCTGCAAGGCAAAACAGAGAAGTACAGTTAGGCTGACAGGTCCGAAATTACTGTTGTGTTACTTAAAATCTCACTGAAGCCTGGAAAGCTTCCTTGCGTTCTGGGTTTGCCCTTTTCCAGTGGGTCAGGGCTTTATTCAAGAACTGTTGAGCGTGACTTACTTTTCTAAATTGCAGGCAAAGCCACTATATCTAATGATGGTGCCACTATCCTGAAGCTCCTCGATGTTGTCCATCCAGCTGCAAAAACATTAGTGGACATTGCCAAATCCCAGGATGCAGAGGTAGGAGGGTAATCTAGCTGTACTCAGAGGTGTAGAGTGCAGCAGCAGCCTTGCTCTTGTTGATGGTGGTGTGCCCTTTATGCCAGTGGTGGGGGGAGACCTTGTGGAGTGCCTGTGTTTAGCCTGTTTTTTTAGTTTTATTTTATTTTTTTAAAAGTGCTTTCACCTCATTAATTTTCAGATCTTTTAAGCTGTTTCAAATAGATTTGATAAGGGAGTTAGGAAGTTTCGAACCTGTAAAGTTCACATTTCTTGAATGTAGATGACGGATGAAAGGGACGTAGTATGAACCCCATCATTTCTTAACCACTAAAGAATGCAGCTGCAAGTATGTGAGCAGAGAAAGTCATGAAATTTGATTTCTTATGGAAGCCCTTGTGTGTTTTTTGAAGCTGTTATCACAGCACTTTTGCGGTGTACCAGTGGCGCAGAGTGTTTCATGTCTGTGCAGGTTGGTGATGGTACCACATCCGTAACTCTGCTTGCTGCTGAGTTCCTGAAACAGGTGAAGCCCTACGTGGAGGAAGGCCTTCATCCTCAAATCATCATCCGTGCCTTCCGGACTGCAACGCAGCTGGTAAGGAAACGCGGCTCGTAGAGGAGAGAGGGCTCTCCTGACCCTTCAGAGTTGAGAGGTGTGTTGGGTGCAGTGAGAAGGTCTGAGGAGAGCAGTTCTGTACCAGCAGAGGAGAATACAATGTTACTTCCAGGAAAAAATTGTTTCTGAGGTAGGGTGGGAGGGAAAGGGTGGCAGTAACAGTCTGTTGGTGTACTGCTGCAAACATCACTTGACTACTTTGGTGTTAGCAAGCTGTTATTACCAGCATACCTCCTGAACGCTGTGGTATGTGTTTTTTTCTTTTTTTTTTTTTTTTTTTTTTTTTTTTTTTTTTTTTTTTTTTTTTTTTTTTTTTTTTTTNTTTTTTTTTTTTTTTTTTTTTTTTTTTTTTTTTTTTTTTTTTTTTTTTTTTTTTTTTTCCCTTCTCCAAGGAAGAATGGATAGGTGGAAAAATTAATTTCCCTTTCTGCTGATCTTTGTTACTCCTTGGTAAACCTTATGTCTGCTAAAGCACATCAGTCCCATTAAGCTGGAACCTCTTCTGGAGGTTATCTCCCTTAATAGCCTTTTTCTTAGTCTTGGTTATAATGCCTTACTGCACATGAGAGACCTGAGTGAGAAGACTCTTAAATATGCAAAGGCAACACTTCAGAATCCAATCTGAGGTTGTTAATTTTTTTTTTTTTATGGTATGAAAGAGAAGAATACTCTTAATGTAGTGYTGTGTGAATGAGAAAACATTACAACAGTTGGAGCCCATGGGATTTTTGCTTTAATAAGAGCAGTGGTTGCATGTAAATGTGTTTGGACTGTACCAGCTGCTGCTTCTGGTTATCTTGTATGTCTGTAGATCTGGTCCCCCAGATCTCTGCAGAAAGCAGCAGAGCTGATTTGAGCCTTTTTGAGTCTTGTGTGTTTGCTAAAGTGCATGTGTGTGTGGTRGGTGTTCTGTTGATTTTGTTTTAACAATTGCTGTACTGGAAGCAGTGGAATAACTTAAATGCTTCAAGTTGTGAGTAAAAGATAAGGTAAAATACAAAATGAAAAGTTGGGATCTGATCGATTTAAAACTGAGTCATTAATCCAGCTGTTGGCTTGTGTTTTGACAGGCTGTAAACAAGATCAAAGACATTGCTGTTACAGTGAAGAAGGAAGATAAAGAGTAAGCTCCTRTCTGGGTCTGTGGCTGTGTGGGTAGACGGGCTTCATTTCTTTGCTGTGAAAGTGTTTCCAACCTCTGATATGGCTCAGGTTGAGGACTCTAGGTCGGGAGAGCAGCTGTGGCCCTGTATCAGGGTTTTTCTTTGACTTCTGGAATTTGTTGCCCCTCCTGGGAAGATGCTGTGTTCTTTCTTTGGCTGCCACTTCAGTGAAATATGTAGGCCAGTGTTTGCCAGTGCACATGGAGGAAATGAGGTACCAAAATAAGTGGCCTGATTTCTTTTTTTCCCAGTGATGGTGGAAACTTGCAGTTTCTGCTGAAATCAGTGGCAGTGTTAAGTGCTTGGCAGTGTTCTGGAAATCAGATCAGGAAGTCGGATCACTTTGTAGCTCAGTTGAGTACATGAAGTTAGATAGCTAATAGCAATAATGAATTCATCTGTTGAAATGAGATGAAAATACCAGAGTGTTTCTCCCTACATTTTAAGCTCTTGTCTTCTTTGTCTGACCCTACTAATATCTCTAGTGAAAATTCAAGTTGAACTACGTGGCAGTCCCAAATGAGCCATAATGATTTATTTTTTGTACTGTCTTACAAAGCAGAATACAGTAGTTCTCATGGTAACAGTAACCAGGGTAGTGACTCTGGTGGTAGAGCCTAGGAGTGGGATCCAGGTCCCACTGCCAGCTGTCCTGGTTCTGATTCTCACCYGCTTTGTCATGACATGAGTTACCATTTTAGAGAATATGTCACCTTTAGAGGCATTCCAAACTTCTTAYTGCCTTTGAATGAAGATGTGGATGCTGAGCCTTGCTGTGTTGGTCGGTCTGTGATGTCTAAAAGCCAACCGACCTCATCAGTGCTAGTCTGATGTTCAGTCTCTAAAATGGGAAAGTTTGCTCTGACAGTCTGGGTTTGACTTCTGCGTGCCTTGCTTTTCCCACTAACAAAGACTGATCCTTGCATCAGAGAGTCAGTTAATCATATTGTACACAACGTTTTATGAGCTTGTAAAAAGAATTGTCATGTGAGCAAGACCTTTCTTTCTTTCTTTTTTCCTCCTCTCCCTTTTCACAGTGAGCAGAGAAGCCTGCTGGAGAAGTGTGCGGCCACAGCCTTGAGCTCCAAGCTGATATCCCAGAGCAAGGAGTTTTTTTCCAAGATGGTTGTAGATGCTGTCATGATGTTAGATGACTTGTTACAACTCAAAATGATTGGAATAAAGAAGGTGCAAGGAGGTGCTCTGGAAGTAAGTTTCGCTGGAGCCTGTCTTGAAGGSATAGGAGAATCCATTATAGCTCCTTTGTGGGTTGACACTAGCAGAAGTGCAGCCCAACATGATAATGTTTGTTAGAAAATTACCAAGGGAAAAGAAAGCTGTTGAAAAGAGGAAAAGTAGATAGGGCTGGATTTTATTTTTCTGTAGATGGAGGATTTTTTTTTTATTGCTTTTTTTTTTGAGCCACACACATTATATATTTCTGCCCTCTGGACTGGATGTTGTTACTGATGCAACTTCCATTTTTATCTGTGCAAATAGTGAAATAGTTCTGATGTTAGTTGGTAGGGACTCTTTGTTACTTCTGGAAGCAGAACTGTATGGTCTTACTCATGAGCACAGGGCTGGGAAAACTGCAAAGGACATATTACGAAGGAGTTAAGGTGGTGGGCAGGATGGATGGACTAAGTGGTTTATTGCTGTAATACCAGAATACCTGTCATACGGAGGACTGCATGCAGGTGTTTGGTAGGAAGTTGCTTTGGGGCTGTGGTAGAGCTGGTGTGTCCATTCTCTCTCTTGCCTGTATCCTGTTTAGGTTTGTAGGTTTGGCTGATTGCYGGGCATGTTTCTGCTAAAAAAGCAAGGCTGCCATAGTACCTCACAGAATTATTATTCTGTGGCTGTTGCTATTTGTAAACACTTCAGACAAGCATTTTCGTTGAGAAGAGGCATTGTAATTATGCCATTATCTTGTCCAGACAAGTGATTTAGTGAACTAGAAATGTTGGAATGTTTCAGCATGTGTGTGTGTGTTGTGTGTTTTTTTTTTTGTTTGTTTTTGTTTTCTTTCTTTCTCCTGTAGAGTCTGGGCCTGTTGGTACTTTGAGGCTTGCAGGAACTGTCCCCTTGTGGAGGGAGGTGTCTCCCATCCTAGATGAAAGCTGTTGTCCTCGTGGTTTTGTCCTTGTGTTCAGCCTTTAGCAGTTACAGAGAGCTTGTCTGTAAGGACTTGGAGAGCATTATCCGGATGGGGTAAATCTAGCATACTGCTTTTTAGGGCTGGCTTATAGATGCAGGGTCATCTCACGCTATCAGCTAGAGAAAGTCTGTGCTTTTCCTAGCTGATGGGGGTCAAACTACAGCTACTTCTCTAGGCTTAGCTGGCCTGGCAGAGCTTGTGAGATCAGAAATACGGATGCAATTTCTCTCCCAGCCACAAAATCAGTAAGTTCAYGTTAGGGGGCAGTGTTGAGCACGGCAGGTCTGCTGCAGGAGACTTCCCAGGGATGGTGATGAAGTCTGTAAAACAAACCAGGGCAAAAAAAAAGGCTGTGGATGAGAAATATCCATCTTCAAAGGCAGAAATGGGAAAGACAGAGAGAACAGATGGTTTCATGCCTTGATCTTGAGATTGTGTATAGCATCTTTCACTGCAGTGTTCTGAGGGGTAGAAAGGAAAMGAGAGGCTGGTATTGTGAACAGAGGAAAGGATGTTTGCTGCTTATTTTCTTCTAAAGTGGGTTAATCAAAAAAGACAGCTCTTGGTGAGTAAATAGCACAGTGCTTTGTAAATGAGGACTCTGAACCAGGGAGTCTCCTGTGGGAGTTATTAACGCTGTTGAAGAAACCTGAGGTGACTGAGCTTAATGCAAATCCCTGTTTTGAAGGATTCTCAGCTGGTGGCTGGAGTCGCCTTCAAGAAGACGTTCTCATATGCTGGGTTTGAAATGCAACCCAAGAAGTACCAGTCTCCCAAGATCGCCCTGCTGAATGTGGAGCTGGAGCTCAAAGCTGAGAAGGACAACGCCGAAGTCAGAGTAAACACAGTGGAGGTGAGAACCAAAAGGAGCTTGGAGCTATAAACAGCAGCTTGTCTACTGTGCTGCTTGCTGACAGCCTCTAAGACCTGCAGTGGAAGGAAGTGTGTCCTGCTGTTCTGGAGGGCAGCAGGATTCCTGTCTAACTCCTTTTGCTCTGGGTCTCTCTTATGGTGGGTTGGAGAGCTGGTTAGGTACTTCTAGRGTGATACTTTCCCTTGATTGGAATCCTCCTTGCCCCATCTTGGTTGTCAGTCTTCAGTGGTGTCCTGATGCTGTGCCCATTCCAGTTTCCTATGCCCACAAGATGTGATGACTGCTTGAGAGCCAGGGGAATAAATGTCACCAGGGAGTCAGTTGTCTGCTCATTTGCACATCCTTCCCTCCTGAAACTGCCTGCTGGGTTATACATTCTTCCCTCAGGCTAGCCAGTAACACTTTGCATTACAGTGCAGGTGCAGCAGGTTTAGGGCATGGTTCTGCACTGTCGTCATGCCAGGATAAATTGTGAGCAATGGTGATAGTCAAATGGTGACTTCATTACGCCCAGTAAGTGGCCTCCCAGGGAAATCCTACTAAGTAGTGCTTTAAATGCTGATGAAATGTTAATCCTGTGCTTATTTAAGCAAACAAGATAGCCATTCAGACACTAGTTCTCCTTTCATCTTGTTAAAATACCTTTCTGAAATCGTGGTCACTCTACTGCCCTCTTTCTTAAGTAGTATKAGGGAAGAGAATCTGAAATTCCCAGTGTCATGATGCTGCCTGTGTTTGGCTCCCACAGTAACTGTGGTGCCTAAAGATTCCCAGGTGCTTTGCTTTGGGGTCTCGGGTCTTGCTGTGAYCTCAGTAGTTGTTTCTGTGAAGTTCTTCGCTCTGCCCTGGTGAACATGATGGACTTTTCTTCTGTTGTAACTAATTGTGTAGCTTTGCTGTATGCTACTGAAAGCTTTTGCAGGCAGCTGTGGCTGTTTCACTGACAGCTAGAATTCAGCTGGCTTGTGTGCATGGCTTATTGGAAAAGCGTGAGATTGCTCGATATTTTTATTTTTTCTTTGTGATAGATGCTGTTCCTCCACTGTAGCATCTAGGCACGGTTTCTGTAAGCTCTTCTCGGACATTGGCATAATCATTTCTCTTCTCTTATTACCTCTCTTCTGAGCTGTCACTGCCTTTCTGTCAGTTCATCTAGCCCCTTTATCTACTCGATGTAGCTGCTGGAAGCATTTTAACAGACTTGGTTCTTTGTTAKGAAATAGAGTGACCTAAAATTGGCTATGAGTATTGGAAGCAGTTGTCTGCCAGCGCTGCATGGCACAGCGTYACCGCTGCCTTTGTTTTAGAAGAGCTCTGCCTTTGCAGGCACTGTGGTGTGGCGTCTGCAATCCTTTGTAACGTGAGTACGTTTCTCTCTTGGCCTTGCTAGGATTACCAGGCCATTGTGGATGCCGAATGGAACATCTTATATGACAAACTAGACAAAATCCACAAGTCAGGAGCCAAAGTTGTCCTGTCCAAACTTCCTATTGGTGATGTGGCTACTCAGTACTTTGCAGACAGAGACATGTTTTGTGCTGGTCGTGTTCCGGAAGAAGATCTCAAGAGAACTATGATGGTGAGCCACTTTGTTTTTTTGAATAAAGAGTTTTAGATTCATCTTGAATGGTACCAGGCTGATCAGATCATTCCCAAAACAGGACAACAGTTGGTGACTGAACACAGTTCTTTATGTAAAAAATTCATAAAATATGAAAGTTTAAAAGTTACATATGTGTGTTTTTTTTTGGGGGGGGGGAGGGGTTCTTCTTTTGGCAATGCAGTTATTAAGTTCCTGTGTACTGACAGAGCCGCTCCTTGGTGAAATGAGGAATCAAAATCTAATTGCATCTGTGCTGCTTTTATGGCTCTATAATGTTATAATATATTTAGAGGACTGTACATTTGGGCTTATTTTCCCTAGTTCTTACCTATTCTCTCGGGTGATTTTTTTTTTTTTTTCGTAAGCTTTCTTTGTGTAGCCACTGGATTCTGTAGAGCTGTGACTCAGCACTTAGAGGCATAATCTTACTTTGTTCTCAAGGATTGTTTCTGATGTTGCTAGCCTGCCTAGGTGCCTGAGATGGGAGGAAGGTACAAGTGTGGTTTTTTTCTGTTTGTTTTTGGTTTGTTTTTCCTTCTTTTCTCCCCCTCCCCTGAACATGGCCTGCAGTGTGATTTTTGCATCAGCTAAAAGGCTGGACCGTCTCTGCGGATTGGGAGCCTGCTAGGCAAATCTGTCTGGTTTGCGAGTGTCRGTAAAGCTCTGTTTTATCTTTCTGTGCAGGCCTGTGGCGGTTCCATCCAGACTAGTGTCAATGCCCTGTCRGATGATGTGCTAGGCCGATGTGAAGTGTTTGAGGAGGCTCAGATTGGAGGAGATAGGTAAATACACTGTAGCTGTGAACCTTCAGTCCTCTGTAAGCACTCTAATGTTAGTTTGAAAGGTCACCTGCTAGAAAGTCAGGATCTAAGTGCTAGCAGGTTTGAGCATTTCAAGGTGATGGCTTGCACAAGACTGCAGTATTGCTCGTGTGCCCTCCATGTTTGTAAACAGAAGCAAACTTTCATTTGAATCTTATTTCTCATGTGTGCTTTAATTTATTTATTCCCCAGTGCCTTGTAGAATTTCATTCATGATCTAGTCAACCCCAAAAGGTGTTCCTGGCATTTGACTAATATCCTGCAGTGAAACTTTATTATCGGTGCAAATGAAGCTTTACTGTACTGTATAATGGGGTTCCTCCATGTTGCTGAAAGAGAAATCCTTTTTGGAGCCATCTCCTAACATCTGCTGTATTCCTGCTAAGTGAAAATGAGAGCACTGGTTTAGTGTAAAGCCTTATAAGCAGAAAAAACCCTAATTTTTCCTGGATCAACTTGTATTTCACTTGTACATTACCTGGCTGAGCACATTCTTGACTTTAAGATCTGATAGAGTTGCTGTACAGGATGAAACAGTGCATTCATGCATCTGGTTTGCAAAGAATCTCTCTATTTCCATACTGCAAAGCATGTTCAGAAGCAGCACAGCCTCCCAGTCACCTTGACCCCTCTTCTGTTGTGCCATTGGCAGGTACAACTTCTTCACAGGCTGCCCAAAGGCAAAGACTTGCACGATAATCCTGCGAGGGGGTGCAGAGCAGTTCATGGAAGAGACTGAACGGTCCCTGCATGATGCCATCATGATAGTCAGGAGAGCAATCAAGGTAAGGACCACTAGAGTTAATTGCCCAGCTGTGTTGGCCTGCTGTTGGGGTTCTTGGCTGGACATGGCACAGATGTAAGTCATTGCAGCAATATTATTGCACATCAGTATCTGATGTCTCTCTTGGAGATACCCTGGCTTCTCAGTGTGTGGAGTGCCCAGAAGGGCAGTGTCCAACTGATAAATTCATGTGCTCTTCCTTGGCCGAAGTAGCATTGTCTCTTTAAAGCCAGCTGCTCTCCAGACATGCCTGATGTTGTCTTCTTTAGCACAGTCATAACTTATGTGCCCTTGCTGGGTGGTGGTGTGTACCGTGAACGCCCTCATTTTAAAGAGTGACGGTATCTTTTGGGTGCACGAAGTAGCTGTTCAGTAGTTTTGGATAACAAGGTTGCGTTCTCCAAGGGCCGAGTGTAACTGTGTGTTATGCTTGTGGAGTTACTGATCCTGTGTGTTGGATGCTGTGTAACTGTGAGTGTTTTTGGGTTAGGCATAATAATGTGTTAATGTGGCATTTTATGGTAAAAGGCGCTTTGTGGCTGAGTGCCCAGAGGGGGTGGGGATTTTTTTTTTTTTAATTTAGGAACTATTTTGTTTTTAGTAAGAACATCCTGATCTCTCTGCTGAAGCAAATAAGGAGGAGAAAATAGCTGGTAACAGAACTTGGCTGCTAAGGGGTGTTGCAAGTATATTCAGTTTTGGATGCTTTGTGTAAGTGAGGGAAATCTATGCAGCACTTGAGAGGCTGTGGCTGGCCATCCCTTCCCTGATACAGCATTCCCAGACAACTGCTTTCTGTCTTGCACACAGTCCAAAAGAGCTAAGAGGCTACTCGAGGTTCTTGACCTGCTTCTGAAATTCCCAGCAAAGCTGGCAGGCAGGCCTAGTGAGGTTCAGCGGCCCCTGCTGCAGACTCTCCTGGGCCTCGTGTGTCTGTGTCACCCAAAATGTGTAAGAACTCATGAGAAAGGACACGTCTCTGCTTTCCTGCTTCGCCGATACCAGCGGCACGGCCGTAGGGGGAGTCCTAATGGCCTGTTTTCCCTTTGTCTTTCAGAATGACTCGGTTGTTGCTGGTGGTGGTGCGATAGAGATGGAGCTTTCCAAATACCTCCGGGACTATTCCAGGACCATTCCCGGCAAACAGCAGCTGCTGATAGGTGCTTACGCTAAAGCCCTTGAGATCATTCCCCGCCAGCTATGTGATAACGCTGGCTTTGATGCCACCAACATACTGAACAAGCTCCGAGCCAAGCACGCGCAGGTGGGTCCCGGCCTTTGGACAGAGGGCTGTTGTGGTGAGCTGATAGCTTCTAGTTGTAGAGCTTTACTAACTCGGTGTTTAATTCAGCTGTAACCCGTGTTAGCCTTGTGTTTTCTTTGATTAAATGCTGTGTTTGGTTTTCAGATTCAGTTCAGGCTTGCTGCAGGTTTCTAAAAAGAGATATGATTGCTTTCCCTTTGATCACAGCTGTTGGATGACTTTTTTTTTTTTTTGATTTGCCTCTTAAAAATGCATCATTTGTCAGGAGGGAGGCTTCTATATTAAACATTAAAGTAATTAGAGTATGAAAGTCAGCTGAGCCATGTGTCTTTCAAATGAGCTGCAAACTGAGGCTCCTCATTGCTTGTGATCATGTCAGGTGTTGTGAAGTCTGTGCGTGCATGCACACRAAGTCCTCATTAAGGCAGTTAGAGGTTACACCCTGCTTTCCTGCTAGGGTCTCTTCTGTCAGAAGTGGCTGCAGCGTCGTGGGGTGACGCCTGCCACGTTTCACCTTGCAGACGATAGTGTAAGCAGTGTTGGGCTTAAAGCTCTTACGGAGGATGCTCTGAAATGAGTGTTGTATCTTGGGTCATGAGACTGCGCAGCTGTGGATGCGGTGAGGAGACCACAGGGAGGTGGAAATCAATCCTCAAGCCTTCTTCAGCTTCTTTGTAAAATGGAGCGAACCCCCGAGTTTGCAAGGCTTGGAAGGTGCTGTTTGCAGACAGCTAAAGCTGCTTCTCATTCCCCTCACATATTCTTCCCATCTGCCTCTCCCAGCGTGTTTGCGTGGCCATAATGCCTCTGCCCTATAACTAGAACATCTTCCCTCCTCTCTTCTGCCAGGGAGGTATGTGGTATGGYGTGGACGTGAACAACGAGGACATCGCCGATAACTTCGAGGCCTGCGTGTGGGAGCCGGCCATCGTGCGCATCAACGCGCTGACAGCGGCCTCCGAGGCCGCCTGCCTCATCGTGTCCGTAGACGAAACCATCAAGAATCCCCGTTCCACGGTGGACGCTCCGCCCGGYGGACGGGGCCGGGGGCGAGGCAGACCCCACAACCACTGAGACCCCGGTTCTGAGTCAGTGTTGGGACAGGGTCTGGTGCTCTCCTCCAACGTGGAAATTGGAAAAGAATTGATCTCTGGCTTAATTAAGAGGCTGTTTACCGTATGGTCGTTTGCGGGCTTACAGGCAACCACTGGCCTTGTTTAATTAGAATCAAGTCTTGGCATTGGTAGCAGGAACCTCCTGTGAGATGCCCTGTCCCAACATTTTCTACACAGCACTGATCCCCTGAGGCTCGTCTCTTGCCCTTCTGCTTGGAAGCTGTGCTGAACAGAGCAGTCTTCAACGCCGGCAGATAGTGCAGGGAGCGTGTGTGGGGTTTGGTTGTATTTATAATTTTCTTTTTTTTCTGGGCGTTTTGAACCCAGGCTCAAACACAATAAAATGTTTCAGTGGCGAAGTCGCTCTTTTGTATTCTCTACTGCTGGCTTCCCTTCCGCAGGTGCAACCAAGTCACGGTTGGAGAACTTCTTAAAATGGTCTCTGCTCCTTGAAAATCAGGCACTGCCCTGGGAAGTGGGACTGCCTCGTAGCAACCCGAGGTGTCCTGTGCTTCCAGGACAGATCACTTCTGTGCTTGTTAATATCTTGGAGCTGTTCGTGGTTGCTCAGTGGCTTTTTTTCCCCCACTTTTGCTTAGCAGGCTGTTCGACTCTGGGCTTCTGTTTAATGGAAGTTGAGGGGAGCTGTTGGAGTTGTTCGGAGCTGTCTGGTCTCTTGGACCCCGTCYCGGATAACGAGGAGGGGATATGTGGGGCTGGTGGTGTCTCAATAACAGATCCTTGCACTTGTGGCTGGAGGCTTCTCTGTTGGAAAACTTTCTTTAGGGAATATAGGGAGACAGAGCGGCTCTAGGACTGGGCAGCCGCTCTGGAGGTGAGACCAGTAAGCTATGAGACAGCGTTACTGGAGGAGGGCAGAAAAAACAGATACTTGCTCTCAGCCCTTGGAGATCTCACTTAATTCCACAAGTTGGTGGCCTGTTACACCGCAAGACGTGTTGCTTCTGCTCCGTCTTACGAGCTACGGCTGCCTAAAGGCAGTAAGAGCCCTCTGCTGCAGGCGTAACGGCGTCCCGGTGCTTCCCCCGTGCGGCCACGCATCTCGTCCGATGGACTCGGGCACCTCGGCCTCGGTGGCCACCACAGCTAGAGCTGGTGGCACGTCCCGAGGTGTGCAAAGGGGCTGACAGCAGGATGCGCTAGGGAGGGAGTTCGCAGCCCGCTGCTCCCGCTTCCTCGCTGAGTCCCGCTGCCTGGTCCGCGACGCTTTGAAAGGCTCTGGGCAAGCGAGCGGTTCTTCCTCCCCCAGCGTCGTGGATGTTTCCAGCAGCCGGAAAGGTGAGAAACAAGGTGTCTGTGCTAACCCGAGGGTTGCAGGTTGCCGCCCCGGCAGCTCGCCTTGGCCTTGGCTCCAGCCCCGGTTGCTCCTGGAGACGATGCCGCCGCCACGGCTGCTGACCTACATCCAGCCGCTGCCTTCTTAATGTAGCTCCCGGCGACACGGCCGGCTCTTTGGGCTCCTGCCCCTGACAAATTGCATGTCTCTCAGCCCACTTTGGGTTTGAAACCCGTATTATTATTTATTATTTTTTTTTTTTACCCCTCACCAGCCCACTTTGGGGCTTTCCTGCAGCGTCTTCCAGCTTGGAGCTGCCCAATGCTCGTGCAGAGCTGGGCTGGGACTCGCACCGGAGGGGAGGGGAAACCCGGGCAAGGCCTGAACGGGAAGCGTCCCGGGGCCTGGGCCTGCGTCCGTGAAACCCGGCTGGACGAGACGGAGCGAAGGACCCGGAGCCCCTCGCGCGGGAGCGACCGCGGAGCAGGAGGCGGCCGCGTCCACCCGCTGCGCTCGGCCCCGGCGATCCCGCGTCCTGGGGAGCGACCGACCCCGCGGGGTCGACCCTGCAGCTGGACGTGGCCTGGATTTAGCACAGCCCACGGGCCGGAGCTGCGTCTTTTATTTGACGCAGAATCGCAAAATAGCTCTTTGCAGTTTTTTTTTTTTTTTTTTTTAATTCTTAAATACACATTGTTTACACTCGGCAAAGGTTCAAAGCAACAACATCAAAGTGCGTCTACAGGTGATAGTACCAACCAAAGTGCTAAAACGAGGGGCTCCCGCGGGGACCCGGCGCCTTCCCGGGGGGGCCCCGGCTGGTCCCCGCCGCCGGCCGCAACCCGGGGCCCCGCGCGCCTCCCGGGCCCTCGGGAGCGACCGACGGGGACGAGGGGAAGAGGGAGGTTTGGTTCTCCAGACACTGGCACGTCGCTGCAAAAGACTAAAATAGACCTAGATTTATATAGAGTTAAAAAAATAACTTAGAAGGCAAACTTTCTGCCAGCCGGGGCCGCCGCGCGAGCGCCTCGGGGGTCATTCGCCGGGGCGCAGCTGGAGGAAACGCCACGAAGAAGAAGTGCTTTAGGGAAATGATTGCAATTTCGGGGTGAGTATATATATATGTATATATATATATATATATATTTATTTCTCTATCTCTTTGCGGGGAGTGCGTCCTCTGATTATCTCTAAGCAAGTGTGGGCCGGCGGCCGTGGGCTCCCTCGCGCTCGCTGGAAGCGATCCCACCACCCTCCCAGACCATCGCGCCCTAGGCTGGGCCAGAAAAACTCCTCKGTTTACCGCTTCGGAGCATTTTTCCTCCCCCCGCTCTCCCCTTGCTGATAGGGAAAGCTCCACGAGGCATCGGGAATATCCCTGTATGATGGGGGGGGGGATCCTGGAGGTCTTCTCCTGGCGGTGGGAAGGGACAGCAAAGGGGCTCGTTTCTGTCCGACCCCCTCATTAGCGTTACTCGGCACGAATTCCCAGGTGGTTTCGCTCAGCCTGAACCTGCGGGTTTTTAGCCCAAAATAACAAGCTTCTGTTTGTTTGTTTTAACCTGATTAGGAGCCTTTTGGAGGAGCCGAGGAAGGTGAGTCAGATGTGGCCTTGCACGTGCCTTGGGTGGCAGCTGGGACTGTGACACACGACAAGAGGTGTTCTTTTTTCCTTTTTTTTTTTTTTTTTTTTTTTGCCATCTGCCTGGTTTGAAAACACTTTGGACTGGCCGAGTCCAGGGTCTCTCTTTCTGTCTTTGAAATATTCCATCCCTGATCCGCTCTGTCTGATGCTCCCTGGAGGGAGGCTGCCACGGCTCTCAGCTCCAGGCCACGCTAGGGAAAAATKGTCAAAAGATGTGAAAACCAGCTGCGCTTCAGCCCCTCTCCAATGCCTGCCCCTGCCCGACGTGCAGGACGTCAGCCYGAGCCCAAGAAATGCCCCTGGGCCCTCAGGGCTTGCGAGTGATGGATTAAGAACAAAGTCTTGAGAAAAGCAGATGGTGAAACGAAGCTTCGGGCTGAATTCGGCCTCGTGCCGCCAACCTGCCTCTGCTGGTGTTGTTCCTCTTGAAATCCTTGACCGGCAACTGACACTGAAGAAATAAGGAAATCCTGCTAAAATTGGCCATGAAAAGCTTTGGGCAACCTCATGAGAAAAACACATCCATCAGAAACTGGTCCCCAAAACCTCACAAGAAGAAGCATCCCAGTAGGAACCAGTGTCTCCACTGGCTCCTTGTGGCTTCGGCAGTGGGTGCTGCCAGACGTCACGACAGCATGAGCGAAACCATCTCTTGGCAAACGCTTGCCTCTGGGCTGGGCATGTGGCATCGCGGTGTGGATTGTCATGGATAATCCCTGGTGTGGCTTCTCTGGTGTCCAGTATGGGGTTGAGCTTAGCTGCAGCAGACCCTTTGCTATGAGCACCCTCTTCAGATGCTCCATTTCACRTTGCTTCTGGAGGACTTGATATCCCTGTGCCTCTTCCCTCACCATTGAATTTGGCTAAAATCACCCAGCAGGTTTATAAGTTCTTGGGGAAGGAGACCATACACAGAGTGTGAGCGTGTTGCTCTCATTTCCAGAGAAAATTGGGCTGAAACTCTCAGACTGAGCAGTGAATCCTATGGATACAGGGCAGCACTGGATGAACACCCGGATCTGGGCAGAAGGGAGGTTTCTACGGGCCACTCCAATCCCCTTACGACCACGCCAGTGGGACGGGGCCATCCTGGGACTCTGGATGGAAGGACACTGCCCGGCAGCTCATCTTGGCCTCTGCTCTCCTTGGGAGCTGGCAGGGAAACGATCAATATGACATTTCAGCTGAAGAAACACAGCGCCCTTAATGAGCTCGTTGCCACKAACAACGGGGCCAATTAAGAGGCACCGGGGAGGATAACTGGGGAGATACAGGGCCCTTATTGCTGCTGGCATCACTTGCATGTTGCTGAGCCTGTATCACTGTGTCAGAGCTGTGTGCGCTGCCTGGGCTCCTTTTTCTGAACTGACACCTTCAACCCTGGCTGAGCAGGAGGAAGGGACCAGCCTCGGCYGGTGGTGGTGCTGCACTCGTGCTACTGGAGCAGGGCCTTTTCCCAGGTGCTGGAGGAAAAGTTGACTTTGTCTGTTGAAGGATGGGCTTGCTTGGACCAGAGTCTGGTATGGAGGTGCATGGACCAGGCTGGCTTTCTGAATCAGCAGAAAAATAAGCCAGGTGTGTGTATGGGGGAAACCATTTTCTGCTCACTTAGTGAGCTTTCCTGCCCTTGGGACTGGTGCCAGTGTGCTTTTGGGCCAGCAGGCGAATTGGTCCCAGCCTCAGTCTGCACCACCAGGGATCCGCCCTGCAACACCAGCTCTGAGCACTGCAGCAGCCCACTGCTGCCTCGCTAGGCAGCCAGGCACATGATTCATACTGAGCAAAACGGGGAAGAAAGAACATTTTTCTTCAATGCTTGGAAATCGCTCACGGTCTTATTCCATTGTGCTGGATTTTTGGGGCAAAATACAGCTTAAATTTGCTTTTATCTAGGATGGAGGTTTGGCTTTGTTTTGGAGCGAAAGGCCAATGTCTGGGAGGCAGACAGCTCGGTCCAGTCTTGGAGTGGGTGCAGGGTACCATAAGTACCAAATTTGTGTGACACTGTCCCRCCAGGGTCTACATACCCTCGTGGGGGAGAGGGGAGGACAACGAGAGAAGGTGTCACACACGGACGAGTCACACATCTATGGCTCCACGCCACCGCGATCACGAGCAGAAGCTTCCACTGACAACACAAACAGCTGCTCCGGCCTCGCTGACTAATAACAAATGCTTTTCCAAGAGTCCTCAACATCTTTCCCCCCACCCCACATTTCCACTACCTCATCCTCATCTTCTCTGCAGCCCAGAGGAGAGATGGGAGCCGTGGCCAACTCTTGGCATCACGGGAGGGACAGGAACGTCCTTGAACTAGCAGCAAATCTGGAGCAGACACCTTCAGGCGAGGCTCTCCAACACGATAGTCTTTAAGCATAGTGTATAAACATGCTGAGTATATAACTTCTTTCTTTAAAATCTTTTCTTTTTTTCTTTATGGAAATAAATACTTACTTTGTTTCTTTTAAGGTAATTTTGCAAGTCTCTGCGCCGGTGCAGAAGGGGATGTCCCCAAGCTGTAGCCTTCATGGCCGTGGGCTGCTCTCATGGGAAGGTGGAAGATGCGGACTCGGAGGCTGAGTGGTTTCCTTCYGGGGATTGCAGCTTTGCTCTGCTTTTTGCTGTTTTTTTTTACTCCTTTCTTGCTTTTCCCTGTAGGTTTGTGCCCATCCCACTGTCCCTCCCAGCCCCAGGATGGAGGTAAGACGTTGGCATCTAGCGAGGTTTCCACACATGGAGGCAAGGTTCCTCCTGGTGCTGCCCTTGGGGGCAATAGGACATGCGAGTTTCTTCAAGGTGGCTTTTCAAGCTCCCACCAGCTGCAGTTTGGGCATACAGGGAGCAGCCTTCTCCAGAAAAGCTGCAGTCAGGGGCGGGGAGAGGGGGAAATGGAGATGCTTCAAATTGCAGGTTACAGCAAAGAAGCTGCATGTAACCCTACCCTGCTTTGGAGGAGGCAGCTTGGACAGGATGAGGGGTGGGTGAAATGGTCTTCTGAGATATTTGCTGCACTTGGAGACCCAGGAGATGCCTCCAGCCCACTCAGTAGCCCAGCTTGCTCTCCAGGAGTGAGGATTTAGGTGTTTTCTCTATTGGGGCTGTCAGCATGATGGAAGCCACTGAGGGCTCTCAAAGGACAAAATGTTTTGGGTTTGGATATCGATGCTGGAGGCCTTTGGGGCTGTTCCTGTGGTGCTCTGCACGGGGGAGCCCTGGGCTGAGGTCATGATATGGATGAGGAAGGTGTTACCAGGTCCAGCCGTGGCTCTTCTCTTCTGCCCAGGGTGCTCTCTCCAGCCCAGGGGATGCCTCATGACAACATTGTAGAACCTGGAGGAAGAAGAGATGTCCCAGGAAAGGCTGATTCCTCACAGCAAGTGGATGTGCCACAGAATAGCTTCAGCTGGCTGACAGGCACCAAAACCTGGGGCAAAAGCCCAGAAAGTCCAGCGAGGAGGATGAATCCCCCCCAGACCTGCTTTTCCTGGTTGGCTCTTCTCAGCTGGGTGTGTTGGGGCCAAGCACGTGTGGTTGGATCAGACGCTYGCTCCTCCCCAACAGCACTGAGTTTCGGGGGTTGTGTTTAAGGCCGGTGCGTCCCTGCTGCTGGCAGTGCTGTCATGGGGTCCCCCATGGCCTGGAGACCTCCTGGCATCATCATCATGGGATGGAGGATGGAAACATTTGAACCTGCTGAATGCCTGTCAAGAGCCTTTTCCTTTGGAAAAAGAAGAAGAGTGTGGGGAAGGGCGACTTCCCTCCAGGAACAAGGTAGCCAAAGGGAAAAATAAGATAAATAAAAAGCCATGGTTGTAGATAAGGGATCTGCTGTTCAACACAGTGGGTTGGGGAAAGAAGCAGCTTTGGGTTTTGGAATAATTTGGCCAGGATTTTTCCTCCTTCCTGCTTGGGATGGACTAGGAGGTGGCTGAACATCACTGTTGTGAGTAGTGACACTCCCCTCTCACACGTTTTCTTCTGTCCATGCAAGTCCCTCTCTCAGCATGGGACAATCCATTCTGGAGGGGATGTGAGCTGAAGGTGGACATTCATGAAGACAGAAGCATTACCYGTGTTTCCTGGTGGACAATGGGTTTTTTTGGAGATGGTTTATTGCCTTAATAGGAAGGGTTGGGTGGAGAGGAGGTGAGGCTGGAGACCTCTGGAAGAGCAACCATCTCTCCTGGTGCCAGCTGGTTCCTGCAGTCCCTGAAATGGAGGTCTACAGTTTATGGTTGTGCTGTCATGGCTGCTGGTTTCTGGGCAGTAGTAACTCATGTTTGGGTGCCCCCTTT
>NW_028186546.1:232727-251541 GCF_003343005.1 Rhea americana
AGGTAAATAAGGAGAAAGCTATGGGAAAATCTGCAGAAATGCTGGGTATTATTTCCTCTTTAGGGATGGCCCCTTCCCACCTCACTTCCACCTTCCCCTGGAGAGCATAGGACTGGTCCAGCCATGATTCTGCGAAACGATATGTAAGCATGAAACACCTGCATCATGCCCTCTGCAAAGAGCCACTGGCTCATGGCCTTCAACCATCTGCATGTTCCTCCACAGCAGCGGAGATGGTAGAGATGCTCTGCATGGTGGGAGGGCATGGTGGATCCACATTCCTGTGGATGGCCTGTGGGCTGAATTGTCCTCTGCTCCCATGACAATAAACGAGCAAAAAAAAAAAAAAAAAAAAAGTTCAAAGAAAAAGACATTGCCTAAACAGGGATCCTTGGCAATGAGCAGCCATGGGGTTCAAAGCCGTTCTCCCTCCTGGGAAAGAGTGTAGCTGTGTCCCCTCGGGCAGTCTAAAAATTTCCTTAAGTAGCACCTTCTTGCTCGCGCCGTATCTGCGAGCCAGCCCTGGAAGAGCACCGTCTGCCAGTCACTAAGGCCTGCAAGAGTCATCATTTTTTTGTGCATGGGCCAGCATCTCCGTGGCTCCTGGTCCAGAGCAGGTGAACGGCGGACCGTCAGTTTGGTTTCTCTGGGCCACTGGCTCCGTCAGGCATAAGAGGGAATGTGCTTTGTGGTTCCCTGAAGGTCTAACAGCCTCCCTCCACTTTGATGTGTAAAATCTTTGAAAAGCCAGGTCTTTTCCTCAGAGCCTGGAAGAAGAGCAGAGAGTGGGGTCAGTGCAGGACTGGGGAGTGCTGCTGCCCCACAGGAAGAGTGAGGAAGGGAGGAAAACACCTGAAATACCACCAACTATTGGTTAGAGGTCTATACTAGTCTCCCCACCTCCCACTTCCCCTGTGGACTCTGCTTCTTCATGGGACTGGCCCATGTGCCCTTGAATCCAGCTCTGGATTAAGTTTCTGCTCTGTCAAAAACACTRTTTCATGAGGATGGCAATAGTTTGGGGCTCATCATGTTGACATGCAGAGCTGGGTGGGTGAGACCTGCACAGAGCAGGAATGGGTGGGCATGAGAGCAAGGCCCATCCAAAACTCCTTTTCTCTGAAGGCCATCCCAAGCCAGCAGTTGGAAGTGGGCATGGCTCACTCCTGGCCCTGCCACCCTCGCAGTGCCAGCTCTCGGAACGAGAGGGCAGGAAGGCAGTGACAGGAACTACCTGAGCCATTTCGTTGTGTTAAGTGAGCTACTGTCCCCAATTTCTTCTCTGTATCTCAAGRACATTTCTTCTTAAGCCTCTTAACCCTGCTCCCCACCCTGGGCAGACCTTTTCTCCTTAAAGTCTCTTTCCTTAGAGACCTGCTGGCATTAGGGGTGGTACAGAGAACGAAGGAAGTTCCCATTTGACTTCCTCACCCATGCCTGATCTCACTGAGGAARGCTCAGTGGAGATGTCCTACTCTCGAGCATGCTACCAGCCACCTCTGTCTTGTTCCCTAGGAAGATATTGCTTGTTTTTTGCACATCCTTTGCTCGGGGAGCTGTACCCTTATGAGAGCCAAATCGACTGTAGGATGAAGACTGGAGACTGAAGTGAAATGCAGGCACCTATTCCCCCCCCCCCTTGACCATGGATGCAGACATCTGTCTTGAAAACCTTGCCCAGAACAAGCAGAGTTGAATCCTCTGCCAAGTATCACAAGCCATGCAAGGTCTGCCACTCTGTGCAGCCAGTGTTGGGTAACTAAAGTTAACCTTACTTTGGCTTTCATGGTGGAATTTAAATCACTCTRTAATGTTAGTAAAGTAAATCACCCTGAGATGGAGGCATCAGCCCTTTTCTGTTCATGAACAGCAGACGCGAGAGAAGCAGTCCTGGTAAAAGCAATGGGAGGGAATCACAACCTGTTAGATCTTGGTTTAGCCTTCAGGGGATATACATCTGAAGGAGAGCCAGGTTTCAAGATGTCCCTGGCAAGCTAAAATGTTCTCTACMGAGCGAGTTTGGCAGATGGCAAGACCTTGTCTGCAGAGTCCCAGGGGGTGGACAGTGACCTGGCACTGGCATCCTTTACCTGGAGTTTGTTCACCATTTCTTCAAACATTTTCTTGGCTTCAGGGCTGTGAGGCTCCTTGAAGTAGTCCACAATGCCCACCTGCACGACGATGGACTTCAGGCTCCGGCACACACCTACGGGCAGAGGACATTGTCTGGCCTTGTCATAGCTGGGGGGAGAACAGCTTCTGCGTGGCTAGGATGGATAGCAGGGCCAAGAGCACAGGACCCTAAAACTCCACCCAGGGCTCCTCAAGGCCTTAGGCATTTGGGGAAGCCTCAGCCTGAAGATGGAGGAGACCCAAGATTGATGAATGAGTCCTTCGTAGGAGGATGGTGGATTATGCAGTGGTCTCTGCTTGCCCTATCCCATTCAGCTGTCCTACCCCTTCCCTGCGAATCCACTACACTTCCACCCAGGGGGGGGAAGGTTCCCAGCAAGTCCAGTCGTGGTCATGTGTGGCACAACCACCATGGATGGCACCTCACATAGACCCTCCCATTGGCTGCAGACTCTTCCCATGAGGAGCTCCTGACCCAGTAAAAGGCTTCACAAAACTCCAAATGTGAGTGACTAAACTTATACRTGCCAAGGTGAATCTGGGGTATGTCACAGATACCATGGTGTAGGTYAGACTGGGAGAAGCCTAGAGAGAGTGTCTCCATCATCCCTGCATCCCAAGGCAAGACCAGCTCTTCKTAACCCATCCCTGGCAGGGATGTGTTGAATCTGCTCTTAGAAACCTTCCACCACAGAGATCCCAGCACCTCCATCAACTCCCAGTGACAGCAATAGGTTCTAGTGGGACTGGAAGGCAGGGTCTAGTTCAGGGACCTAGGTCTCTGGTGACCTTTTGGTCACCCTCCCCTCTGTCATAGGACCTTTCACATTGGAGATGTCTCATGGATGCTGTGTTACACCCAGGCATCGCTACTCACTGTTGAAGTGCAGCAGGGCTTTGGGAGTGACTGGTGTGGAGGTCAGTACGAGCATCTCCAGCCCCTTCAGCCCCTCTCTACACACTTCTGCTGCAACCTCCTGGTTGATCTCCGCCACGTGGTCCAGCTCCAGGACCTGCAGCCGCATGCAGTTTCGGGCTGGAGAGACAGAGCATGTGCCATCAGTGCCCCACACGGCACTGTGGAGTTGACAGGACTTATTCGTGTCACCCTGTGGGGAGGGAATGGGGATTGCTGATGGGATCAGGGTGGTGGGAGGGCTGGGGTGGCAGCACGTGGAGGGAGGGGGGCCTCTGCCATCATCTTTGGGGTGAGCTTGTCCTTTAAGGTCCCCATGAGATTCCCCAGGGATCTACTCTGCCCCTAGCAATGTCCCTTTCTCCCTGCCCCRTCCGTGGAGAGCTCCTGGCTGTACCTACCTAAGGATGCCAGTCCCTGGACACCACAGCCTGCCCCTCCGACACCCAGTGCCCGCAGGTGTGGCCAGCATCGGCCAATCATCTGAAGACAGCGGTTGCTGAAACGTGTTGGCTGCTGGCTGGGAAGATGAAGAAGAAAAAGCTGGCGAGAGCTGGTAAACGAGCTTGTCTCCCGCCATGGCTCTGCGCCATGCTGTGCTCCTTTGATTAGTGGGGGTGGAGCTTCTCAGTGGTGTCATGGGGGCTGCCACCCCCACCAACCTGAGGGTCATCATGCTAAACGAGAGTGTGACCAGCTGTCTCCATCAGAGCAATCATGCTGGATTCTGCTGCAGTTGAAGGAGGACAAGTCAGTGCATTCAGCAGAGTCCATCTCCCCCTAGAACATCTGCTTTTGGAGATCTGAGAACTACAGTAGGAGTGTGGACTTCTAGTTTGGATGTCTGCACCTACGTATGTCCAGCATCGTGGGCTAATCTGCACCAAGCACCAACACCAGGACATGCTTTCTGTGTGTGTCTCCACTCATTGGCAGGCAACAGGAGCACACACTTGTTTTAAGGTCCCCAGACCACCGGACAGATTGTCTCGTACACCCAAGTACGAGCACACAGCACAAGTACTCGCTCACAGCTGGAGGGGCACAACACGAACACCCTACATGTGCTGCCTGGCATTTCTTTTGGGGAAGGGAACAAGCTGCCTGTGATTCAACATCCAGCTTCTCTTGCTGAGAGATACGTCCTTCCATATACCTTGATCCAGCAGTGCCATCTCTTAGCCCTGGACCTGCAGGCTGAAGGAGGACATGACATTGCAACAAACCTTCCAGGACAAAAAGAAATGCCCAGGGGGCAGCTGTACAGCATGGAGGCGAGAAGACGAGTGACCTGCTCTGATTTCTCAGCCAGCCTCTTCATGACATTACCTAAGCCATGAATTCATTAGCACTCAGAGATGCTGTGGAGTGGGGAACCTCTAGTGTCTTCATGCCCAAAATGCTCTTCCAAAGTGAGAGAAACTGCAGTCATCTCCTAAACAGCAACTCAACACCCTTTTAAAAACACCCAAGCTGCTGTTATATAAGTAGGGAAGAGCTCAAAAAAGTGTTTGATGTTCAGACTTGCTTAACAGAGCGATCACAGCTCTGCGTTCATTTCTGATGTCAGCAGCATCCCTAGAAACATTCCCAGCTTGGCAGGAATGTGGCTACATTCAACAGCTTTTAGCCTTTGCAGCGAGGGATGGGGCTGAGCTTCCCTTCCTCCAAAATGTCCTCCAGGATTGCTGCTCAACTCAGGAGGACTCCACTAAAAACTCTGGATTTGGCATCTAATTTCTTTCCAGTGCAGTGGTGCCTGTCAGGGTTAGCCTGGTACCCTCCAAGCCCGGCAGGTGCTGAGCGCGACTCTTACCATGGATGCAGAGGTGCGACCTGGAGAGAGATGATGTCTCTGCAACCTGCTCCAAGGGCCCAGATGACTTCATGACTCACGGGGTCTGTAGAGCTCCTGGAACAACACAGAGGACACATGGTAGTCCCTGCTGGCTGTATGCTGTGCCAAGGGGCTACACCTGCAGCTACCATGCCACSATATCCCTCTGCACCTGGAGGTACAAATCTGGTCATTGTTTATAACCTGTGATCTGCCTGATCCCAACACCAGCACAAACAGGAGGAAGGTTATGGCATTTCCAGATATGCAAGAAAAAGATGAAAAGAGAGTGCTGTTGAAGGTGAGGTTGATGATTAGGTTGAAGACAAAGGCAGGCAGAGTCTTCCAGATTTGGAGATGGCACATCAGCCACGCAGTGCTCAGGATGGGGTTGGATGGCTGCAAGTGATTGAACAGAGGCTGCCCAGGTGTTCCCCTGAAAAATGAATATAACGTCTCCATGAGTCCCACCAGGATGGTCTTACTTTCTGCCTGCCTGGCCTGATTTTGGGGAAGTGCAGGGATAATGAAATTTCAGCTGAGGGGTGGTAATGTCTAGTGAAGGGCAGTGTCTTCTCCAAGGCCTCTGCATCAGCCCTGTGGTTGGGCTACCTCATCTATGGGCAGCTGTTGGCCAGATGTTCCTGCAAGGCTGTGGGCTCCTCCTGGAGCAAGGGGACATTTGGCATATTTGGAGGTATCTGAACAGCCACTCTCAAGGGATGCCACTGGATTAATGCAATAGCACAGTGGAAACGGAGGTTTATTTCCAGGCACAGAGCTGAAGACATGCAGCCACGCCGCCTCCTCGTCTGGCTGGGTCAGTAGCTCAGAGGAGCTCTCTCTGAAGCTGTTGGCTCTCTCCATCAAGTTAACGCAGGACAGCGGTCAAACAGCGATGTCTTCCTGACACTGCCAGCCCAGATGGAACTGCTGCTGGAGGCCCCAAGCCTCTCTGCCACACTGGGCTCCCTCCTGAAAAYGGAGGACATGCTTACTAACTCTGAGTGACCTACTTCAAAACTTCAGGCAAGCCTAAAAATAAGTGACGGGTGTTATTGTGAGAGCTTCACACATCTCCATCGAAGATGCCTGCCAAGAGCCCCTTATGAGTACTCTGGTTAATTAGAGCATGTGAGTCACAGTCACAGGTTAGCGAGGCACCAGGAACGTTCAGGCTCGCGCAGCCCTTGGTAGGGCACTTGGACAAGTCGCTGAGTTAAACCCAGGGCTGCAGGCCTACCTCATGGTGYGGGGGTCCCCATCATGGTGCCGAGGCCGAGCATGCTTTGTCCGACATGGAGGGCCTCGTTGCGTGCCTGGAGTGAGACCATCTTCGGCCTTGCACTTTCCCACCCAAAGGACTATCCAGTCTGGGCCAGACAAGGAGAAAAACCAGATGATGCAGGCTGCTTGCTCTGGAGATTGTAGCAGCAGAAGTGCRATATCGAGGCTGAACTGCCTGGAAAGCAAACCCAAAGCTCTCCTCCTGAGCAGCCCTGGCTCAGGAAATTGTTCCTTTAGCAAACTGAAGGACACTGGTGGTCCCAGTTTCTTCCTTCTTCTACATGTCTCTTCTACCTTTCCAAGMCTCTGTCCCTACAGAGCTTGGCCAGGGCAGGGTTTGCTTTGCCAGCACAGTAAGCTCAAAGCCTGGGCAGGAACATCTTCATCAGATGATACCCTCCAGGCTGGCAAGGTGAAGGAGGGGAAGCTACTGGCTGTCTGGCAAAGCTCCACGTCATATCTTATATAGGCAGAGTGACCTCATAGCAGAGCCCATTCCTCTYCGCACACGACAGGGGACTCCCAGGTTTCTGCTCTCCTTCAGGAGTCCTCGTCAAGCAGCAACAGTTGGGTGGGACCTCTCCAGGCTTTGATGTTGACTGTACTTATTTTCTTTTGCTCTTCTTTAACATAAAGCAGTGTCCCCAGACCAAGACCCCAATCATGTTTCCAGCCAYGGTGAGTAACTGAGGTCTGTTAACAGGATGATGGGAAGGAAGCAGGARGGGAAACATCTGCGTGGGAATGCATCAGAAGAAACAATGTAGAGAGAGGGCTGCAAGGATGGCCTCCATTGCTCCCTGGAGACACTGGGACTGCTACCAAGCTGGGGACATGGAGAGGTGGGTCCTTCATGCCCAGCTATATGGGCAACGCTATGACAGGGACGCAGCAAAGAGGGCTTGGGACTGAGCATCAGGAGGATGCACCAGCACAGCCCATGGCCTGCTCTCTCAACAGAGACATAGGTACYGTAAATGAGGAAAGATGGCTGGAGAGGGCACCTGCAACAGCTGCTTGTCTCCTAAAGRGTATAAAAGACTTGCCCTCTCCAAAATCTCTTTGTTGTAACCTTGTAACCAATCAGGAAGACCTCAATACATGCGGGGGGAGGGGGGGTGTCAACACTGGTGCCCTTGGTGTTACATCCAAGTGATGGCCAGGCCTCACAGACACATGACACATGTTGCTGTATGGGGTGGGAGAGCAGAGGTGGCTGAAATCCCTCCTGCCAAACATCCCCTTCCCCTCCCATAAGGTCTCGTGTTGAGTTTTGCTCCATTCACTGCCTGGGAAGGGCTTGGCCATTTCATCCTGTAGACTAACTACCTGGCTGCCTTGTTGCCTGTACCTGCAGCGTTTGCGGCCGCAGCCCTGCCTTGGAGCCCATCAGTCAGCCACCTGCCTCCGAATCACCTGTCTCCAGGATGACCTTGCTCAACGCCAGGCTGTGCTCACTTCATTTGGCTTTAAATTAGCAAAGAGCAAGCGAGTCCCTGATGAGCTTCAGCAGAAACTGGGCTGACCCTGGGATACCTGGGTCCAGCGCGTGGACATCAGCATTGCCAGATGCCCAGTATGAAACCAGTGCCCTGGGGCTTTTCCTGCTGTCTTGGCACAATGTGACACTGGGGTCACAGTGTCCCCAGGCAGCTCCTGGCCCTGCTCCTCGCCGATGCAGCAGGGCCGCAGTGCCCGTCCTTACCGGTACGTGACGGCTTGCAGGGCCCGGCAGTAGCAGCTGGCCAGCCAGAGCGAGCGGTCCGTCAGGACGTTGGGGCAGTGGGAGATGCGGAGGATCAGCAGGTTGCTGCCTGTGGCCTTCAGCAGCGACTCTAGCCCGGCTTCGAGGCAGCCCCTGCCAAGGACAGAGGCAGGATCAGGCAGAGGCAAATTTGGGCTAATTCCCAGGGAACAGGGCAAAAAATTCCCTCAGCTTCTTGGAGAGGTCCCAGGCACCTTGGCTTATTTTTGGCCTGCACCCAGGTAAAGGCTTGGCTGCAAGGSGTTCTTCTGCTGCCCTGTTGGCCCAAGACGGGTCGAGCCCCTCATCTGCACGGTGGCAAGTCCCCTGCAGCTGAAGGGACCAGCTTCCTCAAATCACCGCGTGGCACTTCAAGCTCCCCGCGTTGGAGCCAGCCTGTGTGTGCATGCGCGAGCTAAGGAGGGACTGAGCTTCAGGAYCTCCGCACACGGCTGTGGTGGTGCATCCCACGCCTGGGAATGGGGGCCCCAGGCCACTGGTCCCCAAAGCCCCAGTGCTTGAGCTGCCATAGCAGAGCAGGAACTGGGATAGTATCACCACCCTGCAGCGGAGCAGTAAATGGGATGCTGGACACCCACGGCACTGTGGCACTGAATCTGAGATGCTAAAAGTGAGCGGCGCTGGCTGAGGAAGGAAGGCAGCACCCGGCTGGTGCCYGATGCTCACCGTGTGCTCTTCATGTAATCCTCCTTGCTCTCCTTCTTCCCACGCTGGCGTGGCTTGAGGTTTTGGAGGGTGAGGGAGTGCGTCTGGGTGCACCACTGCGACAGCATGGCCAGGAACTGGGGGGATGGAGGGTGCCCGTCGGCAGGGGGGACGCCTTCAGCAGTGCCCCGCGCCGCCCATCCTCAGCTATCTCAAACAGGTTTGCACACCCCTGTCCCCAGCCGTTCTTTGTATACGTGGTTGCATATGTGTGTGGCATGTATGGGGCCACATTTGCGTGAGCAATAACACGTGTGCACACACAACCATGTGTGAACGCACCACCGTGTGGAAATGCATGCACACGTGAGCGTGCACACGCAAGCATGCATGCATGAACGCGCAAAACCTCCACATGAGCACACACCTGTGTGCACGGCTGTTCATGCGGCCATAACGCATCTGAACATGCACGTGAGCACACGCACACACGCGCAACACATGCAAGCATGCACACCTGGAAGGAAGAGACCATTGCACACCCCAGCCCTCYGTGGATGGGGGTCTGGGGACAATCCCCATCCCCACACCGGTACCTTCGAAGACACCCTGGCGTTCTCCAGCAGCACTCGCGTCCACACGGCCGGGTGCCGGGCCACGAACTTCCAGTCCCTGCACACCTCGGCCGCCCGCAGCAGCGTCTTGGTGTCCAGGTAGGTGAAGATGCAGAAGAGCGCCGCCCGCATCTTGAGGATCTCGGGGCTGATCACCTCGCTGGAGTGGCCCGGGCTGCCCTTCTCCAGCCGGCCCGCCTTGCCCGCTGCCCCCTCGGACCTGGCTGTGTGACACACGGCTTCAGTCCCCAACCYGCTCCCGCCGGGCGCCCAACCTCGCAGCCCCGAGCGCGTCCCGCCGGCACGGGGCGGTGCCGCCGCCGCCGGTGCCCGCGCGCCGGGCTCTCACCCGTCAGCCGGCAGCTGCTCACGGGCCGGGAGGCGCCGGGCGCCTCGGGCTCCCAGCCCTCGGCCTCCGACTCGGTGGTGCGGGACCCCACGTCGGAGATGTCGCCCTCCTCGCCCTCGGTGCTGTTGCGGTAGGGCCGGCGGTGCCAGTTTTGGATGGCCTGCCGGCGTAGCCCCGAGCCCCGCACGCCGTCCCGCTCGGCACCCCGGGGCGCYGCGCCGCCGTAGTGGTGCCCGTCGGCGTCGCCGTCGGTGGGGCACGGCTCCGCGCTGTCGCTGTCGTAGCAGCCCGAGCTCTGCGACACGGCTTTCGCCCGGCTCGAGGCCCTGGGGGACGGGGAGAGCCGGCCTCAGCGCTCGCCTCGGATGCAACAGCAAGGCTGAGACCTCGCAGAGTTGATGCATGCAAGGACGCCGGGGCACAACTGCCCCCCGGCGAGCACAGCGGCAAGGAGGGAAGCAGGAGTCAACCCCGTCCTCCCAGCCCGAGGTCCCCTCCTCCCACGTCCCCATCATTAAAATGCTCCAATTAAACCGCAGACGAAGAGGGGGAGCGCTCACCCCGTGCTGGAAGAGGAGCGCTGGTTGGAAACGCCGTACGGGCCGTGCGCGGCCACCCCCGGCCCGGGGTGCCTGTCTCTCTGGGGGGAGAAGAGGAGACCGTGTGTTGAAACCCGTCAGCCGCGGGGTGAGCGGGTGGTGAGCCAAAGCGGGGAGCGAGTCCGCGCGCACWGCTGCCAGCGCCGCAGGGAACGCCGTTCCCGGGATGCACAACAGCGTCCCTGGCATCGGCGCCCCTTATTCGTACCGCGCCTTGCCCTTGCTCGTCTCTGAAATGCAGCCTTGGGACGGAGCGAGCACCAAGACTGAAAACGTGGCTCCTCTTTCRGGAAATCCCCCTCCCCAGGGATTTTCCTGGGCTGGTCTCCTRCGGATATGAAGGGGCCCCATCCATGCCTGAGCTCAACTCTTTGCAGCCATCAGAGAATCCACCCCGGCACGTGGGAAATCAGTGATGCCATCGTGTGCGCTGYTCCTGGAAGGAGCCGGGCTGCCCCGCGCGTTGGGCATGGGTGGCCCTTGTGCCGTTCCCGCACCCCCGCAGTGGGACCCACACCCCGGGGCCCAGGAGAGGCAGGCGGAGGTACCGGTCTGCTGGCGGCCTTGGCCCCAGGCGCGCTGCACCGTCCCAGGCTGCCGTTGGGAGTGGTGCCGCAGCTGCTGCTGATGATCTGGAGCTGTTTCTCAGCCCGGTCGGCCCGGTCCAGCAGCTCCTCGATGAAATGCTGGAGGCGCACCTTGGCGTTGGCCTCGCGGGCGGCCGTCTCCTTCAGGAACTGATCGATCTGCATCACCTCCCTGGGCAGAGGGACGAGCAGCAGTGATGGGGCTGGGACTCCCTCACCCTACCCACAATGCCCAGGTCTTCCAGCACCCCTGGGTGCAGGGTCCCACTTGTCCTTGTCTTCTTCCCAAYCCCTCAAAGCTTGCTCTGCAGCTATTCCTGCGGCATTTAGTTCATCTCCCCTTTGCTCTAGGCTGCAAGAGACCCAAATCCTTCCCCAGTCTCCTAATTTCAGCACTTCTCTTCACCTTACATCTCCCCCAGGGAGCCAGGCTGTGGGCTCTGGGGTGCTCARTATGCATCCAGAGTGGTCAGGCATCAATGTGATTTTGGTCCATGCCAATCTGGATGGTTCCTGGACAAAGTCTGGGGCAGAGCAGGGCCAGGGATTGCTCCTGGCATATAGTATCGACATAGCCGCTTTGTTTTGGGGGAGATGAGAACTTTGCTATATTGACCTTCAAGAATTTTGTTGTATGCCCCCCTTGTGACATATGTCCTGACCTGAACCCATACTGCTAGGGCTGATGCCCAGCCCACAAGCTCAACATYGAGAAGGGATGACAGCAAGGAAGGRTGATGGAGAAGAAGGACAATGGAGATGAAGGACAACGGAGAGATGGAGAAGAAAAGAAGGATGACGGAGAGGAGGGCTGATAGCACAGAAGAAAGTTGGCAAGGAGGATGATGGAGGGAGGGAAGATGGAGAGGAAGGATAAAGACATGGAGAGAAGATGGAGAGGTGGGTTGATGGAGAAGTGGGCTGAGGAGGCAATGGAGAAGCTGAAGCAGAGAAGATGAGGACGACAGTRGGGAAAGTGGCACAGAGGCTGGTAACAGGCAGTGGCACCCACAGCCTGCCTTATCYAGGAAGGCCAGATTTGGGCAGAACAGCGTTAAAGGCAGCCCTAAGTGCCTACATCCCACTCAGCCCCATCTCTCATTAGGGAGATGCCTGGCACTTGCAGAGCCCTGTGATGAGAGCTCCTAGTTCCTCCTGTCCTGGGWACAAAGCAGCCAGCTGTGCAGGGAGGAGGTCCCACCTCCCTCATTAAGGTGCTAATTRAAGAGAGCTGGGGAGCCTCCAGGCATGTCTCCATGGGGTGGTGAGTGGGGCAAGCTCTGCCTGAGGTGCAGTGCAGCATCTAGCCATTCCCTGGCCCCTCTCATAAAGGCCTTTTCTGCCCCAAACCAAAGTGGGATGGTGGAGCCACCAGTCTCTGTGCTGCTGTGGGTGCTTGAGGCATCACAGGCTGGTCCCTCAGCCCTGCTCCCAGGGCAGACCCACGGCTTTAAGGGCCAGCGATGTTTTGGGGATGTGAAACTGCTTTCCAGCTGTTGTGTGTGGCGGAGCTGAGAGGGGATCAAGGCCCGACAAGATAAGGTAGGAAACGAAGCCAGAAGTGTCTCCCTCAAGTTGCCCCTTGCAAGTGGGATGTGCTCATGGCCACCAGCTCAATCCTGTCAGCAGGGCAAAAGCTCTCCAAAGAGCAGGTGGTGGAGGGGATGGGCACTGGCGAGGCGTGGGGCAGAGGGGGTCCTGGGGAAAGCAGTGGCTGGGCTATCGTGTGCAAACCCACGCTTTCCTTAACTGCACACACATGCAGCCCAGCACACCCAGCCATCACACGCCCGCAAATGCTTGCCCTAAACACATGCACGTACGCAAGAGCTGTTGCGCGCCCGCAAATCTCATGTGCACGCTTTCCATGTGTAAGACACCCACTAAGTGCACACTTTCCACAAAGGAGCACGCACTGAGCCTGTCACGCCCACCCGCACGTGCACGCTTCCCACAACCGCACATGTGTGTGCACAGAGCCACTTGTGTGCGCATGAATGCCATGAAAGCACAAATGTGGATACACGCGCCTACACTTGTGTGCAGTCCGTCACATATACTACACGCATGCACATCTCACACCTCTGCTCAGCAGCACGAGCACTCAGAGCCACACAAACTCATCTCCAGCCAGTCTTGTGCACGCTCAGAGGCGCTCAGCYGGCCACGTGCGTGCACCAAGCTGTGGCCAGGAGGAACCACCAAAGCCTAAGGGTGAGGGAGCAGCTCTTTCCAATGTGATTAATCTTAATGATTATTAATTATGCCCTTTAGTAGGGTTTGATGGTACTGAACCCAAGGACTCCTTTGTGCAGATGCTCTGCCAAGCTAAGGAGCATCTCTAGAGAGCCGGGGATGAGGTTTTGATGGGAGCATAACAAGAATCTCCTGCAAAACCCATGTCTCTGACCCATGGATATGAGGTGTAGCCAGAGAGGAGGGAAAACAAGCAGACTCCCTTGGCAGAGAAATGCAAAGCTAGAAGGGAGCGGATGGGGAGGCGAGGGGCCTCACGGGTCTCTGCTCCCGCTCTGGAGACAGTGAAGCACTCGGAGGCACTCGGAGCTACTAATCCGTGAGCAAAGCTGGAGCCAAGCATGCAAATCCGGCCGTGACCTTTCCTGCAGTACGCTCGAAGGAAATGCCAGGGCGATGTGACGCTGTATCCCCGCCGGTCCCCAACGCCGGCATTTCCAGGAAAAGCTGGGGAGCTCACTGRTGGCAATCACCTGGGAGGGCTCACAGCAAAGAGTCTGCGAGATTTGGAAGGCAAATGGGGTGCTGACACCCAGGCAGCAGATGTAAAGTGATCCGGGTGCTTATCGCCTCCTACAGCTCCTCTCATTCCTATGGGCTGGATGGAAAAAAATACCCATGGCAAAACCAGCTGAGCTTACAAGGCAGAAAGGCTCCCAACACCCAGGATGTAGCTCCAAGGTGGGATGCTGGAGTGATGGCTGCAGAAATAAATGTCACTGGATGATTCCATGCTCCTGAGTGTCATTACAGCCCTGGCAGGTGTTGGGAGCAGAGCAGATGTATTTAGATTTRGCTAAACCATTTTCATATCGTGGCTCATGAAACCTTCCTCAAAATATTAATTTGAGCCGGCAGGGATCTGAACACTGTCGCGTGGATGGAGAATTGGCTRGAAGACCGTAAACAAGGAAGGGTAATAAATGGCAGCGCAGCAAATTGCAAGCACGGAGTAAGGCAGGCGGCAGCGTCTGCTCTTTCTTAGCCTCCCCGTGAACGATGGGGAAGAAGAAGCAGCCGTTGTGTTGGCAAGATCTGCAAATCACTGCTCGAACTGCTGTCACAGAGGGCCAAGAGGAAGTGGGCATCACCTTCATGGTGGCTACGGAGGTCTACCAGACTCAGGGCTCCCCGGGACCGGACCAATGGGAAGGGTTGGGGATGTGCGGCCATGACTGTGGTGGGCAGAGATGAGCTTGGGCAGGTGATCTCGTAAAGCATCGCCATCAGAGGAGACCTTGGGCGACAAAGGGACATGAGGCTCATCCCTAGCAGCTTCCYAGCCTTTCTGAGAATGGAGGGCTGGAAAATGTCACTAATAAGCTTATTTTGTTCTTGGGGAAAGGGTGAAAACAGCTTTTCTAATGAAAATGATTTCCAGTGATTTCCCTTTAGCCAGGAGAAATCAGCCTTTTCCCATGTCTTCTCTGGAAGATGCCCAGCAATTTAATTTCTAGCAATCYCCATCCAAACTGTTTCAGATTGACAAAATTTCTGTTACTTTTCGGGTTTTCTGCGGAACTTGAAAAGGYCATGACTGATTTCTTTGCTTTTTTTTCTGACTTTTTTTTTTGTAGTCACTTCTTGCCCAAAGGGTTCAGCCTGTCCCCCTGCTGCCTTGCTGTCCTGTCGTTGCAGAGGGGTTCCCACCATGCCCCTAGCCTGCTACTCCCTCCTGGGCCATCCCTGGCCTCAGCTGGAGGAGTTCGGGGACCTACACAAATGGTTCAGGGCCTGGAGGGTTTCTCTAAGGAAACGTGGATCCAGGAGGCAGTTTCAGGACATAAATCCAGGTCACCTTAGGCAGCAATGGACTGGTCCAGGACCTCCCATGGACTGAACAAGCTGCATTAGACCCATCCGTCACCCTCTGCCAGCCCTGCCAGGGCTGTTTCACACCCTGGTTGCTCTGGTGCTCACAACCTTTTAATTTCCAGGCTGAGTTTTATTCACGGCCAATTTGCCACTGTTCCTGCTGGTGCCAGCGCTGCCCTTTAGCTGACATTGTCTGTCCCTGTCCCTGACATCTCTGTAGACTTTGGTCACACCCACATGTTGGCCTTGCTCCACCAGCCGAGCTCTGCCCATCTCCCAGGCCCATCGACCCTCCATTCCYCGCAGTATGTCTCCGGTCCACACCTACATTCAAAGCAAGCCCAGTTTAGGTTATCTCCATGGAGAGAGGTGCCACCTGGGACCCAGTCCAGAGTTTGGCCACTCTGTTTTCCCTTGTCCTGCCACTGTACACCGCCAAGATGCCTCCTACTCTGATGTCCCTGTGACACCCACAAGATAGCTGACAGCAACACTGAAATCTCCCCTTTGCCTCCCTATACGTCACAGTCCTCATTTTCTCTTCTGCATTTTCTGAACCAAATCTTTTTCCCCTTATGCCAGCCTCAAGCATCATCTCGCTCTTCACCCAAGAACTGTAGCCTTCACTGGCTTTGAGTCGCCTGCAAACGTCACCAACATGCGCTTTGTTTCTAAGCCAAAGTCATTACTTCTTAGCCAAAGTTATTCATAAAAGTGCTGATGATGCTGGAGATGAAGACTAATCCCTGAGGAAGCCCACCAGTGCTCTTGGTCCAGTACAACCATTACAGTCTCCCTTTAACCTGCTCCTCAGACTTTATGAACTCCATGACGACCTTCAGCTTTGCTAAGAAATTCCAAAGAAACAAGGTCTTGGTTGCTTAAGTAACAGTAATGGACAAAATAACTCATCATTTGACTGTGAGGGAACTTGGAGCAGTACTAGGATGGGACGAGGGGTTTTGATCGGGAATAATGGGATGAAAAAGAAGGTGGCTATGCTACAGTCCTAATAGTGAAAAGAGGTTATATTGATTGGGACATATCACCCCCACACACACTTCTGGGAGAAGGTGGCCCCTCTCATGTTTATGACCATGGGACAAGTTGATGGGATTGCTCTTGTTGAAGAGAGCCACGTCAAAGGGGATGATGCAGCCCTGATTTTGGGAGACACCCTTTGCTGCTAGAGACAGGCTGAAGCAATATAGACATTGTGGTGTCCCTAGGGAGAGCAGCAGGATGGCAGTGGGCTCTCCCAGTATGGCCATGTCCTGAGGGCACTGGTGGCTGCAGGACAAAGTCTATCGGGTACCAACTCTGTCATAGATATGGAGAAAGCTCAAGTCTATGCGGGCACCTTCCCATGGGGTTTCAGGTGGGAGAGAACATGCAAACCCTGAAGAGGGCTGATCCTAAGGGCATTGCAAAAGGGATTGCACCCTAGCACTTGGTCTAAGGGTTTGCTCAGTGTTGGGCTGCTCTGGGCTCACCACAAGCATGCACTTGCCCGAAGGGCACGATTTCCACCCACCCTGCAGCAAGGAGAGAAGGGAAATGACTTACTGTTGCTTGCGGGTCAGCTCCTGCTCCTTCTGCACCAGGTCCTGCTTGAGGGAGGCCAACATCTCCACGCTGACGTCCACCTGGCGGGACAGCTCGGACGCCCGGTCCTCCAGCTCCTGCTTCTCCCGGCTAAGTCGCAGGCTCTCCTGCTTGGCCTTTTCCAACTCTGAGCTCTTTCGATCCAGCTCCACCTGGAGCCGGCCAACCTGTGAGGCAATCTTTTGCTCTACCTCCTCTGTCAGCTTCTCCAGGCGCTTGTCCACCTCCAGCTTCTCGAAGGCGCGGATCTTCAGGCGGGCCAGGCCTTCCTCATAAGCTGCGTCCATAGTGGCCGGSGGCGAGGGGGCCGGCGCCACGGCTTTGCCGCGGGTGAAGATCTCCGTCAGTGGGATCTCAATCTCATGGACATAGCGGGGTGAGGGGGAGGAGGAYGGGGCCGGCTCCAGCTCCTCGGCGGGCACGAGGTCACAGGAGAAGCGTTGCTCCTTGCCTTGGAAGGAGGTGCTCTCGAAGTAGTCCCGCCGGGCGGCCGGCGTCAGCAGGGCCGCGTCGGCGGCCAGGGGGAAGACGGCGGCATCGCAGATGCTGTTGGTCTTGGAGAGGACGTAGAGGGTCTCATAGGTGTGGTTGTACTCCAGGTGCGCCCGCAGCGAGGACAGGCTCCGGAAACGCTTGTGCTCCCCGCAGCGCGGACACCGGTAGGGCAGGTCCAGCGAGGCCATTCCTCAGCTACGTGCCCCGTTGGAGGGGAACCGCAGGGGCCCGCTCATGGTGCTGTCTGGGCAGTGCAGGGGCAAGTGGGCGAGGGCCGAGTCGGGACGCCGGCACCCCGGGACACGGGGCGTTGACTCCGTAGGGGCATGGCGAGGGTAGGAGCCCAGGGACAGGAGTGAGGTGTCTGGTGAGCCTCTGGGGGCCTGCTCAGCATCGAGTGGTGCTGGGTGCTGGAAGAGAGAGGGGAGTCAGCAATGCAAGGACAGCTGGACCCCAAAAATCCCTTCCCAGTCCCTCCTCTTGGTCCCCTTTCTGCCTCCATCCTCTCCTGCTGTGCTCCTCCCCAGCGGGAAGGAGAAAAGCCACCTCCAGTTTTACCCTACGAGGTGGTCAGCAGCCCTATTTGCCTTGGTGCTCTGGGTCTCTGGCTCCTGGAGGTTTTGTGGGCAGTAGAAAGGAGATGGGAGACCACTTAYGGGGCTGGAAGCCCTCCAAGCCCACGTGATGCTGTAGGGGAAGCCACTGTTTTTTCCATACTGGGGCAATGGTCAGGTGCTGTCCATTGGAACTTGTTTTCCCCATCTCACAAAACCCTCCAGGATAGAAGGAAAGAAACCCTCCTTGTGAAACGGGACAAGCCAGGAAAAATCAATAGCCAGAAATGCCCCATTTCCCTCTCTCCTGCGTGAGGAACCRTGGTGGTTCCCCTCTCCAGCATCACTGGGCCGAGGTGCGATCAGGACCAGCCCTGCTTCCCGTGCTGCCTTATTCTGGCAKTATTCAGTGGGAAATCACCCCAATCACTCCAAAACAGTCCCCAGCACCAGCACCACCATAAAAACCCCACTGAGTCCACTCAGAGCTGGGCTTGTGGGCATCTGCCACCTCCAGCCCCGAGCCGCTGCGGCGCATCCACAGGGGAACGCACGGCTCAGGCCCTCACCAGCCCGGATTCCGGTACCCACGGATGTCCCCTCCCAGCTTGGCCAACCCCTCGGAAGAGGTGACCAAGCCACGAGGGTTGGGAAAGCGTCAGTGAAAAATCAGGAAAGGAAAGCAGCTCAAGCCAAAAAAAAAAAAAAAAAGAAGAAAAAAAAAGAATATATATATACTGGGAGGCTTTATGGAGCTTCCTGGCTGTTCTTGAACCCATCTGCTGGCTTAATTTTGTATTTTGGGGTGGTTATAAAATGCATCTTTGCACGTGAGCCTCACCTGGGTTAAGGCTCGGCGGAGCCGAGACCSAGCCGACACAAAGCGCTGCCCGCAACTTCGCGTTAATCCGGCGTCTCTGCTGCCCACGGGATGATAAAGCGCTTTTCAGCTTTGGGGACGAGGCTGCGGGGCGGTGCTGCCCCTCTTTCSGGCCCGGGCTGGTGCCCCCGCGCCCGGCGCCGCCGGACCGCGCTCATTCCGCCTTCGCGGAGATGCGACCGCGGGCAGGATCCGGCCGCGCCGGTCCCGCTCCCGGGCGCATCCGCGGCTCGCCGCGAAAACCTCCTTCCCCTCCTCAAGCCCCTTTTGCCCCTGCCCAAATCCCAGGCCGGGCCGGGGGTGCGGAGGGGGGAGGAGGGGGGCGGATTTGGCGCCGGGGCTCGGCGGAGCCGCTCCGGGCGCGGTGCAAAGGGCTGCGGAAGCCGCCGCGGGCGGCAGCGCGGCTGCGGCGGCCGGTGCCGCCGGGCTCCGCCGCCGCGGCCCCCGCGCAGCCTTCCTCTGCCTCGCTTTTTAATT
>NW_028186546.1:252274-254732 GCF_003343005.1 Rhea americana
GATGGAGGGATGGAGGGAGGGCGAGCGCTCGCAGCCGCCTCCTCCTTCGCCGCAGCCTCAGCCCGCGCTGCTTCCTCCTTCACAGCTCCCTCCGCCTGCATCGCTCCCGCCTCCTCCCCGGCCCGGGCTGCGGCCAGGGGTGCAAGGCAGAGGGGGCCCCGCGGCCCCCGAGCATCCCGACTTGGTCCCTGACCATCCCGGCTCAGCCCCTGAGCATCCCATTGCGGTCCCTGAGCATCCCRRCTTGGCCCTCGAGCATCCTGAYGCAGCCCCCGAGCATCCCRATTTGGTCCCCGAGCATCCCKGCTCAGCCCCTGAGCATCCCGACGTGGTCCCTGAGCATCGCGGCACGGTCCCCGGCGCTGAAGCCAGCAGGCACTGGCGCGTTTAGGTTGCGTGCAGGTGCGGAAACGGCTTTTGTTAGCGTTGCCACCGGCTTATTATTATTATTATTTCCCAGCTGCTTTCGGTATTCCCCAGGGAGGAGCCCGTGGAGGCAGGAGGGACCTGCCGCCCCCCTGCCGCTTCACAGCACCTTGCTGGGCAGGGTGGTGGCACGAGGCCTTCGCGGCGCCCCTCTCTGCTGTGAGGGGCCCTACGGGAGCCAGGCCCGGCTTGGCTCATCCCTCTGCTCCGCCACGTCCCAGCAGGGTAGGAACCCCATGGCTGCATTCCCGGTTGGAAGCACCGCGCCGCGCGGGCCCTGCCGACAGATAACATCCGTGCCCRGAGCAGAGCGCTGAGGTCCGGCGGYRCCTTCTTCTCGCCCACGGTTTTGCAGCTCGGAGCAGTGCCCYGTATGTCCCCCCACCTGGGGAAAACTCACTTTGGGGGAGCGCTCAATCCTCCTCTCTTAAAAACCCAAGCACAACCCACGCACCGGGGGGAAGCGCGGTCCCGTCCCACCCCAGAAGCGGCTGCGTGTCGGCGCCTGGGAAAGCCGAGAGGAGAGGAGCCAGGCTCGAGCCCCGCTGAGGGGCTTTGAGCCGGTGGGTGAAGCCAGGGAAGGGCGTTTGCGGGATGACGGAGCTGCCCACGAGGCCACCGCGCGTCTCGGAGCCTGGTCACTGGCCGCCCCGGGAAGGGCCGAGCTGCTTCCGAGACATTTGGCCGGCGGGAATGGGGCCGTCGCGGCAAAGGCGGCTCGGAGCCCTGCAGCAATTCCCGGCTCGCACGGTGCTGAATTAAGTGACGGGGCACGACGTTTCCACGAGCTAATCCTTCTTTCATCCCTAAATGCCGCCCTGTTAAGCATGAAATGATGACGACAGGTCCTGGGGAYGGATCCTGCTCCCCCCAGCGCCTGTCTCAGCCCGGCGGCTCCCGCAGGGCTCGGGAGCCGCGTTCGGTTGTTATGGGAACTGCCCGAAAGGGTGTCTGCAGAGGGAAAACCAGGCAGCGCACGTGGAGGGACGGCGAGAGCCGGGCGCTAACGGGCCTGAAACACAGCGGGGGCACATGCAGCTCGCCCAGGGCACACGCAGCTCACATGCAGCTCATGCAGGGCACACGCAGCTCGCCTGGGACACATGCAGCTCGCGCAGGGCACACGCAGCTCACACGGGGCACACGCAGCTCGCCCAGGGCATATGCAGCTTGCCTGGGACAGGTGCAGCTTGCCCAGGGCACACGCAGCTTGCCTGGGGCACACGCAGCTCACGCAGGGCACACGCAGCTCACCTGGGACGCACACAGCTCATGCAGGGCACATGCAGCTTGTCCAGGGCACACGCAACTCATACAGAGCACCCGCAGCTCGCCCAGGGCACCCGCAGCTCGCCTGGGACACGTGCAGCTGGCTGGGGCACCTGCATCACGCCCGAGTGTATCTTTTTGGGGCATCAGGCTGCAGCCGGCGCTGAGAGCAGGGGACCCCCCGGCTCCCCCCTTGCCGACATCCATTCCTGCCTCCTGCTGCATTCGCCGCGGGCCAGATCCCCACTGCCACCTGGATAACCCCATCGGTCCCTGGGCACTGGGGGCTGGCCGGCCACCAGGCAGCCTTGGGAGAGGGGAAAGGAGCCGAGAAGAGAGTGGGGCAGCGGCTGCCGCGGTCGGAGGTCGGGGTGGGGGCCCCGCGGGGCTGGGGGGGGCTCAGAGAAGGGGCCGGGGCACCGCCACCGCGGCCCTTCTTTCCGGGGCCGTCACTGCTGCCAGGATGAGCCGGCACCTCCGAGGCTTCGGAGCTGCTCGGGGCTGTYGTGCTCCTCTGCTGTGCTGACTTATGTGTTTTCCCTGCTAATTTTTGAGCCAGCGCTTCCAAATAGGTGGCAGTGAAAGGTCGGAAGCGCTACGGGCGTATCACCGACGTGGACCGCTCCACGGTTTCGGAAGGCAAAGAGCAAGCACGGCAGGCTTTTAGCTTTTAGATTAGAACAAATCTTTAATTACAAAAATAGACACAAATCTGTAATATTCCTGATAGATTTTTTTTTTACAAACACCAAAAAAAAAAAAA
>NW_028186546.1:255005-257555 GCF_003343005.1 Rhea americana
AAGGACAAAAAAAGAACATCACCTCTCCGAAAGGACCGTTATCCACAATTCTCCGTAGCTGGAGCCTGCCGAACCACAACGGCAGCAGCGTTTGGTTCTCAGCGTTTCAGCCCAGCGTGCTGATTGCATCTATTTGCTTCTGGAGAAACAGTCAAAACCAGCCAGTTTTGGTGCAGTTGCAGCCTGAGAACGGTACCATATGGCAAACCGGATCGGTCAGGAAGTCCGTGTAAAGTGCTGGCAGGGTAAATCGGAGGCAGGTTAGTACAAACGCAGCCTTAGCAAACGCGCCCGTGGGTCTCCGTATAAAAGGTTGGCGGTGATTTCTTTCTGTACATTATTATTATTTTTTCCTCCTTTTTTTTCTTCCCCTCAAACAGGAGCTAGAAAAATGAGTCAGTCCCTGCTGCAGCATGAGGATGCTCCAGGCGGGCGCCCGGGGCTGGCCAGGCCCGCGAGCCGGCGCAGGGCTGGCGCCTTCTCCTCCGCCGCTCCGTGCCCCGTGGCGCGGGCCTCTCCCACCCGTCCGTACACCGCAGGTGCTTCTCCCTCCCTGGTAGCGCGAGCCGAGCGGAGGCACTCGGCCCACCGCTGCTCGCCGTCTTCTTCTCCAGGGCCACCTCGGGCTGCGCGCGGGGGCTCTCTGCACCCCAGCTCTTCCGCAAGATGCGCGGGGAGCTGTCTCGGGGAACGTCACCTCACCAGCGCCCAGGCCCGGGCCTCACAGCGCCCCGAAGGACAGCCCCACCGAGAAGAAGCCCAAGCCTTTGAGCTTCTCCTCCGTCCGGGCCTTCTGCTTCAAGTGGACTTTGCTGTGCCGCTTCTTTTCRTCACTCCTGGCGAACCGGCGGCCGCAGACGTCGCAGGAGAAGGGTTTCTCGCCGGTGTGCGTGCGGATGTGCGTGGTCAGGTGGTCGCTGCGGCTGAAGTTCCTCAGGCAGATGCGGCACTGGAAAGGCTTGTGCCCCGTGTGGATCCGGAGGTGCCTGTTGAGCTCGTCTGAGCGGGCGAAGCTCCGGATACAGTTCTCCACCGGGCAGGCGAAGGCCTTCTCGTGAGGCTTGGGGCAGAAGCATTTGGAAGAGCACTTGGTCCTGCGGGTCTTCTTCTTGGGCTCGGCAAGGGCTGGAGGGTTGGCAGGGAGCAGAGAGGCGATGGAGGAAGGRTTGGGATGGCCCAAAAAGTCCGTGGGTGGGACAGAGGGGGATGGGTGAGGATGGAGCAACTCGTTTGAGCTAATCAAACCTGGCAAGACTTCTGGCTGTGCCAAGGAGGAGTCAAACTCTGGGATTAACTGGGGAGGGAGACTGTGGATCTTGGTGTCATCAAAGTCACTGTGGGCCTGGAAATTTTCTGGCTCGCATCCAAACCCCAAATTGCTGCCGAAGCAGCCGGGATCCTCAGCGAGGCTGTTGAGCTCTGACTGGCAGCTGACAGACAGCACGTTTTCAATCTTGGAGCTCAGGGGATGAAACATAGCCTGCCTACCGTCCGCGGCAGGGAAGGCCTCAGGGGAATGGTAGCCGGTGGGCAGGTAGGACTGATGCTGGGTGACGGGCTCCCACTGTGAGCAGGAGGCCTTAAATTTGTCCAGGGATGGGGAAACGGAGGGCAGCTTGATGTCCTGTTTATTGTCCAAGAGCTTGGTCTCGAAGAAGCACTGCGAGGCATTTCCTACGCCAGGTTGCGCCTGGAGGGGAGGCACGCTCTCCGCCGCGGGAAAGCTGGTGTAACCCTGCTCCGGGAACGGGGCTTGGACAGACACATTCATTTCGGGCTGGCAGTTGGAGTAAAGGTCCAGCTGGTTCTGAGTCATCTCGGGGCAGGAGTAAAGAGCATCCAAGTGTTTTTGGTGGCCTTCGGAGGCGGCGAAAGGAGAGATGCCCAGGATCCCCGACATCAGGTTGAAGAGGGACTCCTGGTCCTGGGGGTGCTCTGGCACCGCCTTGATGAAGAAGCTGCCGGTGTAGCTGAGAGAGGGGGAAGGCTGGCTGCCCAGGAGGAAGTAATCCACCGCCTCGCCGCTCATCGGGGAGCCCATGAACTCACCTGCGGATGGGAAGGGCAGGAGGACCGTTAGAGGCGCAGGGGATGGGAGGGATGCTGGGATAGCGGGTGGCGGAGGGGAGCAGCGGGAGGCTGACAAGTTGCGTCCCTGCATGGTCCCCATCCCAGCCAGCTCCTAGGGGAGCCCCTGGCTTTTACCCCCCCCCACAGCACCCCCAAGGCTCCCAGCGCTCCCCCAGCACCCTCATCCTGGGCTAGCTGGGGTCTGCTTGATGCACAGCCAGCGGCTGGGAGCAGGCTGCCGTGGCAGAGGAGGGGAAGATGCCCAGCTCCCTGTTGGATAAGCTGCTCCCAGCGGGATCCCCCACTCTGTCTCCGCTCCGCTTCACCCCCTGTTATTACCTCCGAGGAAATCGGCCTCTGCCAGGAGTTGCTGCTCCTCGGCTTGCCCCAAGCCCTGCAGGTCCCCGGCTTTCATCTCGCACGGCTCCTCGTACTTGGAGTACAGCGGATCCGGGCAGGAGAAATCCATCACGTTCAGCA
>NW_028186546.1:258479-265262 GCF_003343005.1 Rhea americana
GGCTCTGGCTTCCCTCCCAACGTGGGCTGCTGTTATTCCAGATTTACATCTCCCCAGGCTCTTATTCGCCTCATGCTATTTTTTCCCTGTGAATGCCTTTTGTTGCTCTTGTTCCTTCTAGAAGCATGAAAGGTGCCGGGCTTGCTGTTCCCCTCTCCCTTCCTTCCCGAGGCTGATTTTGCAACGCTTTCCGTTTCTGCTGGCATTTTGCATTTGCTTTGATTTGGAGCCATAAAGTGGATCCCGGACTGCGCTGGCTGCACCGTTTTCTCATGCGACTGAGTAAGCAGCCAAACTGAGAAGGAAACCATTGCAGCCGGCAACGTGCTGGTTTTCGGTCATCCCAGTTCATGGCCAGGGTGAGATACGCCTGCATCTAGAGTGGCAGAGGGCAGGTCAACACCACAAATCCTGTGGATTAATCAAAGAGGGATGTTTTAGGAATAGACTGAATGTGAGCAGTAGCTCAGAAAGATCCTGGTAGTGTTTTTCCACCAGCACAGCCTGCCTCCTCATCCCAGCTCCTCCCAGGTGCCAGGTTTGAGTGAAGCTTCCAGTGAAGATGCACACACAGGAGAGGGTGGTGGAGAAAGTGCGGAGGTTGTTGCTTTTCCTGCTTAATTGCTTGGGGATTTCCAAATTCCCAAGGGGAAGTTTGATTTGGAGCTGAACCTGGAAAAGCAGCAATGTTTTGGGGAGTGGATCGCCGCTGGAATTGAGCACATCCACTTTGGTTGGAGGGGAAGATTTCATCTGGGCAACCTGGAACAGGCTGCTGAGTTTCAGAGCCTACTACAAAATCAATTATATATATATATAAAAAAAATACAGGCAGTATCAAAACCAAACCGTCGCTTCCAAGTGCAATGCCACTGCCTTGAGAAGTGTGTTTTCTGTGGATCGGGGATTGAACCAAGCTACTTCTCCAAAGTGAAGAAGACAGGGAGAGCAACACGTTCATCAAATGCTGGGTGTTCACTGATGCTCCTTCCTGCTCTGCCGGTGGAAAGCCTTCAAGGCAAGGTTTGCCTCCCTCCACTGGAGCGATGCTGCCTGTCCTACCAGCGTTGGGACAGACCCTGGGGAAGGAAGGCAGGAGGAAGCTGTGCAGGAGGTAGGAAGGAGGAGCAGACCCTTTCCCCGGCCTTGCTGTCCYGGCCTGTCACCCCTTGCACGGTACCTTTCACCTGCTGCCAGCGCTCAGGGCCCTGCAGGAAGGCCAGGTCCGTCCGGCACGAGCAGCAGCACCCGTGTCCATGTCTGTGGGGCCAAGCGGTGCTTGAGAAAGGGAGCAGGGCCTGAAACGGGGCTCTGCCTGCAGTGCTATTCCTGGCTCCAGCAGTGACTCACTGCGTTACCTTGGGCAAATCACTTCTGAGTGTGTCTAGCAGAGCTTCCCCACATTGGGGGCAGCTTGTTAATAGTTCCCTGTGTAAAATTCACTGAGATCTCTGGCTGAGAGGTGTAAAGAAGCATTAAGCTTGGCTGGTGATTCAGGAAGTGTCAGGGAATGAGCTGTAAAGTTCAGGCTGGAAACAGTGGAGGGGCCAGAGAGATCCATGAAATTATCAGTGTGTGGAAACGGTGAGTGGGATACAATTATAGATAGCTTCTCGTCTCACAGGAGCTGGGGGGGAGCCCAGCGAAATGGCCAGAAAGCAGGTTTCAAGCCAACCAAAAGCAATACCTGTGTTCAATGAGATGGGAACTTGCTGCCTCCAGAGGTCACAGAGACCAAACTATAACCAGGCTCAAAATAGTCCATCTGTGGCTACTAAGCACAAACACAACCCGCTGTTTAGAAAATCTGCTAGACAGTGGTGGGATATGGCCAAGGGATGGATTGCTGTGTCCTTGTCCCGGTCTTTGCTCTTCTGTAGGCATCTGCCCCAGGCTGGGTTAGACGGACCTTGGTCAGACCCAGGATAGTTGCTCATATGTTATTTGGATGAACTGTATCTTAAGCGAGGTCTCAGGCTTTAGCCTGTATGGACATGTAGTGCTTCTAGTCTCAGCGCTGGAGCTGCAGTCTAGATCCTGTTGCATTTGCAGCATGATACAGGATCCCTCCTCAGTGCAACACAGCCCTGGTGCAACTGTACTTCCTGCTTTCAAGAGAAAAACCTACTTTCTTTTTTCTGGAGATGGAAAACCTGTATGACTTTTTGTACGACTCCAACTCTGGAACTCTGGTTGGAAGAGGGCAAACGAAATAACCAAGGGAAAATAGTGTAGTTATCTTCCAACGCATTAGCAATTTGCTGGTGCTGGCAGCTCGCGAAACACTGAATAGGTGCGCTCTCGCCATCTGACAGCGTGGTGACCCCGTGGGACGGACGCCACGGGAAATCAATACGTGACATTTTGATGACTGCTGCTCGAGGGGAGTAACTTTGCGCTGAAGAGAGTCCGTGTCAGCCGTGCAGTACGCCACGGGAAGGCTCCCTGCTACCGCCGCCTGGCACGCACGACCCCATTCAACTTCTCTCCRTTCTCAGAGAGGATCCGAAAATAGTGGAGACATTTGAGCTCTTCAGCCAGGGCCAGGAACAGTATCACGTCATTTAGATAGGTCTTGTCTGCTGGGAACRCGCTAAAAACTATACTGGAGTAGCTGTAGTTATACAGGTATGGTCCCAGTGTGTTGCATTCTCTTACTCTGGGATGAACAATTTTCTGCTTAACTTAAATAAAGGCTCGCTTGCGTCAGAGTAAAAGCTTCTAAAAGCATGCACTGYGTAGCTAGTTTGGTTTAAATTCATGTCTGAATCTGCGTTAAAAACTTTTCCCAGGTAGATTTGGGGTAAACCGCAGACTCATTGGTTTCCCATCCCTCTCTGCRTCCCTGTTATTTCCATGCCTTGAAAACAGAGATTAGTAGAGCAAGGGGATGTGAACGGATGCCAGCGACGTCTAACAGCAGGGTGAGCAGCCCCTTTATGGAGGGCGAGCCCACCASAGTCCTGTTCGCAGAGGCCTTCGCCCAGCCCTGCAGGCAATTTCCCCTGGAGGAGCGTGGCCGCGCCACCGAGGGCACGGCCCCRCGGATCAGCTCTGCCGGTGGAGGCGGCATGGCCAGGAACGGCTTCTGCAAAGTGCATGAGGTAATACGAAAATGTGACGATGATGAAAGCCAAGCTCCGCGGCCAGTTGGCTGGCACGGCGCTTCGGTTCCCACCTGGGGCATTTGGCTTACGAACGCGCGGGATAGCCTTCCCGCGGTGAAATGCGTTGTCGTAAAAATACACAGAGGAAATCCGTGCGCGGGGCCAGGTTCCCCCTTCTTTCTCACCTGGGCACCCCAGGGAGGTAACAGAGCTCGGATTTTGCCCCAGGTTTTGGGTCTTCTCTCTCTGGTCCTTGTGATGCTCCAGGAACCCACGTGGTAGTGAGGACCCTGGAGGAAGGGGCTTTCTCCTCCAGCGGCGTCGAGAGTCCGCAAGGCATCTGTGAGCCTGCCGGCACCGCGGCAGCGCGCACTTCGCTCACCGCCCGCCGCTCCCGGCTGCGTTTGCGGCCCCGCGTTGGCCCTGGGCAGGCAGGCCCAGGMCTGCAGGCTACCCTGAGCCCGAAGCCGCGCGCAGGCTGCCAGCCTGGGACTCCCCCAGTCACCCGCCATCTGCAACGGGCTGGCACAAAGCACCATCCCCGGGTGGTTTCCCGCCTCCGCCAGTCAGGAAGGCTGGAGCRAACGCTTGCTTGGCTAAGTCCTTTCGGGTACCAGCAGGATTTTGGTGGGGGGCTGGAGGCTCCTTGGATTCCCGGCCCTGTTTGAGGGAGCAACAGCTCTGTGGCTGTAGTGCTAGGGGGAGAGAAGCCAGGGAAGCTGCCATGGAAAGAAGGCAACACAACATCCTCTGCCTGCCTTGCCGTCGCCATGGGCCAGCAAGAAGTTGGAGGAAGGCCTGGGACCAGCTGTCCCATTGCAACACGCAGGCTTGGGAAGAGGAGACAGCCTTGGAGCTGCTGGCAAGGGCAGAGAGAAGAAGAGGGACAGGTAGAGGCAGCACTGATAAGAGCATGGAATTGATTTTTCCAAACGGATGGACTGAGAATTGGTTAATCGCAATACCAGAGAGGAGAAGAAGGGGAAGTCAGCTCTGCCCAGCTTTTGCAGAAGACCCCACAGCAGAGACAAGACCAGCTGAGAAAGCTGGAGACGTATTTTTGACAGCGAAACTTGTGTCTATGTGCCCACAGCTGGTATCTAGGGAAGAGTAAAATTTCCAGGGGTATTCTCCCAAGCTCCAGGTATTGGTGACTCATGGATCTATTTCCCCATGAATTCGTCCATTGCTTTTTGAACCCTCAGCTCAGAGATGAGCTACGTGTTTGGTGAAGGAATCTCCTTTTCTGTTTGTTTGGAAGATGGCAGCTGCCAGGCTTGTTGGATGCCCTATGTTGCATTAGGGATGGATGCATGGGGCTGGCCCAAGTCATGGAGCTAGAAATTCAGAGGTTTCAAGCCCTCAAGAAATTGCATCTCYGGCATTTCCCCCTTCCTTCCTTGGCACTGAGCACAGGTGTCTGGCACTTCTCTCCATGCTCACCTTTACGAGCACTTCTCCACTGGCTCCGAGTTTGTAGTTTTGGAAGGGCCTCTGGGCAAATCTGTGTGCATGTGATAAATCTACACGCTGCTCACATGGGGCCCCTTGGCTTACAATTCTTTCTTCCTGGTGATCAAAATCTCTTGTGGTGATGGGTGAAGCCAGGATATTCTTCAAAATGACTCRCTGCTGGTCATGCAAACATCTTCCAAAGGCTCCTCTCACAGGTGAGAAAGTGACTTCGTTGACTCTGATCTACCAGTCCTGAATATTCAAGAGGACACTTCTGTAATTCCAAATCCTTTTTATTCTGGAAGCCTGGGAGAAGGAAACCTCCTCCTACCTTGTTGTGGCAGCAGTGTGATCCTCAGGTGTGCTGCCTGCCTCTCCTTGCTCCCCAGCGTTTTGATCTGTTATCACCAGTCAGCATCCCTYGATTTTTCGCCTTGAGGTTCAGGCTTGCTTGGCAGACACCGCTGAGCAACAGGCRCAGTTAGGTATTTTTGAGAAGCCTGGGGTGCCAGTGGTAGGGATGGAGGTGGGCACCTAAAGGAGTGGTTGCCCTGCCTACCCACATRGCTCCCAAGGTGCCCCGCTGGGTGCACATGTGCTGCTCACACCAACCCCTGTGAGACGTGAACCACCGAATTTCCATCGGTGATTCTTGTCTTATGGAAGCAGAGCAGCTCCGTTACATCACTGCCCAGTGAAAAAATGCCCCAAACCCAGGTTCTTGACCCCCAAATGTTCCTTGACCAGGCCTCTGAGTCAGAGAAGGGAGCAGCATCCAAAACTTGTGGAAGCCTGCAAAGCAGTTAACCAAGGAGGGTGGCGGCATACGACGGAGCAGCGATTCCTCCTGGGAAGGCCACTGGAGACAGCGCACTGTTGACAGGCCACTCCCCAGACACTGGATTTCATCTCTTTGCCTTCACTCTCCCCCTCCAATCGCTCCGACAATTCCTCCTTTCAGGAAAACTTCTAGAAGACATCGCTCTGCATTTCCATGGCAACCGGCACACCACCAGCGGTGCCGGCTCCGCTCCGGGCCTCTTCCAGGCTCCGCGGAGGGACTGCGCACGTGAGAGTGGGGAGACACCGGGAAGGTCACGAAAACGGATTGCCCTGATGCAGCGGCCGCCCCTGCCCGGGGCAAGACGGGTGCTGGTGAGCAGCCTTGCCTGCAGCATCTTGTCTCAGCTGTGCCCAGGCGGCACCCGCAGGTTCGAGCAGCGCGCGACTCCGCGCAGCGCCTGCGGCGAGGGGCTGCACAACTGGTAACGAGGACGCGGGCGCGCGGGGGAAGTGCCGGCCGGCGTTTCGGCACCYGGGCCCGGCGGGAGAGCGGGATGACTGCAGGGCCGTCGGTCTCCAGGTTTTACGTTGCTGCACATCACCGTATCCCCTGAGTGCTCAGCTGACGATAACGGCTCCTGCTTTCTTTTCTTTCCTTTTTTTTAACCCAAACAGCACAGCCTGTGGGTAAAATCCCGCAAATTCCCATGCTTTGGCGACCATCTGCAGTGCAGCCAAGGAGAATCACAGCCGGGGAGCAGGAGAGGATGGCAGAGCGGCTTGCCAAAGCTGAGAGGTCGCTGCAGCGCCTGCGATCGTGCCGCCTCCTAAAAATAGGCTAGTCAGAAATCTATTCTGGGGMTCCCCCCAGCCCACCAAATAATAAAATTAAAACCAATAGTACAGGCCAAATGCTAATGCCGGTGGCTGTCAGAGAAGCTGGCTGCGAGCAGAAGTGGAGTTTCTATTCTCTCCTTCCTCACGCTCCCCAGCCGCAGTATTTATAGCAGGTGCTTTTTGTATTCATTGGACAGGGGCAGAAAGATTAATTTGGCTCAGCCTAAGYGCAGGGCTGAGGACAGGGCTCTCAGGAACACAGTGGTTCTGCTGGGCAGCCGGTGGGCATGTTTCCCTGCAATAAACCCAGAGGGGACAAATTTTTTCAACTTCTTTCCAAATATATGTTTTCTTCTAACGATTGCATAGGTAAGAATATATCTGCCTTGCCAGCTTGATTTTTCTACTTGATTGTTTGGTTTATTGGCTGGAAAGTTGCAAACACTTCCAAATAAGCCTTTCCAGTTTGAATGGAACAATTCACTGCACCCCAAATAATCAGGCACTGAACCCACTCATTATCAGGCTGCTTCTTAATCACCTGTAAAAAATTCTATGCTTTTTGAATAAAATGTTATTTAAACCAAGCTACTGGATTCTT
>NW_028186546.1:265317-319030 GCF_003343005.1 Rhea americana
TTTAACTTTCTTTCGGTATGTTTTCAGCTGAAAATTATAGCCTTCAAAATCTCCCCAACACCTCCTGGCATTACACAGCAGCGGGCTTTTCAGATTGGTTAGCCCACTCCATCAAACATGTGGGCCTTTTGCAGTTCTACATTGGCCCAAAGCTGTTCGAGCGAATCAGTGAAAACAGGCCAGGAAGCAACAGTAGTCCCTGSGGCTCCAGAGGCCTTTGGACAGGACCTCGAACCTGAAAGAAGCCCCTTGCAGGAAAGGCAAAGGCATTAGGCTCTATCTTTAYTAGGCTGCAAGGCCTCTGAACTCATTTGCCCATGCCACAAATGAACAAGATGGTTGTCTTGTCTTCTCCAGGCCACCTGAGCTCAGCGGGTTTGCTACAGCAAGCAGAGGCTAGCCCAGCGTGGGACAGCCTCAGGCTCTGCCTTTGCAATCGATACGGTGGAGGTATGCCGGGGACACGTGCCCCGAATCAGAYGCAACCGCTGCGGCGATTGGCCCGTTCATCACTGGGGTTGTCAATCCAGAAGAGAGCAGCCTGGAAATCAGATAAAGGAGTTCATTAACAAATCACTAGAATAAAATCCTTACACAGACAGAAGATGTAAGAAAAGTAAGATGGTTGGAGAGGGAGGAGCRGTGCTCCCTGTGCCATGCGTGAAGCAAGTTTCCTTGCTCAGGGAAAGGAACAAGCCTCAAGGTTCTTGCTCCATCGGCTTTGTCTTGACTCATCGCTTTCTTGTGGGCACCAGCCAGGTTTTGAGACCTGTGCCATGCTTATCAATGCTGGTAAGGATTACAAACGGCAATGAGGATTCCCAGGGCCTACCCTAGGAATGGGCAAGAGGCTTCCTAGACAAACTTGGAGTTAAAGGGCTGTTTCTGTACCCACCGGCACAAGCTTATCCCAAGTGAATTGGTCGAGGACATGCAGAGATTGTTGCAGAGGCAGGAACTAACACGGTGCTTCTTACATCCCATCTTACTTTTCCAACCATCGGTCRAATCACCTATTGCAGCTCGTGCCCTTGAATTGTGCTCAGTTAATGATCCCTCTGATTGCAAAAGGAGGGGCCTGGCTGGCCGGGTGYGTGCTCTGAGATGAATGTATCTGACAGCTTTTCATTCGTTATTTGCTTCCTTGACCAGCTCAATATTCCTTTTCAGGAATGTTTCCAAGAATCGGGAGAGATGCTCTCCTGAATCATTAATCAGAGCAGCATGATGATTTATTAACTCTCCTCTCAATGAAATAAAATCATCAGCTTCCAAAGTCAGCTTTCTATGCCATCAATTCTTCCTCCCAAGTAAATGTAAAGGCTGTCGCTGTTAGCTGCTAGAGAAGGCAAATCCATCTATCAAATTCTGATTTGTTGCTTGTGGTTAGAATATAGTGATCGACATTCATATCCAAAATACAAAAGTGAAATGATAGCAGTCTTTTTTTGCCATTAGTATTAATTATGTTAATAAAAGTTAATGATATTCATGCCAAAAGTTGAAAGTACATGGAAATCCATTGAACTCTTCAAGTTAACTACTCTGGTCTCTTGGCATATAATTAGGAAAAACATTAAATACAGTATGCTATGTAAATCAAAATATGTCATATCTGTTATACAGTTCCTCAGTTCAGTTATGAGAGCAGCAGAATCTGCCATCTCACCTGCAAGAACCACGTTGTTCAACCCTGGCATAAACCTTCCCAAGCGCTTATCCTGCGCCCATCATTGTCTGCTAAGACTCGTTTAGGGCAGTTCATTTGCACGGAAATCCACCCCATTTAATGACTAGAGCCATTAGCATCAGTTATACTGTTTACATTCAACTATAAATAAGCACACTAGTTGAGAAATTAGTAGGGATCTAAAACCAGGATATAACATGGGCTTTGCAGGCAGTCACTATCAGAGTGTGCCATTTATAAAGCATGCAGTACTTCTTAAAGCAGGGATACCTGACTTGCAGTCCATGGGATGTATCCAACCATCTCAAACAATTCATCCAACCTGCTGCCTGCTCTGGCATCCCTTATTCCCACAGCCCCAACCCTGTGCATCCAGTAGAGGACCAAATGCAACCGTTATGGTGCAGGTTTGCAGTCAGCTGCAAAGGGAAGATGCAGCCTGCGACTCCAGTCATGTAACCCCACGGCATAAACAGCAACTGCACGTGACTGSGTGTGTGGGAATGAATTGAGAGGAGCCACCGTTACTTTGGGGACAAGCAGGATGTTCATCTCATCATGTACTTGATAACGGCTGTGATTTCTAATCCTCGGATGTGTCTGGAAAGAGTTTGTGGCCTGCTCCTGCCTTGTCCTGAATTATTTCCCAAAGTGATCAGATATGCTTACACTGTAAAGCCAGGGAAATAGCACGTGAAGCCCACAAAACTGCTAGACGGAGAGTGGCGCAGGAGAAGATAAGCTCAGGATTCCTGCTCCGTGAGCCTGTTCTCCAGGCCTTGCAAGGACAGGCATTTGCTCACCCACAGTTGTCCCTTCACATTTTTTGGCTGCATGCATCCTACTCTCACAGGCTAAGATGACTTGCCTCTCTCTGCAGAAGAAAATGGCCAGGAGCTGCAGCGAATTAAACAAACCCTACAAGAGCTGACAGGGCACTAGCAGAAAGCAACGGTGTGCCTCCTTGCTCGGTGCCCAAAGCCCTGCCGTGAGGAGTTAGTGGGAAACCGGAGTTGCTCCAGATTGACAGAGCAGGCTTTGGCCCTCTCCATCTCGTTGACAAATACAAATAAATACAAGCGGCACGAAGCATAAACTGCCTGYTAGGACAGCGCGCTGTCTCCATAGAAACACCTGACAATAGAAGCTGACGCTAATGTAACGACGGCAGGAATAATTCTGTAGCCTGTTAGTGTTGTAAACTTCCTCATCTGAGCTTTTTCTTTTTCTTTTCTTTTTCAAAGCAAGTAGAATATAATCACTAGAGACAACACCGGGTGCAGGGGAAAGGACGGACATCTCATCTCTGATGTTGTGACAGCTAGTGATGACAGCTGCATGCTCAGCTCTCACCAATTTCTCCTTCACTGCTCCAGTTCACAACTAAAAATAAGCAGAAGAAGGAGCTGAGTCTGCTTCAAGGAATTGTGGGGCAACAGATAAATAAAAGTAACCAGCAATGGTCCYGAGGGGAAACATTTCCAAAGCTAGATCAGATCCATACTGGTCTTTTAAACCTCTGCCCAGGACACATCACAAAATCAGCAAGTTCCTGTGAAAAATAAACCTTCCTTTCCCATATGGCCAGGAAAAATATCAAGATGTGAGAATGCAGTCAGCACTGCGGACCCAAAGTGTTTGGAAAACACAAAGGTGACTCCCAAGCTGCTAGGTCTGCAGGGAGAAAAACTTCTGATTTCTTTTTTTAAATTTGCTTTCGGCTTTTGGATCTCAAGGCAGTACTCACACTTGTGTCTAATTGGTGTGATTCCAGGAATCTAGGTTAGAAAGTAACTAGGCTCCTAATTGGGGTTATATTTTAACAGGAGACCAGGAAATACTCTGGAACTCCTGAGGACAGTCACCCGCTCTGCAGGTGCATCCCAGCTCCTCATCAGGGCGAATCCTGGGTAGGCACCGACGTACCTATCTCCTCTTCTTCACCTACGGTGCCTGCGCGCTCCAGAAAGGCAATCTGGCTGTAGTGAGCTCTGACTAGGCCCTCAGGTTGGGTGACAGGGGAATCAGGGTCCCATGATAAAAAACTGCAGTCAGTTCAGTTGAAAATTTAGGCACTTTGAATTGCCATTTAAAATCAGTGACTTTTCTCATCTGTTGAGTAGTGAGATTCGAGCTCCTAATCAAACGCTTGCATTACTTAGTCACCTGGGGTGCATCCCTCCCCCAGCAGGTCAGGGTCTGACTTCCCTTGCAACGTTTCAGCGTCTGCCACATCCCACTTTTCCTCGCAGGAGAGTTCTGTACAGAGCTCGGTAAATACRGCAGCGCTCACTAGCTCAATGGCCTTCCACCCTCTGCAGGTCAAGCTTACAGCGTTTTGGACTAGGTTTATTTTGTGCCTTTATCGTGCCTTGCATCCATGATGGGAAGAGACCTAGCTACACATCCTCCTCCTAACTCTCCTTTCCATGCTCTGGTCACCTATAGAAGGAAACGGATGTAGGTTGTCCATGTTGTGACCACTATGTTAACTGGTCTGGCTGGCAGAAGCTCTGGGACTCCACAGACACCYGCCTGCTGTCTAAGCCTATCTTCCATTGCATACGTTAGTGAATGAAACACACCTGGGAGCTTGGGACAGTGAGGCTGACCGGCTAGTGAACCTCCCTACCCTTGAAACCAGGGGGGCTTCCTGCAGACTGCCTCCTGGAAACGGTTCTTGGCTGGTGCCAGCTCCCAACCTGAGCTAACTAAAAAAAGAGCCAAACCTAGAGGGAAAATTTGATTACTTTCTCCTATGTTAATAAAACCAACCAGGAGGAAGAGAGTGGAGCTACAACCCTGCACTCCCTTTGAAATCGGGTAGGGAAATGTTAACTGCTTATTGGAAGACAGGGAGGATGGTGTGATTGCTAGGTGTTCCTGGAGGATGGGAACTGATTTGCAATTATATTAATGACCTGCTTCAGAGGAATGTTGTGAGATTTAATTCATTAATGTCTGAAAGTATTTTAGAAAGCCCTATAAGTTGAATATTCTCTGCCTGATCTCACTCATGCAGTCATCATGCAGTCATCTGTAGAGTTGTAACTAAAAAGAATTGAGGAGTGAGATCTGGTTGCTGCAGGGACTTTCCTTTGGGAATTTTGATGTTGATTTTAATGGAGCCAAAATTTCTGGTAGGTTTCTAACATATTTCGGACTTCAGGCACACAGAGACATTGAGTTGTTCTAGGTGTAATCCAGCAGCTTCAGGGCCTAAGTATGATTGCAGGTATTTTGTCTTACCTCTGAAATGCAACTAGCTTTGGTCTGGACCATGAGGATATTCTCTAGTCTTACTTCCAAACAGACTTTTTTTCCCCTTCCTCCCTTTTTTCCCCTCTTTTCCTTTTAGACTCTAGATTCAATTACTAATAGTAAAATCTCTAATAAACACAAAGCATTGGAAGCTTGAGAGTTTCATGAAAAAGTTTCAGAGCAAGGAACATGCCTGTTTTTTCAAGGACATGAAAAGAGATTACGTTTTGTTGGCATTGTTGTGACTTCTCAGGATGATCTGCAGACAATGCTTTGAACATATATTACATCAGAAAATGTCATTCTGTACTTTCTTCTCATTCTCTTTGGTGATTATAACGTCTCACTGTAAACTGCTCCAGTTTCCTTTGCAGTCACTGTATGCAGTGATTAGTAATATTCARTACCTCTCTGATGTGTTAAATAAAATACTACATAATTTTGCAGATGTCAGGCTTGCCTGTACTGAGTTGGGAATGTTTTCTTCCGTTTGTCAGGTTTCGCTTCCACATTTTCATGTTTAAGCTCATGGAAAGACAGGCATTGCATTTCAATTTCCATTGAATCTCAGGGACAAGCAAGTTGCTGGAGTTAACTAATTGATACTAACTGAAGACCTGACTCATAAAAATTGGCTGATGTTAAATTGCTCTTCCAGAGAAGACAAAAAGCTGAGGCTGGAACCCCCAGTAGGGCATTGTTCAAAATCYTATGGCGCTCTTCGCAAGAATGCCTGTATTAGTTCTTCATTATTATCCATAGAACTTGTTAGATCAGGAAAACGTGRGAATAAAATCAAGCAATATTTATATTATGTGTTTCTAAACAAATCAATCTACCTTTCACAGAGATATTTCCTGTAGCAATACAATCAGTATCTATTTCCTGAATGCATAAATTTCTACGCTAGAGAACAGATTGCCCCAAACAGGGAAGGCCAGCGGTAAGGTTGCCTGTGCAGCCCTTTGCAGGATGATACCAGACTATGTCAAAAACGCAGGAGCACGGTACAGCAGTCGTTGTGGTCCTGATCCCAAAGTGATCCATGTCAGGGGCTAGGCTGCAGTGAGTCATAACTCCTCTCCATATTATGAACCTAAATTTCCTGCAGGCACCTTACTATGCAAGTCTGGCCTTCTTGTAGAGTCAGAGCACAGCCTAGGCACCCATGATGATCTGGAGGGCACCTGTAGGCTCACATTTCAGGCACAATCCCAGAGAAGGATCAAGCTGCCCAAAAATCAGCCTCAAGAGTCATTTAATGTGTCCCGACTGATGTGTCTGCATGTATGACAGACAATTTGCAGATGCCCTGTGGCCTCCTGGTGTGGCAAATAGAGCTCAAGCAGGGACTTGACACTAGCTGCCAAGGYTTTATCAGCTGATTGTATCCAGTCTCTTCTATTACCTACTTCTTTTCTCTTCAGCTCATTTTCCCTCTCTTTCATTTCTCCTAGTCTCCTGAGAGACATGTACCTCACCTTTGTTCCTTCTGCCTGACAGACATACCTCACCTCCTCATGGTGACTCGAAAAGAGGCAGATAGGCTCCTGCTATTCATGTCAGCTCTTGCTCATATCATTTTGGGGACTGGCCAAGAAAGTTCTCCTTAGTTTCTRTATTCCTATTGTGTCCCATTTGCTGTAGGAGCAGGTAAAGCATACWTTGTTCACATCCAGCAGCTGCAGAGGGCTGAGTTATACTCATTCAGTATTCAGCAAAAAAGYGTTCAGAGAATATTCCTGCAGAGTTCCCATAAGACTTATTGAACATATGGGAAAAAGTCAGCGTTTTCAAAGATATCTATCCGAGCACATTTAGGTAGATTTTCCTGGAATAGGCATCTCCATGATTATCCTGTATTTTACAAATTTTAAACATTTTTTAATCTAGCAAAACAACACATTTTTCTCCTCCCTTCATTCCCGAAAACCACAGAACTGTTTCATCTGAAATGTTACACAAAATCTCAGCTGGAAAGAGACATTTGTCCTAAAAAAAATTMTTGTCCGAACAATTACAGTTTGGTAAAAGTTCTAAGCAACTGAAATCAGGCCTTGGAAAGGGAAATGCTGGGCTTTCTTAATGAACAAAGCAGTTGGAGCAAGAGGAGCTAGGAAGGGACTGTATATGCTACCTACAGCAACAGTTTCTTTAGCTTTATAAGCATGAAACAAAATACGTTTTATTTACACCTTTGGCTTCCTTRTCTGCAAGCCTGCCACTGGCAAAATGTTAAATACAAGCGCACCTTTTATTTTTGTGTACTGTGAAGAGTCTTCACTCTTGCATCCTGATAATTGTACTGCCCCAAGATCAAAAATGGGCACATTTCAGCCTGTAAGACAGAACTATAGTTCAATAATGAATGAACGTTTGCCTTAATAAGCATGTGTCTTGTCTTTTCCAGGAAGCGGGATTCCAGGGTCTTCTAGAGATTTGAGGTTAACTAAGGCAGATTTTGTCTCACAATAGCAAATCTTGAACTTGTGTTGCACTGATTTTCAAAGGAGATCAATTCCAAGCTTCTAAAATCTTAGCATAGTGGATGACAAATAGATAAGCTAAGGGCATCTTGCTTCACAGATGGAAAGATTCAAAAATCATGCTGRTAAAACTACTGAAAACTGTAACACACCCACAACACACAGGCTACCATATATTTTTGCATGCAAATTCCGGGTGATCCTGTAGCCAAAAATTGCAACAAGAAAAGCAACCCGAGGGGATGCAATTCCTTCATATAACTTTGTGTCCAAGAATAATGATGCATATCAGCTCTGTAGATATGTGCTGAACCAGCCAGAATGATTCAGAATGGTTGGCAAAATGGAAGCGTTAGTCACTGTGAAAGATCAAGAAGTTAGTGTTGTCATACCGTGGGCAAGTCAAGGAGAAATGAAAACCAAATAGGGAAAGGGGTAATGTAATGGAAAAGAAATTGAGAAGGRGATGGAAGTAGAAGGGGTAACTTATATAAAGAAGCTGCTGGAACATATGCGTAGGATCAATACGTATAGGCCGTTGAAAGGTCACAAAGGTACACTGTCCTTGAACTCAGGGGAAGAGAATCTTTAATGGCAAGCTTGCAAAGAGGAACGCATCTTGCTCAATGCATCAGTGCTCTTAGGTTGGTTGTCCTGCATCCTTAGCCCAGCRTTTCTGAATCTAAAACCATGAGCTGGCACTGACCTCTTAGACTGGACAGTTTGCACACAACTGTAGGGCCTCCAACTCTCTGCAAGAGRTGCTGAAGCAGGCTCAAGACTAGCCTTACACGTGCCAAGATTTCCGACCTCTTCTTTCCCACTGCAGGCTATAGCTTGGGCTGAATGCCTGTTCTTGCCTGAGGTATTTGCTAAGGAGGTCTGTCTATTTGGCCTCTTACTCTTTTTAGAAAGCATAAACTAGAGCATGGGCTTTTCYGAAGGTGCAGAGGTGCTTAGGCTCTCTTGAAGAGAAGCTGGATGCRTGCCTAACACTCAGCAAACACAAAAGGGACATACACTATTACTTGACTTCCCTACCTGACATATTCAGATTTAACCTGTGTACAATACTGAAGCAATATGAGAGCTCAACATGTGGTGAACTTTGCCCACCAAGTATGATGAACCATATAACAGAACAAGGTGGGCAGTGATAGTAGAACCAGTGAAGCCTGCAGTCCTATTGAGCTGTCTCAATAGGTCTCCTTGTATCTTGTAAAGCTCTAAATAACAAACTCTAATTAAAGTCTTCMTGTGTTTGGGATATTCACAACATGTGGCTAAAACTGCCCAATTGCTATTGGCCAATTATTAGTTTGTTCCTTCGAAATTAGGAAGATGGACAGACGGATGTCTGCGTAAATTGGGGAGTGATCACCTCAGTCTTGTTCTCAGGGAAGTCAGCTCATAACGTTCTGAGATATTTCAGGGAATTAGGATRGACATCTTACACTTCTCAAGTGTTGATTCACAAACCCTTACACTGGGAATGACCTGCCAGACAAAAGTCAACATCATGCTTTCTTGGTAATAGGCTTTGACAACGCGTATGTGTGAAATACCAGCCTGGCAATATCTGAATAGTCATGAAAGGGAATAAAGTGCACTTTTAGTCAATCACTATTTTAGATTTGTTTCTATACTGAAAGGAGCAGAGGAGAACATGAAAAGGTTGAACGACCACAGACAAAATGATTCAGAACAAAAGCGTGGGTCATTYGGTGGGGATGGCCTACACACTTATTCTTAATCTCTGTGCATGGGATTCTGGGGATGTTACTGAGGAGCTGATCACCTTCTGGAATGTAAGTGGATGTGTGAACTCTCCTAAGGCTGCATTATGGGGTTTCATTTTGTCTTTGCAACTAAAAGTTACAGCTTAAAAATAGAGAAAAAACACATTATAAATATTAGGTTCAGTAAAGAAATCTGCAGAGAGTAATTACAAACATATGTTTTTAAATAAATAGGTGAAGCTCTGTGCTAATATAAATTGGCTGTATTTCTATGGTGCCTCAAGCACCTGATCTGCTCAGATGGCATAAAGAAGWGCATAGCAAATATAAGCATCCATTTTAAGGTGATGTGAACCACTCCCTAAACTCCATTGCTGGATTTCCATTGATTATATGGGAGGTCGGATGCCATCCACACAAGTAGGGAGCCACATATAGATAGAAAAAAAAAATAGGTCCATTTTGCGTGCCTCTCTCATTTCAGCTAAGATCCTGTGCTGAGTTTCTGCAGCTTGCAGGACAAGYGGTACCATTTCTTTGTTGGACTATGGCCAGGACCCAAGAAACAATATCAACCATAATAACTAACACCTATCTCCTATCTGACCCCGAAATAAAGGCTTGATCCAGATAACACTCCATACTATGAATTTGCAGTCATCATAGGAAGTCCAGGGACTGGAAGTGAGGATTTACAGGACTTGACTTCAAATGCACAGCAGTTACACAGAAATGATTGCTCAAGCCAGTTCACAGAGGAGTGTGAGAACACAGTGCGAAATGATTTGATCTGGAGAGTTTTGGAAAGGAGAGAAATATTATAGTTGGTTGAACTATAAATATTGTTTAAGGAATTGAATAGACCTCTTCCACTACCTCTCATTACTGTTCATTCTCACTTTTTCCCATCGGCAATGCCCACCTCAGGGATGTGGCTAGTTGCACTTTCTTGTCCACTCAGGAACACTGTTGCAAATGGTAATGTTATCTGTAACTCAGGGATGTGTATGAAGAGACYCTACTCCTTTCCTGGGTACATTATAGATTAATATTTACAAAGTGCTTAGAAAGCTACATACGGCAGATGTTATATAAGCACGAGTTGTTATTATTAAAAAACATTGAGTGTTATTAGCCAATAGATGAAATTAGCAGTGGAATTATATTTTTTTTTTCGATCATCTTTCATTTCATTTTACCTCAGATTTCTTTTATCAACCTTTAGCTCTAGGCTGGCAGTCCTAATACAACTTAAATGGACAGYGGGTACTGAACGTTGCATTGCTGGATATCTCTCAATGGCAGGGATGAATAAGGGAGCTGCTCCCAGGTAGTGAAGAGACCATATTGTAAAACCAACCAGAATTCATCAGTGGTTTGAAATGAGCACAAATGATTTAGAACTGACAATAGCTGAGGCCTAAATGTCATTTCCATCACCAATGCAGCTCTGAGCTTAGGCAAAGCAAGTGGCTTCCACCCTCACGGGGAGCTGCAGGCTGCAAAAAAGGGAAATCTGCCAACAGGAAACATTTACTATTGCCCAGTAATAATTGTTCTTCATTAGAACTGGCAAACTGCTGTGATGGTGAAGGCTAATTTTCTTTCTCATCTTCTTGAGATGTTGGGAATTTAATGGCATTATCACATAAATCCTCACATAAAAGGAAAGAGGTCAAAGCCAGAGCTGCTGATCAGTGCTTATTTTCAAGGCAGGTTTAAGCACAATGGGGAGTAGCATAGCTGAAGCTCAAAGTCTGTGTTTACTGTGCTCTGTGCACCTCAGGAATCTTTTGTTTCCAATACACAGATGACCTACTTTAAAGAGGAGCTGGAGGAAGCATTTGGCAGGAAGGTTARGAAAAGCTCACTGTTGCTGTCACGATGGGAATTCCAGGGACATCTCCTTCCAATAAGGCAGTGACAAAGCACAGGTTCAGGTGATTTTCAATAGCTAAAGCTCCCAAAGGGTTGACTGTCCCAGTCACGGTGCYGTTTCAATAATTACTTTCTGTCTAAGCATTTGGTCTATAACCTTTTCAGCACAGTAAATATTTCCATCATGCATTTGTACAGTCCCTAGTATAACAGGCCTTGTTTCTCACTGGGCAGTTTAAATGTTCCAAGACATAAATACTTCATTTTATTACTAGATTTCCCTAGAGTGATTTTACATCTAGAATTTGCAAAGCTCTTGGGAAATATATMAAGAATRGAAAAAAAATGGCCTGTGTAGAAAATATTTACTGATAACATAACATAATCATAATTTCTGCCCAAGAAAATCCTTTCTTCTTCTTGGTTATATTGGGAAYGACCAACAGGGAGAACTGGATCCTATAAAATACACATCTGCGACTCTGCTGCTTTTATACTGTTCTCCCCTCCAACAACCCCCCTGCCTCTGTCAAAACTTTTCAYGTATCTGTTACCTGCTACATGTTTTCTTTTAATTGCTCCAATTAACTTATGATGCTATTAAATACTAAAATAGATAACCACGCTTGGCAGAACATATTCCTAAAATAATCAAGTTCATTAATGTGATTAAGARCAAATTTATATACTGCTTCTGCTAGTCAATATTAAATTGAAGAAYGAGCATTTAAATAGACAGTTTCTCATGTAAGTCTCTTACTTTTATAAAGTATAAAAACTCAGATAATTTTAATGGCTTATATCCAAAAATAGTACTGTACTGTACTTTAATAGTAAAGTAATCMAAAAAAACCTTCTATGAAGTAAGAAAGAAATAAAATGTTAAGCATTGTAAGTTCCAGACATTCACTTCATGACTAATGCTGTAATGATGAATTTAGACTGGTCAGAAACCAAATAACAAGGATTCTGTGTAATACCAAACCATAAGAAGTAGACGATCGTGCAGTAAACTTGGGATGATGGTTTATGATTAGTAGGATTTTAGTTACAGAGCTAAATTTAGATCCTTAATTTGCTTAAACTAAAATTGTTCAGTCTGGTTACAGCCTTTTCTTAGCCAAACCTGAAAATGAACTACAATTCCCTGTTACTGGTCTTATTTTTCAAGTTTATAATTATAAGATAAATAATTTAAGGTTGATCAGAGAGTTAAAACTGAGGTAAGATCCCACTTCCCCTAAAGAGCATTGGAGGAATAGAAGCAAGGTTTTGTAAAAATTCAAGGCCTCTTTTTTTCTCTTTTAAGAACCAAAGGCTAGATGTCCAGTGCTGTGAGTATGTTTTCTTGAATGTTTATTATTAAAGTCTCTCTCAGTCCTTCTCATAGGCAAAGGCTACACTGCATCATGTGCTGTACAAACACAGAAATAAAAATACAGTCTCTAAAAGCCTACAGTCTAAGGATAAGACAAGATATAACAGATGGAAACAGACAGATGGAGGAATGCAAGGAAACAATGATACAATGTTAATCAGCATGACAGGAAGTAATCTCAGCACCCCAGTAGTCTGTTAGGCAGCTTTTTGCAGGAATCAGAGCAAAATGCGGGGAGTGGCATGGGAAAGAGCATGAAGGTGCTTGTGTGAGAGCTAGCAGAGAGGTAATGAAGGCTGGTAATACTGGCAAAAGGAGCTGACTTGCTGACTTCTTGATGCTGATGAAAGGTGAGGGAATCAACGACAGTAAGTAAARAAAGGCCTTGAAAATAAAGGACAAACTTTAAAGTTTGAGGCAATGCAGAGGAGGGAGCCACTAGGTGGATGCAGTAAACTGAGAAAAAAAATCATTTGCAGCTGCAAATAGTGCAGGTGACGTTAGACTGTGAAGTCCACAGAAGAGAATATGGTAGCACTTATGATGGGAGATGGCTGGGGGTGAATGACTGCACCTCAGAGACTTCAGGCAGAAAGACTCAGTCATTTAGACATCCTGAGTGAAAGGACTAAGAGGAAGACCCAAGTCAAAGGTGAGGCCTACATTAAAAGTCCAAGTGACAGCGCTGTGCTAAGAAAAGCAGACAAGGGCTTGTGGAGGGTTAAGAGCCCTGCTCTTAGCCATTCAGAGCTTGAAYTGACTTTCAAAGTATGGAGATGTCAAAGACAGGCTGGGTTCCTGTTCCAGACTGAGAAAGGCAGAATAAAGGGCTAGATCTGTGAGCTGTTATCACAGAAGCAGTACCTGAGTTTGTGTTTGTCTGTGAGATTCTAGAGATGTAACAGGAGACCATAGCACAAGCATATAGTACCTTGTTACACCTACACTAAGAGTGAGAAGAGGAAGATTCTTCAAAGTACATAGTAAACAGTTCATTAAGGAAACGGATGCCAAGGAAGGACAAGACTTCCAGAAGATCACTGTAACTTTTGAAATAGGTCAGGGACAGTGAGGATGAAGTGAGATTTTGAGATTTACCTCTAAAAGTCATGAGGGATTTTGGAATGGGTACTTCTTAGGTATTGAAAGGGGTGGACACTGAAGAAGAGGAATCCAAGATAGAACTGGTATCTCCATCCTTGGAGATATTCAGCACTTGTTTGGACAAGGCCCTGAGCAACCTCATGAACCTGCTTTGAGCAGAAGGTTGGACTAAACGACTTCCAGAAATCCCTTCCAAATTGAATTATTCTATGATTCTCTGACAGCAACTAGCAAGAGTGCAATCAATGAGCGTAAAGATGGAGAGAGAAAGCAAGGTGAAGCAGGAATGGGGGTGGCAAGTGGATTTCAAAGTGGGTGTTTTGAAGAYGATAAAACCTAAAGCATGATTGTATCGTGAGGAGAAATTACCAGCCAAGAATGAGAGCTTAAGGAGACAGTAGGGGAAGGGATGAAAGTGACTGAAAGACAGATGGAGGGCAGGGATTCACAGAGGTAGAAAAGGGTCACAATGTATTTTGTCCATACTGTCTTGGGACTATTAGGCAAGATCCTGTGTGGAGAGAGAAGAGCAAGYAATAAAGAGATCTGAAAGAATTAATAGTGTAAGATATAATAGTATATTAGACAGGTAGCATAAGTCGAGGTTGAGTGAATTCACTCAAGAGAATGAATACACAGTGGATGAAGTCACCCCTGCTCTCTGTTGTTGGGAGTCATCAGATCAAAGATAGACTTTAATAGCACAGATCTCTCCAATCTGAGCCAGTCACCCTGGGTTCCCTCTGAAGTCAACACAGAAGAACAAAAWCTTTGAGGAGATGCTTCATCTCATCCTAAAATAGATGTCTAAAACGGATCAGCTGACTCATGCCCTAAAAGAACATGAGTTTTCCTCACAGATTATAAAGGGAGCTTACATTCATGAGCTGAGATTAGAAGTCTACACTATAGGCATGTAACTTTAGATAACTCCTATGCTGTCTATCCATCAAAACCACTCTGCAGTCTGAGCACAGGAGCAGAGAACTGATATCAGGGATGAGCTAAGACTAGGCAAATTTGCAGTAGGAAAGAACGGCAGAAGAGTGAAAAGTAGAAGACAGTGAAGAATGGAGATAAATAATGACTACAGCAGTGGCAGAGATAAGGAGGGTTGAGCACAGAAGAGAATACATCATTAATGGTCATCATGGAAAAACTGACTGGGGATTCATGGTCAATGCTGAAAGACAGCAGGTGGACTTAGAAACAGTCATCAGAGAAAAAAGTGGAGACTATTTAGTGAGTGGCTCCTCTCGAGTATGAAAGTTGAATAAGAGCGGCAAGTACAAGATTTGTTTGCTGCAGTTTGTATCTTCATAAAGCTTTCAGAAACTTAGACTTCGATCCTAAAACAGGAGTACCAAATGCATATCCTTAGACCTGCATGGAATTCCACTGCCTGCAACTGTCTTGCAAAGGATTAGTGAGAAGAGCATCTTTTTGGTGCATCAGAATCCAGAAAAAATGTTGGCTAAGTAATTCACAATGGTAAAGCTAACTTTCAAGATGAGACAYGGGGGGTAGGATTCAGCTCATTGTTTCAGATGCCTACATTTAAATGTGATCATTTGCATCTGAGTTAGGTGTCTGAGCTCCCTTAATAGTCAATTAAAATTTGAAGACCAATTCTGCTGCATAAACATAGGTGTCTAGTGCTATTTGAGATGCCTGGTGGTGTCACATCTCCATTTCCATAAGRGCACAGGTCTACCACAGGTCTGGTGTCAGATTTACCGTCTCTGCATGGATGTCTTGAGTACTCTGCTACATCTCAGGTGGCATTAGATGCCTARGAGGATAATAGAGTTAGCCCAATGAAGTGTAGGAGTAATTCAGCTCACCCTAAAGTAGACACCTGTATTTCAGCAGCTGAATGCCTCCAAGGAGTCAATGGAAAGCTGTCATTCCAGAAGGGTGAGGGCCTTCCCCTTCACCAGCTCCAGGCAGATGTAGAAGTACTTCAGTTGGAACTAAGTGCTATGTTTAGGCAAATGGATCTCATCCTGGACTCCCACTGATTATAGTAGGGTTTAAACACATAATCCACATGGAGAAATCTCTAYGTAGACACTTAAATTTAGATGTTTTAATTGGTCAGCTGAATTACATCCTTGGTCTTCAATTCAGACACCCCGGATGCCTTTGGTGGATGGACTTAAGAGTATGTTACTGAAGCAGACAGATTGAAAACATAGACTCCTTAGTGTTTCAAGCATAAAACAGATACCTTAGCTTCCATGGGCACAGTCTCAGAGTGCTTATGCCTACTGCAGATTTTATCAGGAAGATTTGTTTAAAGAGCTAGGTAACCCTGACWCAATAGGTTTGAAGTATCCAAAAGCCACCAACAGAACCAGCTGAAATTGGCACTTCTTTTTTTGGCAGCCCTTTGCAGCACAGGAACCAAGGTCTGAAGGGGTCATGGAAGGAAACAATTCTAAGGGCATTCACTGTCAGAGTAAAATTGTATCGGTAGGATGGCACAAATGGAAAGTGTACTGCAGGTGCTATTCCAATTCTGTGGGTAAAAAGAAATACTCTAGTTTCCAGTACTGCCAGTTCGTCATTTTTCATTCTCTCCAAATCCACTTTTTTCTTTTTTTATTTAAACTTAGCACAGAACTCAAAGAATGTAATGTTTTAGCTTGACAAGTTGGTTTATTCAGGTAGCTGATTTCCCAATTCAAAGGCTACTCCCTACAGACTCTTACCAGAAATGTTAACGTTCAATTGCAACCCCCTGATTCAATAAAAAAAAACAAAAAACAAAACAAAAAAACCCTTAGACCTTCAAACATTTTCTCAGCTGGAAAATCCATAATTAGTCATGCATTCTTCTGAAGGAACTTTCCYCCGATTTGTCTGAAACCTGGAGAAGGACTCTATAAATCTACCATAATTTCCTAACACTTTCAGCTCAAGCATTAGAGACATTGTGTGGGCAGATTTAATAGGTTCTTTCTAGCTTCCTGGTGAGGAGAAGGATTGCATAACATGTGAGTCAGGACATCAGTCTAAATCTGTGACTGCAATACTTGCAGGAGTTGCACTACTTGTTGTCAGCTGGAATGTCAATAAACAATATGCTTTGTAGCAGTGATATCAGCCTACTTTTGGGTCACTGAGAAAAGGCTGACTAATATATTTTCTTTTTCCTTGAAATCAGGGGCTCAGCATTTCCCATTCTTTGGAAGGAAGGCAGTGGGGTTCCTATTCTTATCCCAGCTTACCCCTTACACTTTTAGTTGCATACAAATTCATTTCGTCTGTAAGATATAGATCTCTTTGATGAGAGATCCTGATGCTCTTGATCACACTTTTAGGGTCTCTGTTTATTCCTAGAATTCTTTTTGAGGTTGCTTTTCATCCAGGTCCAGAGCCCTTCATCGCAAGGTCTTCTTCTTGTACATGGAATATACATTTCAGAAAGATTATGCAAAACTGACAAGGTTCAAGCTTTCTCCATGTTCAGGTACACCAAACTTGGGTTTATTTAACCTATTTTTTTAGCATCTTACTAGTGTAAGTACCTAACTTTTATKTTTAATTATCCCATGCACCTCCTAGGGCCCCGGAAAGAACTACTACTTCAGAGAGAGAATCTTAAGTGTGCTTAAACATACTTCCCTAGGGGCTATTGAGCAACTGTGRTACCAGCTTAGGTACCCCCCTGAGGTGCCTGAAGTTAGGTGGAGTAAATTTGGGCCCAAGTTCCTCAGGTCATTTGGTCTCATCAAGTAGTGTTCTTAGTTTAATCAAGGCTGACWCTTCTGAGATTGAAGACTGTTTATCCCTCAATCTAATTTAGACAGAATCAGCTAATAAGCCCTCATGCTTTCTCTTGCAGTATTTCAGTAATTATGGTGTATTGCTAGTACTACCGCAAACAGAAAAAGAAAATTCTTTTATCAACCCTCCTCCAAATTATTTTGACCTTTTGCAGTTCTATTCCATCCATTCTAATTCCTATTTCTTTAGTCTAGTAAACAACTAGCACATAATACAGCCTTCCCTTTCATGCATGTATTTCCATCTTTCCTGAAAAGTACATTCTTTGGTATCTGTGCTTTAGTCATTAATTATAACTCATTATTATTGTTATTATAATACCTAGTTTCATGTCCTGCATCAGTAGTTCAACTCCTTCACTTGCACTAACGTATAAACATTTCAGCTTTTTTTTAAGCTGATGACTCCCATTGTTCTTTCACTAATTATATCACCTATCTAGTCTTCTTGAGGATGAGCACTTTCCTTCTCCTTTCAGCCCACCCTCCTGCCCACTGACATTCTTTATCTGTTGTCATTCTTCATTCATCTGATTTTTTCCTTCATTCTTTCCCCTTCACAATCTCTAGATAGAGATTACGTGAGTCTCTTCCACTAAATCAAATGAATTTTAAAAATCACAAAGAAAAGATAGAGTGGAACGGCCTCTGTCAGGTGTAAGCTTTTAAGATACCTGGCACCGATAATACTAATACACAAAATCAGAAGCTGAGATTTTCAAAGGCAATCGAAGAATCCTGTTGACCACTTGCCAATAATGTTGAGTTGCCAAGTACTTCTGTGCATCCAAATCCTACAGCCTGAGAACTCAATTATATCTTCAGTAAAATACTTGAAAATCAATTTCCTATTTTGTTGGTATGCCAAGAGGACAGTTAAAACCAGCAATAGCTGAGGATATCACAACTACTCACAGATTTCATCTCTCTTCATTGCCCCATGCTGCCTGGTATCATCGGTTGTGGTAAGGGACAACTTAATTAATGGGCCATAATATTCACAGTACTCTATATCTGCTTTTATTATACTTCTCTCTAGAGCCCAGATGTAGAGTCCTCAGTCTGCCTGGATGCTTTTGCACTAGATACAAAGAATCTCTATGCCATCAGCTTTGCAATTAATATGTCATTGGCGCAAGTCAGGACCTGATTTTTAAATATTTCTTCTTACACGATATTTGCAGTAATGATGGATGCCTATATTTTATATTCTACCACGGAATTAGCATATTCTTCAGTTGCTTATTTTAGTATATTGCTCTTCACCTTTAAAAATCCTTGGAATCWACAGAGTTTTGGGGAAAGCCAAACCAGGTAGCATTGTTTGGGCTTGTCCCTCTCTGATCATCTTCCTCAGTGATGGCCTGTTTTTTAAATTCCTTTCTGGTTTTCACTTCAAATGACATTTTATTGGAAAGGATTTTAGCATATTACATCTCAGACTGAGTAAGTCTCTAGATATTGTTAGAAAATTAATAAAGAATTTGAACAGCTTCCTGTACGATGTGTGATAAACATTCAGAAAACCCTTCCTCCTCCCCTCTCTCCCTGTGAATTGCTTTTCTAAAAATAAAGAGTATGACAGAATTTCTGTATTGTATGACAAGAGAAGCCCTTCAGTCATTTGCAGCAGAGAAAAGCAAATGGCAAGCTTTCTCACAGATGACATTTGGAACTGTTATTAGCACCACAACGTATGGGCTGAATTCTGCTCTCCTTTATACCACTGTAATTAGAGCAAATGGCACTGAAATCAGACTATTCCTTATACTTTCCAGTGTAAGTAAAAATGGTCTCTCTGCTTCTTGCAGAGTATTTACTTTTTTATTGAGGCCTCTTGTCTTTGTCACCCCATTACCCTAGGCACACACCCTTGAACATGTTATTTTCTTAAGCCTCACTCCTAAATTATTAGGTGGTAAATTGGAGGATGCGCAGAGATAAGGACTCGGACAGGCTGAGACCAGTAAATTTAATTGCATTCATAATAGGAGACAGGTTTGGATATAAAAATACATTTTCTTGTCAGCATTTCGTATCATTATAATTGCATTAAGGAATCTTTTCCTTGATATGTTTTCGTGTTCTGATTTATCTAGTACCAAAAAATAACACCCAATTCACTGCAGAATCAACACAGTCAAAAATGAACATACACTGCCTTTTGGGAGATGTTACATTGGATACATGGCAGATAACTGCTACGAGGAGAATAAATAACTCAGGAGACAGAAAATGTTATGGAAGCGCCTTCATTTTCTAATCCACTTTAGCTTCCCTCTACTTGGTAGAGAATGAAAACTGGTGCAGTTATTTATTGTCTTACATGCAGGGAAGTGGGCAGTTTGCAGCTATATTCTAATGGACAGCTGGATATATTGCTTATATCAACAGCAGAAAAAGCTTAATTGCTTTGAGAAGGAGCTCAATAAGTTTATGAAAGATTAAATGATGTCTGTGAATAAAGATTTTGAGCCTGCACTAAATGACCCTTGCGACTCCTCTCGCTCCTCTCTGCTTCTCAAGTCRTGGGGGAAGGATTCTCTACAGTGTGTCAGATCAACGATCTGCATCTTTTGCTGCTCAGGCTTCAACTGTCACCTGCTCTGGATGTTTTAGAGAAGGGGGAATAAATAAAACTCTGAACACATCTAGGCAATTGTGCTTTTTAAGGGGAAACTCCTTCCTCATCCTTGCCAACAACCAGCTCAAACAGGCAATGTCATTATTACTTGTACTGAATGCCTCAGTAAAAGCATCATGGTTCTGGCAGGGGAATCACAGAGCTGCTTTTCCTCATGGCACAGAGGGAGGGTGTGAATGATCAGGACTGCACCGACACCAAGGCCTACAGGGATCGCTGTAAGGAGTCATCTTGACTTCTCCATACGCTCAGGATGCAGTGTCTCTCCTGTCCTTTCTCTAATGTAATGGGGAAGACTGCCTATGACTGACCACCTGGAGACAGACCACCTCTCCCGGTCACTCCTGAGTAAGCCAAATGGCCTTCAAACTTGGGAAATTGCATCTCTGATCACACCTACCTAAACTCAAATTGTCTAYCAATGGCTTTTGCTGTATGCTCAACACCAAGACCCAGAATTTGCTTTGATCAGGTATTGCTTCTTTATGAATGGACCCATGCAGAAGAATGGGGGGAAGTGGTTCCTTGCCACAGGAAACACATACAGCTGCCACAGCCATTTGAAAAACTTCCCACTCACACAGCCCCTTTGCCCTGTAAGTCCCCTTCTGTTCTAACAGAACAGAAAGTTCAGTTCTGACTAATTTTGCATGGGACGGTTGCTTTGCGTGGTCACCCCGTGAGAGCAATGCCGGGTGGCCCTGACACGAGGTGGGACACGCGTGGGCACATCGCCTTCTCAACTGCCTCAGGGGCACGGCTGTGGATTCGGGGCTGCGGAGAGCGAGCCGCTCCGGCGCCCTCCCTCTAGCCGGGCTCCGGGCAAGCGCGTCTGTGCGTTTCTCGGGCGTTGTAGATCCCTGTCAGCAGCCGCGTCCGGACGCCTTCTGCGCGCCAAAACGCCACCGCGCGCCGGTGCCTCCCCCCCTCGTCCCCCACCTCAACGGCTACTGGCGGCGCGCGCTGATGGAGGGGGGCGCGCGCTCTAACGGCTACTCCCGACCCGCGCGCGCCGCCGGAGGGGCGGGGCGGTGTCTGCGCGTGCGCGTGCGCGGCGGGGAGAGAGTCCCTAACGACGGGGCGGTGGCGGCGCATGCGCGGTGGCGGCGGGAGCAGCGGGCGGGAGGGCTCGCGGCCCTGAGGCGGCCGCTGTGAGGAGACGGGAGCTGCCCATGGAGCCGGAGGAAGAGGAGGAGGAGGAAGAGCGCGTCCTTGTGAGTACGGGGAGGGGGTGGCCTGGTCAGCGGAGGGGTCAGGGCCGGCGTGACGGCGCGGGAGGGTAACTGGCCTGAGCCTCCCTCTCTGCCCGGCCCTTATTGCCCCCCTTCTCCAGGAGGGGTGGGGGGGGGCACTGGCCTAATTCCCCCCCATCTTTTGCCTCGGGAAGGAGCTGTATCTGGCTGATTCTTCCCGCTTTTCCAGCCTCAGGTGTGGGGAAGATGTAACTGACCTGATCGTCTCTTACTGGGAAAAGAGGGGCTCTAACTGGCCTAGTCTTTCTCCCCTTCTTTTCTCCTGCCCTGAGAAAAGGGAGGCTGTAACCGACCTGATCCCTTTCTTCTGCTGTGGGAAGGGGGACTGTGACTTTCCTGATTTTTCCCCTCTATTGCCCTGGAAAAAGTTGGTCTGTAGTGGGAATCCCGCCTCTTCTCCTGTCCTAGAAGGAGGAAGGTGTGTGTGTAATTGGCCTTGTTTTCTCTGCCTCTTTCCCAGCCCTGGAAAAGTGCAGGGTGCCATTGGCTTGACCTTCCTGGGAAGTTGCAGCTCCTGGAGTTGGACAGGCCCATGAGGTCATTCATGCCCTAGAAGGGCCCATGCATGGCTCTGCRTGCCTTGCTGTGTTGGTGTTGGAAGTTGTGGTACCAGGAAGAGGAGCTCTGTGGTGATCAGGGTGTCCCGTCTCACGTGGCAACAGCTGCCACCACCATGTTTGGGGATTGGTGCTGTCCTGGACTTGCCCCTTGTTGAGACCTTTGGGAAGCTTCTTTCTTGTGCTATGGCAGAATTGTGGCACCTGGTCTTACCTGTCCCACTGTTGATGTGATGGTTTCCAGAAGTGTAAAGGACCTGCAGCACCTGTGCAAGTCCTGACTTTTGCAAACTAATGTGAGGCATCTTTGTGTTAGGCAGGTGAATAGGTGGTTTTGGAAACTTGGATCTGGAGGTGTTCATGGATGTTGTGTCCACATTTGTATACTAAGAAAGGTAAAGAAAGTATAGAAGAACCACACAAAATGGAAAGTAACAAGCTGCAAGGATCAGACAGTGTTCACTTCAGAGCTTCACCCTAGTGCTCTGAATGAACTCAGAGGTGCAACAGGCAAATGGTGACCGGTAGTAGATACAATAGCAGGTTTTACAAAGATTTCCTGGAAAGACCTACAGATTGGTAAAGGCTTCATTTTTACAGGAAAAATAATAAAAACTGTAATAAAGAATAGAAACAACCAAATGGATAAATATGGTATATTAAAGGGAAATCCAACCTCAGCAAACATGTGAGTAAGGGGATTCTTAGTCTAATTCAGTCTCCAGAAGCCTTTTGATGAAGGACCTTTGTCACATGTTTTCAAGAAAACTTAGCCCTAGACTAGAAGGGAAGGTTCTTAAATGGATGTGTATTCCTGTATATATTTAAGTAGAAGTGCAATTCATCAGCATGTTGGTTTACAGACACAGGCAAGTTTTATAGTTAACTTTATGGTACTGAATTATATATGATGTTGTAGACTCATGAACTTGCCTTCACCTTCATGTCCTCGTGGTGTGTGTTGTAGGTCAGTTTGTCATATTCTGCTTTGGGATTCACTTTTTTCTTGTTTTTTTACAGTGCCTTTGCTTCATTCTCTGTCTTTGTTTTGCACTGTGGTTTAACTRCTGCTCTGACAACCGGAGCACAGATCTGGGAATACCAGATGGAGCTGAGCCAGGTCTGTTGCCAGTATGCTACTGCMCTTCTGGGTCAAAGGGGTGTGGGTGCATATAGAGAGCAGGCCAGATGGAGCTTTTGTCTGTTCTGGTATGGCTGTTCTTATACGTTTGTGTATTTTTGTTTCAAGAGATTATTTTGGCTATAGTTTCAATTGACAAAGAGATAATAACATTGAAAAGCTGTATTTATGTTAGGTGCTACAACTAAGGCTGTAGTTTCATTAGTGCTCTGTAAATCAGCAAGCCCCAGGTCTCCTATCAAGAGAAGAGCTGTTCCACTGTACTTCTGCTACTTCTGTGTTGTTTTGTCGCATGTCACAGACCAAAAAACCCAGTGCAACTGTGTAGTGAATGAGAGCTAAGGCTGGTTTAAAAAACATCCAGTCAGCTCTTATTCTAAGTTTTTGCTCACTGGTGAGGGACTAGGGCTGCATCTTCCTGCCAGAGTAACATATTGTTTAAGCTGGTCTAAAGATACTAAGAAACTATGGCATCAGGTTGTAACAACTACAAGAAATTATCTAGCTTTACTATAGCAGTATGTTTATAATTATGTTATTAATTTATTTTATCACAGAATGGTTTGTCTGTTTCCCCTCTTAGTTTATCTTGGATTATAAGGATGATTTAAGCCCTGTCCTGCAAAGTCTGCAAAGTTTTTGGTTGTATATTTAGCTAAGCAGGTAAGTATTACAGATAGGACAAAAAGCTTGATCCTACAGGATCTTTATTCTTAGAATAACACTGAATTAATGGCTAGATTCCAGAAGGTCCATCACCAATAGACATTTTTCTTTCTTAGTTTGATGTTTCTACTTTAAAAAATAAGGTACATCTGGCAGAGGTAATTTTTATTTTAATGATATTTTAGTGTGGAAGAGATAAAGGAATTAACATTTTCTTACAATTCAGATGGCAGAGAGTAGGGTACAAGTTACAGCTTTTGTAAGCATGATCTAAATAAAAACATATTAAAGTGGAAATACTCATGACTTTTTTTCAGCAGTCCGAAGCTGAGAAAGTAAAGAAGTTGTTGACTATCTCATTACATAAAAGTACCCCCCCCACAGAGCACTGTTGTATATGTTCGTGTTAGAGTTAAGATTTGGACAGTAAGCAATTAAAGGATTTTTGCACAGGAATGAAAATAGCAAGGCTTAGCTACCATGTATGAAACAACTTGTTCTGAAATCTCAGGTAGATGGTTATAGTAATTTTTGTCTTTATTTGCAATAAGTAGGCAAGAGTTTGTTGCTCAAAGGAAAGTTAATAATTTTGACTCTCTTTTGTTAGATTACTGAAATGATTGTAATAGTGTTAGCAGATGTTAGGAATTTACTATGTTCTTATGACTGGAAATTCAAAATAATTAGTTTTGAATTAAGAAAAAAACAATCCGTGTTCAGTGCTGGAGACATGGGATAAGATCATAGTTTCATGTAAATCTCTCTTGTTCAGTCTTTGTGCATAGTAGCAGGTTTGTGGGGTGAGAAATTTGGAGATGACACCAATTTGGATGGAGTGGATAATATGTTGGAGGACAAGGCTAACATTCAGAGAGACCTTGACAAGCTGGAGGAATGGGCCAAGAGAAATCTCATAAAGTTTAGCAATATAAGAAGCAGAGTCTTTCTCCCTGAGCGATAACATCATGCATCAGTACTGGCTGAGGACAGACTGTCCATGGAGCAGCCCTTCAGAAAAGAGTCTAAGGGCCTGTTAGTCACAAAGATGAATGTGAGTCAGTAGTACGTCCTTGCAGCAGCGAAGGCCAGCCGTACGTTGAGCTGTGCTAGAAATAGTAGCGCTGGCAGGTGGAAGGCTCTGGCCGTAGCTGGGTCCTGTGTCATGTTTTGGGTTGCCAGTACAAGAGAGAGATCAATAAACTGGTATGAGTCTAGTAGAGGCTACCAAGATGCTCAGGGAACTGGAGCACGTGGTGTAAGGAAGAAGTGAGAAGGCTGGATTGGTTTGGCCTGGGGAGGAGAAAGCGGAAGGCAGGGATCTGGCAGTAATGTTTTCCTATCAGAAGGGGGAGTGTAAAGAAGATAAAGGAAGACTCTTCTTGGAGGTGCATGGTGAAAGGACAAGTGGCAGCAGTCATGGGTCTCCAGTCAGAAAGAAACCAGTTTCCTCACAAAGAGGATGGTTAAGTGCTGGACCAGGGCCAACAGAGGTGGTGGAATCTCCATCCTTGGAAATAGTCCGAAGTCAACTGGACAAGGCTTGAGCAGCCTAATCTAGTTTTGAAGTTAGTCCTGCTTTGAGCAGGAGGTTGAACTAACTGGTCTCCAGAGATCCCTTCCTACAAGTTAATTGTATCATTATATGAACAAAGCTTCTGCTTCAAGCACTAAGGTGTATTACTGTAATCGTCGCTGAGATTGCCGTAGAGTGATTGCAGTTGAGGCTTGACTGAACAGAGACATGGGAGACTATGCTGTGTGTCAACTTTGTGTGCTTTCTGTCTCTACGAAACTAGGCAAAGAATAGATAACTTACAGCAGGTTAAAAAATGATAAATTTTCTACCTGTCCTTTTAGGACACTACATAAAACTTTCTGCTGAAGTAATAATGGTGTTATAATCTTGACTATGGAAGCTACGACTGTTCAGATTTTTTGAAAGATGCGAAATGATGCTCTAGCAGTCTCTGCAGTGTCAGGGTTTATTGTGGAAGTATACATATTTTATTTCTGAAATAATCCAGGACAGCTCTGACAGCTTACTTTGTTATGAATCTTCTCTTACTTTATTTTGAGATCTGTTGCACTGGTTCTAATCCCTTGTGAGCATTGAAGAGCTCAACATGGATTGCAGAAAAGAAATGAGACCATTTTAGAATTTACATGGTRGATAACCTACTTGTTGGCTGTAGCCAACAAGTGCAATGAGGAAAAATGAAGGGGAACTGCTAGGACATCAGTACTTATTTAAAAAACAAATGCAAAATATTTAATCTGCACCTGCTAATACCTGACAGCACCGAGCCACTGAAAATCTTTGTTATATTTGTTTGAATATTTCTGAAATCCCAATTACATATTAGCCTGTTCACAGATGATCTTCTAGTTCTGGATCATGTGCAGACAATGGAAATTTTACTAATAAGTTTAGCAGGAGCTGGATTTACATGCTAACAATTTTAATAAAATTTATAAGCAGGGACTTTGGGCTTCTGGCCAAAACCAGCTTTGGTGTAAAACTTCTGTATTTGAATGAGACATCCTTTTTTTTTTTTTTTTTTTTACTTTGTGTTCTTGAATATCAAGCAGAGTTGATATGGATTACAAAGGCATGCTAAACTAAATTGTTGGGTTTGTGTGAGATACAGTCACATCTGTGTAGCATTAAGAGAGTTCTGAGTTTGTATTTAGTCTTTGAAGTGCTTTTGCATAAAAGTTGCTTTGCTTTTTCTTGAGTGTTCATTACAAGCTGATAATTTTACCATTAAATTGAGTGGGGGAAGTAGAAGATAAAACGTGACCTACATTCTATTTATTCTGGCAAAATGGTCTCTTTAATTTTTTGGGACATAGTGATCAATTCTATGTCTTTACAGGTAAATGTGCAGTTGTTTCTATGTTTATTTGTCAGACAGGGCCCCAGAGTTCAGAAGAAGCTTGTCCTGCAGCAGTGGCTTGCTGACTCCAAGTGGCATGAAGCTTGCACTGCACTGTTACAGGTCACATGAGAGCTTGGACCTTAGCTTTCTTCTGCTTGAAAGGTTTTCTAGACTGGGGAGGAAGCCATGCTGCAGTCTTGAAAGTTCATTTGTGACAAGTTGTCACTTACAGCTTTTTAAAGTTACTACAACATAAAATTTGAACACAAACTAAGTGGACAACTATGAACAGAACTTTTTAATACGTAATACAAGTTGTGCAACTATAAAGAAACCTCCAGTCGCGGGATTTCAGTCATATGTGCTTTGGGTCCACCTATGTGGCAAATGTGCCTGGGCTTTGTAGGGTAGGGACTTTACTGCATCAGTATTGAAAACTAATACTGCATCAGTATTGAAAACTAATTGAGTGTACAGACAAATGGTCAGATTCATCTGAAATGTGAAGTCTTGAACAATTAATTTCAGGCCCATTTAGTTATCCTTTCTGGGAGGGTGAATGATCTAGAAGATAAAGGGAAGGTGGTATAATTGTATCTTGAGTAGGTTTTTGATCTTGGGAATATATTGATTGGGATAAACTGAGGAAATATATAGGAAATTTGGAAGGCATTTCAGGTACAGTTCTTTGTTTTTTTCCTGACTCATTTCTGTTACAGTAGTTTCATTGATGAATTGAATGATGGTAGAGAAAATAAATAGATAATGCTAATCTGAGGAAAGTGACAAATGTTGTGGAAATTGTTATTGAAATCAAGACTGATCTTGACAGAATGGAAAAAAAGCTCTGAAATTAACAGGATGAAGTCTCATGGAGAAGTTTGGAGCATTTTCTACCTCTAGTACTGTTACATGGTCACCTTAATTTGGCATAAACGCTCGTTGGAGGAGTTGGTCCTGGACTCCACTGCCTGTTTTTGCAGGATTGGTAATTTTGCAGCTGCATGTTCACCTGGATAAGGAAACTGGAACACAGATTTATACTGGATTAACTTGGCCATGTAACCATGGCTTTAGGAGGAAGAAATCAAATTTCTTGTTATAGAATGAATTATACCTGTTAGCCATCATTATGGTGAAAGGGTAACGTTTAGTTTGTGATAAATGACAAGGTAATGTTTTAAGAAGRGTGCTGTGTGTGAAGCCTTGGAGGCAGATATTTAAAATTTGTAAGACTGCACTGCGACTAGTTTTGTCCAGTTTGGGAGATCATAAATTAAGAAGGAATATCTCCAATTTGCTGACTGTGTACTGTGCTTCCCTTTAGACTGTTCAGAGGTTTAGAAATATATTCTCCCAGTCTTTCSTTATAGAACATATGTTCTAGTTTATGAAGGAGAGGACCATATTTGCGAAGAAGAAAGGACATTCCAATATGCAAATGATTGCTAAAAGGGAGTATGACAGTTGTTCTCTAATTGGTGTGTGTGTGGGTGGGTGGGTGGGGGAATAGGACTATATCACAACAAAACAATTTAATTTGGATATTAGGAACATGTATATTGTTTCCACTATTGAATGTACCACTGTATGTTTAGTAAAGAGATGAAATAAAGTGTTTGGAAGAAATTATAGTTTATTTCTGATGCTTTGGGAAGATCAATTTGTTAGAATTTCTCATCTAGGGAGTTCTTTCCTGTATCATCTTAGTTCTTTGTTTTTTTGTGCTTGATGTTGTCTTGCACTGTTGACTATTTCTACTAGAATTTGTATGATGTTTTTACTAGAGTATTTTCAGTGATCTGTGGGTCAGAGTAAAGTTAGGAGGGATGTATGTATATATTCAAACTTTCATACTCCCTCATCTCAAGTACTGTGTCCAGTTCTGGGCTCTCCACTACAAGAGAGACATGGAGCTGCTGGAGGGAGTCCAGCGGAGGGCTATGAAGATGATCAGAGGGCTGGAGCACYTGCCCTRTGAGGAACGGCTGTGAGAGCTGGGCTTGTTTAGCCTGGGGACGAGAAGACTGAGGGGGGATCTGATCRATGTGTACAAGTACCTGAAGGGAGGGCGTCAAGGGGACGGGGACAAACTCTTTTCAGTTGTCCCATGTGACAGGACAAGAGGCAATGGGCAGAAATTGAAGCACAGGCAGTTCTGCCTGACTGTGAGGGGCAATTTCTTCCCTGTGAGCAGAGTGACGGAGTTCCTGAGTGACGGAGCACTGGACCAGGTTGCCCTGAGAGGTTGTGGAGTCTCCTTCTCTGGAGATCTTCAAGGCCYGCCTGGATGCAACCCTGTCTAACGTGCTCTAGGTGACCGTGCTGAGCAGGGGGGTTGGACTAGATGATCTCCAGAGGTCCCTTCCAACCTCAGCCGTTCTGTGATTTTGTGTAATGCCAAACAAGTTACTATTTCTACCATGTAAGTTAATGTTACTATGGTGAGGCGTTGTCATAGCYGTTCAGCCTTATTTTCTCGTCTTTTCTTCTCATTATGTATTTGGCAGTGAAGATTAAYGTTTGACTTGCTGAATTTCAGGAGGAAAAGCCTTGTTAAATTTTCTTCATTTGAGTTTAGATTTGTGGAAGCCCTCATCTGATTATACTAATTTAATAAATCATAATTTATTTTTTACTTGTAATTGCTTTCTTATGTACCCTGTATCCTGGTACAAACAGAGCTAATGTGTGGGAGATCTCCTTCACTGTGCTGTTGCTTTTGTATTACTCTTTGGTATGAGGATTAAGAATGAAATAATGAAACAATATCCTGTTTCATGTTTCTTTTGCTTCCATCCAGCTGCTAGCCTACAAGGGTTCCAGTTACTTAGCAGCTTTTCAGAAAGGGAGATTATTTCCTTTATAGTGTTTTGTCAATGCTGTATCAAGTTCTTTCAAGAGGAATGCTAAATGTGTACTAATGCTTTATATGTGCAAGCATGAGAAACTACAGCTGATAAGTTTTTGGGTCTATAGCACTCTTATCTTGAGCTACAGCATTTTTTAATCTGAAAACAAATCAGGCTTGGTTGCTACCAGGAAGATCATTCTTAAGTTTCTGCAGGTTTGGCATCTAAGGCATGATTGGCTTTTGATTCCTTTTGATTTCAGAGCTGTAACACTTGAATGGAGAGAGTTGTGTAAAACCTCAATTTTCTTTCGAAGAAAAAAATCTGGAAAGAACAAACTCCTAAACTTTCTTTGGGGTGAGGAGAAAAGGAGATTTTTATGAAATGTATTACTATAACTTTAAACAGAAGACCCCTGATAACTCTTGGTTTAAAATAAACATGGTTCTTGTAGTGGTATACAGTAGTTAAACTGTTTAAATAGTAGTTTCAGAATGGACAGATGTATTGGTTTCACTAAGCATTTGCTAGGTGGGCTGCTCTGAAGCTGGGATGATGGGACTACTTCTTGATTTGTAGAACCYGTGGCTCATTTTTCAGGATGCCTGCCTCCCTGGAAAATCCATCAGTGGTTGATCTTAATTACTTCTTTTCCCATGAGATTTCTTGGACTGAATGCTACTGCTGTATTGTGGAAAGCATGTGTTTGTGGAGAACTCTTTATTAATTATAAGTATATTTCTTCAGTCCCTCTATTTCATTTTTTTCTTTTTCCTTCCAATTCAAATTACCCTCTGCAATAGCTTTGTGGAAAGATCAGTGGTTTATAGGCACCTTGTACTGAAGTATTGACAAACATGTAACTGGAGATGAAAACTGGTGAAGTGGGATGGAGCTGGGAGGCTAACAATGTTTTTTATTTTTTTTTTTTTTTTCTTTTCCGTCGTCTTGTTTCTGCTTGCTTGAAGAGAAGAATGTTTTTCTTTAGATGAGGGAGCTGCATACTGTAAATTAATTTGAATCATGTTTGAACAGGAATTAACTTTATAAGTGTCTTTTCTTGATAACTGTTGTGCAGACCACTTTTCATGTTCATGATGCTATGGCAACACTGGACAGTGAAAGCAGTTAGTTACATGGAATATAAGGAATATATATGAAACAGAAGGTACAGTATTATCTATAATATGTAACTATCTATAATATATATATGTAGTATCTTTTCTCATTACTTGTTCTTATGTCATCCATTAATCTSCTTGTCTTGTGGTGCAATAGTGCTTTTCTTTTGACTGCTCATAACCGACAGGCAAAGACAGATCAGGTTGTAGAATATCAAATAAGACATACATACAACATTGTGGTCAGATTGGACTACTCAGTCAAGCAATCAGCTCTGGCATCGATTTGTAGTATTGTTATACACATTAAGTTCTCTGTGCCTAGTAGAAGGAGGATATTCTAAATATATTCTGAATTGGTGTTTATGAAACAATCGAGCTTCTGCATGGAAGGGACCGTATACATACTCTTAGCAATAGTATTTTCTTGATTTCTTTCTTGCTTTTCTGGATGAGTATTAAGACTGCTGCCTTTGATAGCTCTGAATATAATGGTATTTTGAATCTTGCTATATGTTGCTATTCTATTGTAATCACACTTGCATTTCTCCACTAATTTTTTTTCTCGAGAAGACTACGTATGATACAAGTCTGACTCTCTTTTTCCCCAAATAAGACTGGTCCAARTTCTAATGTAAAATGAGTGGATTTGGAATATTATAGATGCTAAGAGCATCTTTAGGAGGAGGGAGTGCTTCTGGGAAAGAATTTTCCACAAAGTGGGAGCTCAGTTGTGGTTTCTGCTTTTATCCCCTTATTTTATCYCCATTTTCCCAAGAGTTCTTCCAGTTGAATTATCTCTATAAAGAGGAATCTTGTTGGCTTCTGTTAGATCAGAAATGTTTTTTTCTCATTAAAAAAAAAAAATTGGTCAAACCTAAGATATGAAGCTACAATTTGGAACCTGTTCTGATGATGATCTATATGTTATTTTGACAAAACACCTATCACTGTAGGTGAGTTGAAACTATGTGGAGAAGGGCTCATTTCAAACTTCAGCTATAAGGTTTAATGAAATTATGATCTTGGCTATGTTATCTGTAGGTTGTTAGAGTTCTTTTTTAATTAGCAAGTCGGTAGGTAGTCTTTGGAAGCGAAAGAATTCTCTTCATGTTAAAAATGGTTCCTCTAGTTTGTCTGTGAGTATGGTGAGGGAAGTCTGCGATGCAACAACTTGAGCACAGAAAAAGGATTTTATTTCAGTGGCTGGCAGGTATATGAATAATAAAATAATTTTGAGAGGAATTGCTCACTGTAGGCTAAGGAAGGTCATTTTAAAGGGGAGAATGAAGAATAACATGCACAGTTCAGTTGTTCAATCTTTTGTTCATTGTATGCATCTTTAATGCTATCATTACTCATCTGTTCTAATATCCTCTAGAACATCCACTTAATTAGCTATGCTTAACGTATCTAAATAAAATCAATATCTATTTTTTTGGGAATTAGTTTCCTAAGGACGATATGGGTCTCTTACCTACCACTATTAATTTCCAGTTGGATTAATAAAATTGCCCTTTGCTGAAGATGTATATTGTAAAACCAAATTTTAAATAAAAGACCTTAATTAAATTACCAAATAGCTGCTGGAATGTTTTGCATTCAGAGCTATTGTCATGTACGCTTCAGTACTGCTTCTTTTAATGACTGATCAGTGTGAACAATAAGAACTAGGGGAATGCGGTAGTGGTTGAATATATGCATACAGGCTAACATTATTATCTTTAGCCCCTGCACAAAGCCCAAACAGACTTATTTTGTGCAGGGAATTAATTTGGAGGAGTGTAGAACAGCTGCTCCTCCTTCCCTGTCTCCATGGGACAGCTAGGAGTTATTAACAAATGGGCAGCAGGGCAAGTTCCTTGATATTTCTGCATCTGAACTAAAAGGAAACCGTGGTTATTATGCACCAGTGTGGGCAGCATTCATTTAGAAGTTTCTTCCTGGCTGTGTCTTAGTTTTCTATATGTGTGTTACAGATGATCACAGATGTTCTGTGAGCTGAAGGGATTTAGGATCATTCAGTGTGTTTCTACTGCTTGGTCTGGTTTATTTCTAATGTTAGAGCTCTTGAATGATCTTGTTAATGGGGAACTTCATTTGCAGTACAGTGGTGCTGTCTAGTAATTTCTTRTTGAAAACATTCATGAAAGATGCACTGATGTGGAAAGTAAATCCTCATCAATGGTAATAAATAACTTTCTGTTGAGTGCTGCAGTTTGTTTAAGCTTAAAGATATTCTTGCCATTCAGAATGACTTTCTTTAGAATGCTGTTCTGTACAGAAGTAGTAGGTAGCATTGTGTAAGTCTTCAAAATGACACTTTAAGCCTTCTGCAAGTAATGTACTGTTAAACTGGCTTCAGTCAACAACTTTGGAATKGTTATATTCAGAGCAGCCCTATGTTGCACACCCACGGTTGTTCAGAAGCAAAGGAAAGCAACGTCATGTTTTTATTTCAGTGATACTATTTTGTGGAAGAGTTGAGGATGGCAAACTGTGCTGAAATTTTGACAATTATTATCCTTCCAAGAGATAAAAGTGGTGAGATTAGTGCATAGAGCTGTGTTTTTAACAGCATATAAAGAAATGGGGAAGTATGGCCCCAAAGATGATGTTCTGTTTGAAATCAGGCATTTGAAACCAGGCCGCCTGGATGCAACCCTGTCTAACATGCTCTAGGTGACCCTGCTGAGTGGGGAGGTTGAGCTAGATAATCTCCAGAGGTCTCTTCCAGCCTTACCGATTCTATGATTAGAACCAATGGCTTTTTTATTTTCAAGGAAGAACTGGCAATTTGGTGGGTTTAAAAAACAAGGCAATCCTGAATTGGAATCCCTGTCTTAAAAGTGAATTGGGCCACAGTTTATACGGAAGAAGAGTTGAAGTTGTGCTTTGTTCAGAGGCAAAATAGCGGGTGAAGCTAACCAGAGTCTGTGTGGTGTTGGAGATGATCAGAGGATTTGCAGCTTCTCTCTTATGAGGAAAGGCTGCAAGAGCTGGGCCTGTTTAGCCTGGAGAAGAGAAGATTGAGAGGGGATMTTATCAATGTCTGTAAATAGCTTAAGGGAGGGTGCCAAGAGGATGAAGCCGGACTCTTTTCAGTGGTGCCAGGCGACAGGACAAGAGGCAACAGGCAYAAACTAAAACACAAGAAGTTCCACCTGAATGTGAGGAACCACTTCTCCAGTGCTCTGTAACTCTCACAGTCAAGCAGGTTGCCCAGAGAGGTAGTAGAGCCTCCTTCTTTAGAGATCTTCAAGGCCCACCTGGATGCGATTCTGTGCAACATACTGTAGGTGACTCTGCTTSAGCAGGGGGTTTGGACTAGATGATCTCCAGAGGTCCCTTCCAACCTCAACCATTCTGTGTTTTGTAGGTGGATTTTGGCATTTCTGTGAACAAAATGCTCTTTAAAGCCCCAAAAAGTTTAGTCTGTCTTCAGCTTTGCATGTCCTCTGACATGTCACTCACTACAAGCTTTCACACAGTAGATGTCTGGTAAATGCAAATTAGAGGGAATGCCCAAACTCTCAGTGTGTAGTTCACAAACCAGCCACTGGATGGTGTTTATTTGAGGTGTATCTTGACCAATCGACCAAAGTGAAAGATTCTTCCATAGTTTATCACTCAACTTAGTTAACCCACTGTCTTTGTGGTAAAATAAATAGCTTCTTAGGACTATGCCATATAAATAAAGATTCATATGTGATAGCTTTATTTTTTGTGGATGGATTGAAAATGTTACTATGTATTGTGTAAAATGGCATTCAACTGAGATTACATAAGTAGTCAAGATTCAGTTCATTCTTTTATGTTCTAATACGTGCTGTCACATAAATAATAAAAAAATCAAGTTTTTATTCATCTCCTTTTCAACTTTTTATTGCATAAGAAGAATGAAACAGATTTTAGGTGTCAATTTAGCTAATTTTGTAGTAATACTTGCTTCTAAAGGAAAAAAAAAATCCCACGTCCCTAATTTTGCATGTTTATTTTTTTGCATTGAAGCAAATCTGGGTTCTGGACTTTCTGGCTGTGTTTGTGTCTGATCTCATTTCAGTGTCTTCAGGAAAATTCTTGTAGCTTAGTTTTTCTTGATACAGATTGCAAACAGTATGCTCATTCAGTCAGTGTAGATCTGCATTACTGAATAAAAATTTCAAAATCAACATTATTCCAGTTTAACAGAAATATCTATAAAAAGATTGTCACTGGAAGACTTTTTAACTTGAGGCACGTATCTAACAGTGTTATAATTACTCATGTAGAAGGAAGGCTTCTGAGAAATTGTTTGCTTCTTTTTCACTGACCATCTCCTTTTTATTGGTCTGTGAYTTCTTACTTCTGCCCTTCACACCTCACTTGTGCGCATTGAGGGCCATTGTAATTCTTACGGCAGCCAGGTACCGCTAGACTGCAGGTACGTGAAATCAGGGCGCGGAAGTGAGTGTCACTGAGCTTCCTCGCTTTCCTGGCTTGTACTGGCTGCAGTGTTCTTCATACTCCTACRTTTGCTGGTTTAATCACTGTTCCCAAGGATGGTTAAGCTTTTTTGGTTATTAGTGAGTTAGAACGGGAGCTGATGTGAGAAAGAGGATGAGGGGAGGAAGAGGTGATAAAAATGTGGGGAGAGTTATGACCTGTTTTCTGGTTGATGCTTCATGTGAAATTGCAGCATTAATATTAGCTGATTTTCTCCAATGCTGCTGTTGACTACCGTAACACCTTTTTGTGCCTGGAAATCTTTAGCTTTTTTCCCCTTTGTTTTATTAATTTTTGCTTTTTTTAACTTTATACCCAGAAGCATCTTTCCTGGAGCATTTTTGTTTTTGCTGAATCCTGATATTCCAGAAGTGTCTGTTTTTAAGCTTATATGCTGTTACGTTTGGAACTGTCTTGCTTGTCTGAAGAAGACTATGGCAGTCACTGTGACCTCAGGCATGGGATATTATAGAAGAGAAATTTCATTTGGAATGTAGAATACTTTCGTCTGGTATCTCATGAGGAAAAGATGTTAGAGCTGCTTTTCTAGGCACACATCCAATTTACCTTTAATTCATACCCTGAAAGTGTGTCAGATGTTGCTAAATTATAATATAGAAATTAACCTTTAGTAGCTTTAGGATGTTTCCATGGGTGGTCTTTTCTTACACCGAATTTACAACATTGATATAGAGTATCTGTTTTTAGACATGAATATTAAAATAACAAAAAATGACTACTAAAAAAAATCTAAACAGCTGTTAATATACCAGACAGGAAAAATGCCAGAAACTAATCTGATTTTGATGAGGATGGTGAGTCTTTCTGGTATGTGCTTTGCAATTTACTCAGTGCTGCATGTAAATGGAGGTAGGGGGAAGGAAGGAATGAGAAATAAATTTCTGGCCCTCAAAAAATGATTGACTAATGTGTAGAAAATTATAGTTACTGTTATCTTGGAATATAAAATGCCAAATGAATCTTCCCCTTCTAGTCAAATGTTGTGTCACTTGTGGGTGGAATATAGGTCATCACCTAAGTATAGCGAAATAAAGGCCTAATTTTAGGCTTTGGGGATGTCTGAGTATTTTATATATTTCATTGTGCATTACCTAAATGTATGTATATGTTGAAATGATGACTAGATGATCTCCAGAGATCCCTTCCRACCTTACAGATTTTGTGAAATATCCAGAGACATTTATCTTCTGCTTTAAAAACATGCTTTGTTTGTTTGTTTTAGCCTATTGCCACAACTCCACCACATCCCAGCTGGAAGGAGGAATTAAGCCAGAGCAGCAGTGGAACCCAGGTGTCAATTACCAGTGGTATCTCGCTGGGAGAAGCAATACGTCAGAAATCTGCCGTTAATGAGGTATTTCTACTGTGCTTTGCTTTTGATTGTGAGTACTGAACAGTAGCATCCTGTTTTGTTTTGTGTTTGAAGGTTAATTATATGGTTTAAAATAATGTAAAATATTTTATCTTGCATAATATTCGTCCCCGCAGGTGAGTTCTGTGTTTCTGTATCTTGATAAATGCAGAAACATAGGACTTGTGTGGACTTTGACAAGTCATCTAGTCTGTTCTTGCTCCAGGTTTCACATATGTTTTTGGCATGKGTAATTCAAAACTCAGCTGGTAATATTCAGCTGAGAACTTAACCTGGGCTGAGGAGATTGGAGGGAATTTTGTTCTGTCTTCTGGTTCTAAACTTACGTGTTTATTCCAGTATGTCATCGTCTTTGCMACAGCACATTATTGATCTGTATTCAGCTTGTGCTTTGCAGTAACTCTGATCCTGCTCCTGCCTCTGAATTGTCAGATCTGTCTACCTGAAAACGTCTGATCTGCATGTGAGCACAGAGAAATGCTTTTATTCTCTGTGAAATCTGACTATTTTTAGTCCTTAGTTTTAAAGAAATATATTCATTAAGGAGAATCATATTCATATCGTGATACAGTCGTAGTAGTTTTCTCTAATGGTTGTGTAGCCAAATATTTCATTAAGCTAAAAATTGCATAAACCATAAATTTTTGAAAAGACAGTTGATTAGAAATTTATTTCTTAATGGTTATGAGACTATCAGACAAATGTAGTTCATATAGCAAGATCTTGATTTGAAAACCAGTTTTTAATACCTTACCAGTGTCTTAAAAGGTAGAAGAGCTTGTGACTGTTAAGTGGTGATACTGTTTTCCCTTCTGCTATGTCATTGGGACAATTGCTTCACTTTGTATTAGCGTATCTTTAATTTTAAATTACATATGCTCGTAATAGTGGTGTAGTGCATTATAAGTGATGGATATTCCTAATTCTCTGCRTTGAAGACTGGTCTGTACCTTTTCCATAATTAAAATTTATCCTTTTAATTACTTTCCTAGTAATCCCAGTGCAAATTCTTTAATGAATTATTTGAACTAAAGGTGCTCTTTTCTGTTTAAACATGAACTGAAAGTCTTTTTCATGAAAAAAAAAATACCAAGAGCTGGTTAAAATTCAGTCATTATCTGTGTGAATTCAGAATTCATATAATTAGAAACTTCTTTTAAAGGTGAATCAGAAAGTGCCGTACTTGTTAATTCCCTGTTGTACAGTGCAAACAACCTTCACTAAGCAGTGCCAGGAACTCTGACCCAGCATCCCACTAAAGCATTTTTCTTCATCAAGATCCTTGTTGTTTGTAAGTGACCACCACTCCCCCAATATTTTAACACTGATCTGTTGTAGAAGCTATACTAGAGGGAACCTGTTGCTTGGGAGTTTCAACCCTAAGGCCTTCTAAAGAACAGTGATTCGGTACATGTTACAAAGTTTTGGGATTATATTGGTTGGGGGAGCAGTAGCCAAATATGCTATTGGAAACTGAATGAGGGCTGAAAGAAGTTTCTATTCCTTTSTAACACACTCCCTACTTCCTCTGCTTCCATCTTCCTTCAGTACCTTTACTTCAGTAATGGGCTGGAAGAAGCAGAGAGCCTCTTTAAAACACTTCTGCTGCCCTGTGATTCATAGTGAAGAAACTAACTCTGTATACAAAAAACCTTGTCTTTAAGCGTTAACATTACATCTGCTTTTATGGACAGTGGTTATTTACCTCATTGGTGAGTTATTTTTTCATTTTGGAAAAAAATGTGATGACTTTTAACATTTTGCTTAAATAACAACAGGTTTACACTGTAATCGTTAGTTGCAGGATTAGGCTATTCTGTTAAGATTCTGATGCTCCAGGAGGGTATTCCTTCACTGAAAGATATTTTATTATTGTTGTTATTTTTTGGACAAACAGCTTTTGATAATATTTAAACAAAGAGTATTTTGTTCCATAATACTGGTGAGTCATAATCAAAGTAGATATCAAATAAGATCCACTTTTAATGTACCTGTGTATTTGTATGCTATTGTTGCTGCCTTTAGTTTTCCTAACTTATTGTGATTATGGCACTTGATTTTAATATGTTAAAGATGAAGGCTAGATGTATTAAAAAGGCATTAATGTATTAAGTTGTTTTAACTTTTTTTCTTTCTTTGTAAGCAGAAGTTAAAGTACTTGAACATTTGGTAGCATTTTTTTTCTCCCACCTGCTTTTAGGGAATGGAGTCATGGTGTCAGCTTCCAGGAGAAGTGGATGTCAGTCGTTTAACTGCTGCCTCAGAGACGAAACTTGGCCTGACTTGTGATAGAAATGACCTGACAGAGTTCTCTACACTGGAGGAAGGAGTGTTGCCTTCAGCAGAAGCATCCATAAGGCAGTATACTGGAGATGCAGCACATGGCTTACTTCTGAGTACGTTCAAATCTGCTTTTTTGTTAACTACTAAACAATTAGAATTTTACTTTTAAARTATTCCTCAACCTGGATTTGACTTATAGCTGCAGTCAGTGTTTACAGAATACACTGAGTGTATTTTATTGTCAAAGTGCATCTTAAAAATGAAGTAGGGAACTTATGCATCTTTCCTGGATCTTTTAATAGAAGGACCAATTGTATTGCATCTGAAGTAAAATTGTAGTCTTGTTGGTCTTCAGAATTAACRGTAAACTTGAGGGACATTAAAAATGCTTAAGATTTCTTTCTAGATTATTTAATAATTTTTTCTGATCTTAAAATCTGCATTAATTTGTTGATCATGAATCATTCTTAACTAATTTCAAAATAGTAAGCTAGATTTCTTTTTTTCCTGTTAACAAGAAAAACTAAGAGGATATGCATGTTTGCACCACTTTCTGATATATTCACACTATTTTATCCTTATACATTTCTCTACTTCTTAAAATATTTCCGTAATGGACAAAGTTTTCAACAGCCCTCTGCAAAAGTACTTTATGAATATTACTGTTCTTTGGTTAGCCATGTATATATTGCTTTGCAGGATAGAGAAAACTTGAGGAATTTTAGATAGAAGTACTGTATTATTACAAGACTGGACCAAATCCCTTCATCTGCATAGTTTTGGTTATACAGGAAATTAGTGTAATAAAACATAATGTGAGTAGCATTTGGACCTCCTATTGCTTTTTCAATCATTATTTGATCTTCAGTACTGTTAATTGTAGTGCTGAGGTACAGAGCTTTGCACACAGTACTTTGCAGTATTACTAGCATTACTATTAACAGTGCAATTTGCAATGCAAATAAAATAATTGCAAGGTGTTAAAGCTAATTGAATTACAACTGTGGCTTCAGATGACGTTATTATTTAAAGATAATGTAAAGGTGGTGGATAGTTAGGGTTTCTGCATCCCTTCTTAATCATAACAACTGTTGGTTTTCTAACATAATGTGGAATTTCCTGGCTTAGTGTTTCTTTATACTTCCATTTCTTGTTCCATTTGTTGTGATTTGCTATTAAGTCTTTCTTTAGTGATTGTGTTCTAATCTGTGTAGTGATCTTCTATATTACATAATTCTGATTATATTATGGTTGATGCATTACATGGGTGGACCCTGCATGTGTTTTATCCTGCGTGTATACGTCATCACAAACAATTTTTTCCACATGGGGTTCAGTTTTTTGATGTGATACCAGTAAGCTGGATCGAGGTAAAAACCACAAGTACACCCATTTGCAGTATTGTGTTTATGAGTCATTAACTGTTAACTGGTATTGCATACAAGTAGTTATTGCTTCATAAGGATGCAGCATTTTTTGGCTGGATCCTTGTAGGACAAACCCATTTGTTAAAAATGTGTTGTGAAAAATGGAGTTTTATCTCTGTTAATACATCAGTACTGATGCATCAAGCTCGCACATTAGGTATCCAAAGTAACACTGGATTATTTTCAGTAATGCTAGTGGAAATTGCACATTTGTTCTTTGGCAGTCATTTATTTTTCACATACAATATCTTGGTTTTTCATTTCTCCTTGATGATATGTTTTCTATGCCTGGAACTTAAATCAAACTGGACACCTTTTTTTTGTTCTTTGTCTTCCCCACTATGTGTGTTCAGATAATGGATATTTCTGTGGCTATAGACCATTTATAGTGTTTACTATTCTATTAGTCCTAATTACTAGCAGTTGCATTTGGGTAAATTTATAGCATTGTCAGTAATTTCCTGTTCTAACACCTCTGCTTTAGAAAAGAAGCATTTCTGTTGCTTCTGTTTGTATCTTAGCACCCCAGTACAAATAAAGATAGATTTCAGAAATTCCAAGATTTAATATTTCACTGTATTCACTTTGGGTTACATTAATTTTTCACCATTTGGAACTGGAACATTCTGGTCAATTCTGATTGTATACTTCTTTTTAATCCACTTGTAGTATCTTTCTGAAACAGAAAAGTTCTGTTAATAATGCAGCATAGTTCTTAACTCTTAAGACACAAACAGTATTACTGATTTATTGTAATAATTTCTGATAATCCTCAAGGTGGTGGAAGCAGATGCACTCATTATCTTTATGATTGCTATCAATAATGGGAAGCATCTATCCCCAACAAGAGAAACAGGTTTCTCTCTTGGAGATGAAGGCAACTTTTTGTTGGACCTATTTTTCTTTATTACCTTTATTTGTTCATATTTTCATCTTACTTTTTAACTTCAACCTTCAGCCATGGCAATTRATGTATAAAGTATGATATATTTCCCTTTTTGTGTGTGCGCATGTTATAAAATCAGAAACAGCTAAAGCAGAGCTAAACAACCTTTAGCTAACAATATTCATACAGCTGGAATGGTTTGCTTTTTCTTCTGTGTTAGCTATGGAAGATAAAACTAGCAAAGACTGCTATTAGGAGCAGTTTTGGTTACCCAAGCTTGAACATATTCCTGATTTTCCTTACTTTATTAGCATTGTTTTACTTTACTGAGTTTCTGCTTTCTTATTCGTCCAAGTTACTGTGTTAAACAACTGTTCACCAGACCTCCAGCCATGCTTGTTATCTATTGGTTCCAATCGTTAGCTTAAATTAGCAGCTATGTTTGCTGTAAATTTCTACCATTTTATTTTTTCCTTTTACTCTTACAAGAGATGCTAATTTTAGCATCAAATTCAATCATGTACTGTATGGTTTACTTTGGCTTTCAAAGGTAGCGCCGTCTCGATTCAGTTAGAATATTGTATTATTAAATTTCACTGCTCCAACTTTGTTTAATTTTCATGCTTCAGGTACTTTTACTGTAAGTCACTGTTATCTCCTAACTACCTGTGCACTGATAACACTTAGTTCCTCTATTTCAAGACTCTTTTTCTTTCCTTTCTTTCTGTACTTTTATGACATTCCTCCTAGATTCCTTTTATGCATATACTCGCATATACTTCCTTGGAAACACATTTTTGAATTTAAGAAAGCTATTACTAAGCCTGAAGCATTTCTCTTTGTAGTGATATCCCTTGAAGGATCACTCTGCAAAATAAAGCATTACCCTAGCCATTAGCTAGTTATATTTGTGACTCATTTTTCCAAAATTTAACTGAAATTGCTGAATAAAGCTGCTTCTAAGACTGGTCTTATCTTTCTATCTACTCGTTAGCTTTTTTTCCTTGAACAAACAAAACGATTATAGACAAATAACATGATTGCTTGTGATATTTTAAAATTTACCTATATTGCTTCCAGTTAACTGCAAGTTCAGTCTGCAGTTTGTCATTCCTGCACCTACTTGTGTAATCTTTCTTGTGTGCAGGTCCTTCTTTGGGTTTTTGTTTGTTCTTAAGCTGCTTAAATGAATGGAGTTGTAAATACCTTGGCAATGGCTTGATAATCATAAATTACAACTCTTGAGGTTTTATGAGTTCAGCTGTGATTACAGTGTGCTCTCCTTGCTCATTTTTATCTATTTTGGAGATGCTTTTGGTAGTACTTGGGTCTGTCCTTTGTGAAGAAGCATGTAATGGGGGAGAGGACACCTCTCAGATAGCCTGGTGGGTACAGGTCCAGAGGTTCTCATTCAGACTGAATCCCTCTGAGTCCCAAGGCTCAGTGTAGGTCTTGCACTGAGACTGCAACTATCCCTAGCTGCTCCTGTAATGCTTTCTTCAAATATTGAAATAGTTTTGGTTCAAGAAATGGCTTTGCTATGCTTAGAGTCTCTCGTTTTAGTTGTTCAACCTTGGTTAACTGTTGGGGGTTCTTCTGTTGACTTTATGGTGATGAATATACCTGCATTTCCATAAGAAAACTCAAGACAGAAGATAACTTTTATCTGTAAATGTAAAATCTGGGGCAGGATTAGCTTTGGTGGGGGTAATCAGTCTGCTGAAGGAAGCTTTAAAATCCTGTGTGTGATCCAAAAGCATAGAGGGAAGGACCAGCATTTTGACTGGTTCTTGGAAACTCTAGCTAATTTATTGGAAGTCCTAGATTTAGAATTTTGCCAAACCACAATTCATATGTCAGTCTTATATTGCACACTAAGCCCTGTCCCTTTTAAACATCGTATTATCAACATTAAGTGAGGTGCTATTCTAGCATGGTAATTAAGGCAGAAAGGCTGGCGATGCTGGATTAATTGCTGGCTGCTGTGGATTTGGAACTACTTCTAAGTGTTATTTTTTTCTTTTTCTTTTCTTTGTTTTTAAGTAGATTTTTTTTCTCTTATGAAGTAAAAAGCATGCCTAGCTTGCTAGCTAGTTAATATTGAGTAAATTAAAGATTTTGTTTTGCCACATATGAAATTTCAGTTTAAAGTCAGTTGTTAGTAGAAGAATGTGATAGCTTAGGCAGATCATGTCTTCCTCCCCCCAGAGTAATATTATATTTTTATTATATTTTTAGTATGTTTTTTACAGTTTTGCCCATGTTAATGTGATTTGCGCAGCTGGAAACCATTTCATCAGGAAAAGTTTCCTGAAAGTTTTCAACATTTGTTTTTAAATACAACTGGAAATAAAGAGAAAGTAGAGGCTTTTTTAATATGATACTTAAGAATATCTTATACTTCCAGTGTTTTACCTGTTGCTCTCTAGAGGCTGTGTCTCATTAACTACAGTATTATTGCATATATGCTTAAATTCCCAAATTTGGGAGGGAAGCTGAGAGGGAAGGCAGAAACATAAGCTATAATACTAATTATTCATGCTTTCCCTTCTAATAGTGTTTTGAATTTCATTTTTTGGGGGAAAAAATCACAATGACAGTGGTATTGAAATTGCTCTTGCTACACTGTGGAACAGATTGACAAAGCTGAGAAGGTTTTGTTTTTGTTTTGCCATTTTTTTTCTCTTGTCTTCCACAAATGGCAGTTTTACTCTGGCATTCAAAATTGTCAGCAGGCTGTAAGATAAAGTAACATGCCCAGCTTTGCTTGCTCAGTAAATTCAACTGTGAGAAAGCTTTTGACCTTCAGAGTGACAGCGAGAAGAATTACTGTTTTGACACAAGATGCTCAAAGAGTGTGGTACTGACGTCACTTGCTGCTTTAAGCATTGAGCACCTGCTTCTCTGCTTGTAAAACCTGGGTTATGTCTGAGTGTAATGAGCCCCCAAATCATCATAAGCATCCAGAATATGATAGTGATGATCCTTCTGCCTCCTGAAGAAAATAAGTTACTGAAAACATTACAGTTTATGTGGTATAAGATTAGAAAAGCTTCCAAAAAAAGCTAGAGAAGGAAGACCTTTATAAGATAGGTAGAGTTGTATTTTATAATAAAATGAGTTCTGTAGCCCTAGAACACCTGTTAAATACCATTTATTGAACTCCTTAAGGATGCTTTTAGAGGTCTTCTCTGTAGGCTGCTGCAGGCAGCAAGTTGGAAGAGAAGGCTTCCACTGAAGGTGTGGCTACAGTGAATCTTGACTGTTATCTTTTCTTCTCTTACTACCTTCCCTTTTTCCTTATTCTTGATTGCCTGACCTGGTCACTGATCACTACTACTGTTCTCCAACTCCAGATCACTGGGGAAAGTAGGGTGCTGCTAGCCTAAGGCGAATTTCTGCTATGAAGGCAAAACCAGAGCTTCCTCTGGAGAAGTCAGGGGAGCAGGCAGTGRTGGAAATGGAGGCCAGTTTGTAGGTTCATTTTACATTATATTTAGTTTACTAGGAAAGCTTTCTCCTAGCTTTTTCTACTTCTTCCTAATACCTTGTGTTTGCAAAGTCTAGTGATTATGTGAATCAATGCAGTCAGATAAGCCTATTATGTAGAGTGAATAGTAATGGTAAGATTGGAAATGGAGATAGTTAACTTTCAGCAGGATSTCAGTGCTGATGCCTGTGCAAAAAAAAGGAGAGGGAAGCACATCCTTGGTGGTCCCTCTGGAGAGATGGGAGTTTTCTCTTCTTGCTGGAATGTAGCTTTACTGTTTCAGGTGGAGGTGGAGAATTTAAGAGCTCTTGTTTGGGACTACATGTAAGTAAGATGCTGAGGATGGAGGGAAGAAGAGAATCAAAGCAAAACTTACTTGTGTTTGAAATAATGACTGAGGTAATTAATGATTCAGCTATAYTGCCTTGAGCCTTTTGCTGAAAGCAGCTTGCATTGTTGTATCATGCTGATACACTCAAGAATGTCTTATTTGTAGTCTGAATGTGCGTAAGCTTCACTGTTTTACCGTTGGACTTTGTATCTTGCCTGTTGAACTGAAATGGTCTTAATTACCGGATTTTTGGACCTGTGTATACATATAAATGTCTTCAAATTATCTATAATCTTCTTTGATTTATATTAAACACCTCTAGCTTCTGGAGGCTTTCATGATGTGACATATTTCTCTAATCCTTTATTCTTTTAGGTGTTTCCATTGAGCTTCATGTCATATGTAAAAATATCTTCTGAATTATGGTAATTAGGATCTGTAAATATTATTCCAATACTAATTTTAGTAATAGGATGGAAATACTTGTACCTTGTTACTCTTATTCAAAATTTTCCCCTTTTTTATATTTCCAAAATGGCAAAATAATTTTAGTACAGGCACTTGCACTAGGCCCATGCTGGCTGTTTGTTTGTGAAGACCCCAAGTCCACATCTGAGTAGTTGCTTTCCAAGGTGCTCCTTGACTCTGATTAGACAGCGTGCTTTGTTCCCTGGATATATGACTCCATATTGATCATACTAAAATCCATACCGCTTGTCCTGCTGTGATGCACGTTGACTCAAATTGCCCTGTACCAGTGATCTGCGCTGTTACTGCTCAGCCAATACCTTCCTYGTCTTCAGGCCTTCTCTGAACTTTATGAATTTCTGAAGGGCAGCTGAAGTAGTTCCCAAGCAGAGTAAGGACTGGAGCTATTGCTGAGGGGCCTAACTGGGTACCTACCCACACTGTTCTTGTTTATAACACCATAGGGAGAATGATAAACCATTTTGTTTCTCATTTGTTTGGGTGCTGTGTTGAATCTTTTTGATAAGTGTTATGTGGTGCTTAAATTTGTGTTGATGTAATATACCTTTGAAGCACTGATTTATCAGCCAAATGTGATTCATGTTGTGTGTGTGTGYGCGCGCACACACACATCTATTTTATCTCTCTATCATATATATGTGTGTRTATATATAAAAATACTTGTCAAAATCTATTTTTAACAGTATTTGACAGCTTTTTTCCAATTATTTTTGGTTCTATCTCAGTCTTTTTTGTCTCTTAATAAAGGCTGTGTGCACTAACATGGTATATAATGTAGAAAAGATTTTTTTCTTTAATCACTCCTAATTTTCAGTTTGACTTGAAAACAGTTTCATTCAAAGTGAAGAACTTGATCTGAAAATCATGAAAGCTCATCCTCCTTTTCTATTGCATGAATAAAAATGAGATACCAGTTCTGAAAGCATCAAGTATATCATGATGTGAAATGACAAGTTTAATTCAATAACTGCAATTACTATTTAATTTGTTCACTAATATCATTAGTTCTAAAAATAAAACAAGTTTTTTTGGGGAAAAGAAGTTATACATCTAACACAGCAAAAGTAGCCTGATTTTCTTACCTGCTTAATGTTTCTTAAAATGTTTTTGTATCTTCAGTGGAATTCTATTTCCAAGCTGGCTATAGTTAATCTGCTATTTCAGCATTTTCAAGCATATTGGGGGGGGGGGGGGGAAAGCAGTAACGTACACTAAACAGAATAAATATTTGAATAAATACGTTGTAGATATTGTGTACACTCCCAGTCACTGATTGAGAATAAGAAACTTAACATGGTTTTGAATCAGTATCAGCACTAAAAACAAAGCTGCTTCTTTTTTTTTTAAGTTAAGTTTTAAATAAATGCTAAAGAGATTGTAGTGAATTAAATCACTGTCTCCTGTTTCTTGATTCTTTTTTTTTTTTGTTTTGTTTTTAAATCATGATTCAAGTTGTGATTAAAATAATGTAAGTACAAATCGGTCTGGTATGTTAGACCAAAAATCTTGGTTGAAGCGCTGAGGCACTATTGTATTATAGATGAGACATCCCTGACCTTGCTGCTTATTTCCTTGGATCTTGCTCCCTCTGTGCTTATGCTGTCAATGTTGAGCTCTCTCCTTTTTTTTGTTCTGCTTTTTCTATGCTTCCCYGTGTGCTGTGACTGTGTTTTCATCCTGCTTTGCGCAGGTGCATACCTGCCTGCGTTTAAGCCGCTTCTGAATGCCTCCTCTTGTCAAATTCCTCAGAAGTAGCCATTCATTCCTATTTTTTTTAAAAAAAAAAAAAAGGCAGCTTATTTTCATTTTCATACTTGTATCTTATGTAATTATCAAGAGCAAGGTGAAATGGAGTGGTGACTAGCGTAATGCATTTATCTAATTAAATAATGGAGAAAGTAGAGCTTTAAGGAGGTGCAGGATGCTGGGAAAAGATTCCCCATTTAAGCTGCTATAGCATGTTTTTGCCATCTGTACTACAGATGCTAAAGTATAAATTTGGCTTCCTCTAGGAGGCATTAGGCTTGCCATGTGGTGGAGACAGCTGTTGAGATAGAAAAATTTTTGAATCTGTATAGCAATCATATTATTATTATAGCTGTTGATGGGGTGGAACAAGGGGGCATTCATGTTTTGAGCCAGCTTTACTATATGAGGTAGTTACTTCTATCAATGTAATCATACTCTGGCTATGTAATGGTGTACTAAAGTAATTAAAAAATCATTATTAACTTGCAATATTATATTAAAAATGAATCAAGAATGTTTTGCTCGTGGTCTGATACCACTCTTGAGGTGATGTAATGCAGGCTATGAAAAGCCTAGGTTTAAAGCTGACATAATACAAATTTAATTTTTTCCTCTTTTGTGTAATGGTCATCTTGTCTGATGCTTTTGTAAGTGCTGTAAGTGAGTTTTGTAAGTGATACAGAGTCTAGTTTGTTATAGGTATTTGAATACTAATAAATCTAGTTTAAGCAAATATGAACTGTGGTTCCCAAAGCCAAATTCTTAAAGAGAAATTGCCTTTTTCCTTTTAAAAATTTTGTTCTTTTATCAAAGTGTTAGAAGCAAGTTTTTTCCACCTATTGAAATATATATATACCTAGCTATTTACATTTATCAGCTACATGCTTATGGTTGTTCTTCTTGTTGTAGTATAACACAATTCCTTTTGTTTTTAAAAGCAATGAATTAAAAATGATAGAAGTGGCAAAAACCTCAAAGAACAAAGAAACGTGGTAGAAATTAAAATTTATTACTGCAGAAATATATATTGGTACTTATATAATTGTAATGACTAGATTTTATTATTATGTGCATCTTGAAACCGTAGAGAAGAAACAGAATCACAGAATGGGTAAGGTTGGAAGGGACCTCTGGAGAACAGTCCAACCTCCCTGCTCAAGCAGCATCACCTAGCGCACGTTAGACAGGGTTGCATCCAGGCAGGTTTGGAATATCTCCAGAGAAGGAGACTCCACCACCTCTCTAGGCAACCTGTTCCACTGCTCTGTCACTCTTTTTACACCTTTACAACCTTTGCTATCGTTAAAATTTACAGAAAAGGACAATTGGAAAAAGGCATCATCAGGCTTTCTTGTTTTTTAAAGGAGTAAACAAAGAGTAAATTCTAGTAACTGACTTGATTCCTTCTCTGTCAAAGTRTCTTAACCTTTCTAGTAAAACCTTCCTCTGCAGTGATTTGTTAGTTCTACCTATAAAAGGAGTCGTACTACTAAAATTCAAGAGATTAACCCTGAGTGTGTAGCTCCTTCCTGCTACATTGGTATAACTGAACTGTTACAGATGCTGTCCCCATTATTTTAATGTATCAGGTAGATTTTACTTCAAAATTTTTAGTCYTAGGGCTGGGAGTCTAGAAGAGAGGAACACAAATAGCCATTTCATGTAACRTGTAGCTCGGTTCAGTACCTAGTATAACGGTTTAGTGTGTCTTAGAAAATCCGTATGGCCATCTGGGTAGAAGCCCTGTGGACATCCTCCCAAGTACATAGACTGTGTGGAAGTCATTGGGTAAGGGGCTGACTAGCAATGTGGACAAACACTGGGATGTGTGCAGAATGTTAAGCATAGAGGTTAAGTTAGAGATGTCAATGTCATGTAGATTGATGACAAAAAAAACCCCCTGAATTTAATACTTGACAAGAAAACTGAATTTGATCTGTAAGAGAATGTGCTTCAGCACAAGACTTGATAGAATTATATGATTTTGACTGTATTTTGCATGTTTTTGAGCTGTGAAGGCTTTATTAGTTGGCAGGGCAAATTTAAAAAGGGGTTACCTTGCAAACTTTGATTACAGTATTATTGCCTCTCAAGGGTATTTTTATTTTTAACAGATATTCAGGACAGTCGATTCTCTCCRTGTCTTCCATTGCTGATGACATATTCGACACAAGGTCAAAAAATTTTAGGTGATACACTTTTCCAGCAATCAGAAGTGGATTTTATTCCTTTAAGGTAGGATAAAATTACCTATRCCATGACATAACTCACACTTCCTTCCTGGCTGACCATGAATTTCTGTTTACACTAGTTAATTAAATAATTAGTTTTATGGACGTAGAAATAGRACAAAGTGTTGTTGTTGTTGTTTTTTTATGTATAGTATAAAATATATATTTTTATATCAGATATGAACGCATAAATAACTGCTTTACTAAGTCTTTGTCCAAACCTTAATTTAAAGGTGTGACAAATTAYCCCTTTTGTGCAAAGTAGGAAGAAAGCCTCTGCCCTTTAGTAAAAAGAAGAGAAAATATCTGTGCATAAAAACTAAGGCAATGTATTTACAGTGTCATTGCTATTTAGGTTTCCAAGTACTCTTTTTTTTTGTGGTAGGAGGGAGAAATATGTTTCCTAATATAATGTGTTATGACTTCACTTTGTGGATCAGAAAATAGTTCTACCAGAGATGATCTACTCCTACTGTCAATTAATACTATATGGAAATGATCATCAAAACAAAATCAGATAACAATTCAAAAATTCAACAAAAAATAAGAAAAAATATTGGAAGTTTGTAGAAATATGTTGTTGCTGAACTCTTGTGTTCAAGTGAGACCTGACTTGTTTTGTATCCTTTAAACAAATAGTTGATATAGTGAAGCTGAAGTGGATGACTCGTTTAGAAAAAAATTATTTATACATATGTGTGTGTAAGTAACTTCTGTATTTTCTTTGCACATTATGCTTATTTTACATTTATTTAACTAATAAACATCCTGTGAATAAAAATATTTCAGTCCTGAATCGATTAAAATTGTTTTTGCATCCTATATTAAGGCGGAAAACATAGTTGTTGAAGTCAAGATATCGTGAGAAATTCACTTATTTTTCTTACCTCTTCTAGAGGAGTCCCTGATATTTCCAGTGCTTCCGAGGTGCATTCCAAACCTTTGCAGATCTGTGAAGCTGTGTGGCTGACTGACACTGAAATACCTTCCGATGCACTCAGTGACTGCCTTACTTTGTCCCAGCATACTCTTCCATTCAGAAATGTGGATCCTTGTGATGTCAGTTGTAGTGGTCATTTGTCTGAGCAGACTTCTTTTTCTGCACAGCTACTTGWGGACAAGGAGGCAAATGAAGACTGTAAAAGTGATGATATTAATGAGAAGGCATTGTTCCCCCAAACAGGTGACAGTTTAGCACACTCAACTTCAAATAAGATGCTAACMAAGGCAAATAGCCTGAAGCAAACTGAAGTTTCTCCTGGAAAACAGACCTATAATAGTTCTGTAAAAGGTGAACGTTTCTGTCAGGACAACAATGTACTAGTTCCTGTTCTTGAGCTTTCAGAGAAAAAAGAAAAGTTATCAAGGCATGATGAATTCTCCTCATCTTCAGAAAACTCTTGTAAAACAGCATTGACAAAGACCTCTGAAAAATGTGAAACAGAGATACGAATAGAAAAGGTAAAAATGGCTGAGTGTGAGTCAGAAGGGTGGGTAAGGCAGATAGAGAAGCTGGAAAAAAAAAGGAAAGTTCCTGAGCTTGATTTCTCTAATATGTTATCTGATGATTTAAGGAAAGACAATTGTAAAAGTTCAGATACACAGGATATATTTTCTGCAAAGAATTCTGAAATATCCAGGTTATCCAAGGAACATGGTGCAAATTTGAATGAATCTGGAAGCTTGAAGTTAAAGGAACTCCAAGAAGCTTTTCTAGCTCACGGAAAACAACCATCTTCTGCAATAATGTTTGAGAAAGAGGAATTTGTCCCTACTRTGACAGCTACCAGTGACTGTGTGCCTAAACAACTAGATATGACCAACGTGAAAGCTCCATCTCCACRCAGCGAGAAAGAGAGTGCACGAGTAGAAATAGAGCCTGGAGCAAGCAGGACTGAATTAACTATATCAGATCTTTCCATAGAAAGAGGACATAAAGTTACAGATGTTTCCCCTTCATTTAATCTCCTTGTAGGTGATGGTTCATTCTCTGGACACTTAGCTCATCCAAAATATCAATCTACACCAGGGATATTTGTAAACAAAAACATTAAGGTAGACGAACTGAGCAAAACCCCTCTCAACAAGTCAAATATTCAGGCCTCACTTTCATGTTTAAATGAAGAAACTTTAGGGAACTCATCTACTAGTACACCTACTTCTTCTGTTGAGAAGCACCAGTGTGCTTGGGAAGAGAATAATGAACACTCGGAGCCCTTAAAACTGAAATATCCGCACACTGGAAGATTCCAGTCTCTCCCATCCCTTAGTTTCATGGAGAAAGTAGGGGCTTGGAATGTGAGCCAGGCAGAGAAGATGTCCAGTTCATTGCCTTTATGTGACCCAACTGGAATTTCTCCTAGAAGAAGAGCCTACAGTGCGATTGTCGATTCTTCAAACCATATTTTATCAAACCACATTTTATCAATACAAAATAGCAATGGAGACCTCAAGGAATGTGTTGCTGCTTCCTCTAGAGAGACTATTTCATTGGCAAATTTGCCTTTTTATAATGAAAGCTTAGCGCTCGTCCATCCTCTTACCAGATCTCAGTCTGATGACTCCCTGAGTGCTGCCAGTGGTAACCCCTCCCTGACTGAAGGTGTTCAGCCAGCAAACGCAACACAGGCAGTGCAGCCATTAGAAGAAAAGAATGATTTTTCAGATGTGTCTGAAAATAAAACAAGCRGTAGTAGTTCAGTAGGCTCCATGTTACAGAAGTTTACAGCCAAGCGTGTTGTTACTGGATCTAGTGATGTTGTTGAAGGTAAAGGACAAAGTTCAGACCCAAAYTTTTTAATTTCTAGTGAAAGAGTTGATCAGCTCCTTAGAGAGGATGGAAACTCTCCAGCTGATGACAAAGAGAGTTGTGGTGGTCTWGAAAATCAAAGACCATCTCACAACCTAGATATTACTACTGGCCATGTTACTATGGACAATTTCAGTGATATTTCCCCAGACAGTTTGAATCTTCTTGCTGGTTCTGGAGGAAGTAGCCAGATGGACTTGGGCTCTGCAGGGTGCTCTTCTGTGGTTTCGAGGCACAACTTCTTCAGCGCAGAAGAGGATAACTTTATCCCCTTTGGAATAACCCCTTTGAAAACTCCAGAAAAAGAAGAGCTAAATATTGAAGAAAGAATTCCAGTAAGTTATTTTGTCATATTTTAATGACTGTTCTTTACCTTTTGATTATGAAAAGATTGAAGTATACTTGTATGCAGTATGCTTGTATACAGTGAGTAGGACAGAGGTGCAGGCAGTATAACAGAAATGGTTCAGGAATGATTCAGGAATTGAGCTGAAAGACTAGCATGCTTGTCGGTAGGTTCTGCTATCCAGCCATGTTGGGAGCTTGTCATGCAATATAGGCAATCTTTTAAGGATATCCGCTAAAATACCTGCATTATGTAAGGTAGTGGAGCCTAATAAATCTTAAAGAACCCTTTGTAGTAATATTTAACACAGATAAAAGGTTGGATATGGAGATTTCTACTCTCCACTGGGTGTAAATGACAGTATCACAGTAGAAGAATATGAAGATAAATGTAAAGACTGGTGGCTGATGATGACAGAACGTAAAGGGGAAAAGAAAAGAATAGGACATTGTGATAAAAATAGAATCTTCTTGATACAAAGACTTGTAAATAAGTGGCTTATAGTTCTGTTAGTGTATTGATAAAGCATTTCTGACCACCTAGTCCTTTCAAATGATCAGGTTATAATTTCCCGAACATGAAGCYGAGACTCAAATGCTGACTAAGGAAATATCGGACTGCAGAAGAGAGMGCTGAACGTCACACACCCACGGATCTTCAATAATAGCAAAACCAACACAGAACTTGGCAAATCAAATTGCCTTAAAAAAAAAATCTATAAATACTCGTTTTTGCTTGTTCACTTCAGTATCTAAGGCATAAATTTCTCATTCTTTGTATATTGCTCATAAAGAATGTTAGGATCCTCTGCATAGCTTTTCCATTATGTCTTATTTGACTAATGCAGATTTMATTTCTCCCTTCCTCATTTTCAGATGGCTAGTGAGAATAGAGGGCAGATTGTAGCAGCCATGTTACTATACTAATAACTAGTGAGTGTTAGAGAAAACTAAATGCAGATTTATGTTAATGATAAACATGCAATTATATTCAGGATAAGTAGCTGTTCCTCTTGCAGAATGACTCTTACAATCATTAGGTCTTTGGAACTAGGTTTTAGAAGCACTCTTCTGTGTAAGTTGTCTCTGAAAATACATATTAAAACAAATAAAAATAYTTTAGGGAGGATATCTTAAATTCATTAGATAATAAAGCTGACTGTTACCTCTACTTTTATTTTACAAATACAGTTAAATACAGGCTCCACTGCTAGTTTAGAGGAAATTTGTTCTCATAAATCACTGACAGATATAAAGGAGAGTGGGTCACATATGGCTTTTAATATGTAGATTTATAATAGAGTCATAGGGAATAGAGTAGGCTAAGATCTATAAGGTCATTTCTTTCTTTCTTT
>NW_028186546.1:319061-354654 GCF_003343005.1 Rhea americana
TTTTGCTTAGAACATAGTATAGACAAGTTGAAACTAATTCACCCTTAGAAGTGATTAAGTTAAGGTAATTTTACTTAACCACTTATAATGTCTGTATGCAGATTTGGAGGCTCTGTTGAAAGAGGAGAAAGTAATTTTTCAAGGGATCCTAGGGGGCTCTCGCCTCCAAGAGACTGCTGCAGCTTTCAAAATATATTAATGAAGGAGATGATACTGTTTGTGTCTGAACTAACAATCTTGTGGATGTTGCATAGAGAGAGAGTTTAATTTTATATATATATTTTTTTCTATGTATTTTTTTCCTATGTATTTTGCAGATTCTTATTTTGAGAATGGCTTTTGTTTGGCTTCTTTAAACTAATTGTTAATGAAAAATTGTAACTGGATAGTGCTTATAGATGCTTATATGCTATTACAGAAAGTGCTTATGCACATTTATTCTATACTTACTGTCTTATGAAAAAAGAAAAGGCATGCATTTTATGCTTTTTTTTAAAATATTATGAAATGATTTACTGCTTTAGCTGTACTAGTAAGCCTAAGTCTTAATTGAGCAGAGAATTGGTATACTTGGAGGCCCTAGGATTTATAAACTTAAACTAATGCAGTTGGTAGTGTCTAGAAATTGTTTGATAACCAGGGAGTTTTTGAGGTACTGCTGAGATATGTTCCTTATATGCAAGTCCACTGGATAAGTGTGTGCTTTTATATAAGATCAGCTGAGTTTCTTTATAGAAGTTTGAATAGAGGAGACTGATTCTGTCCCTTGGCCAGGACAGATTTATTCCCTGTAGAGATGTCACAGAAAGCTAGTTCATGATGTTGTTTTATTTCCACAAGCTTTGACATTCTGGAAGAAAAAGTTTTTAAAGCAAAGCTTTGTGTTCTACTTCTAGCTGTTAAATGACATTTTAAGCAGGTGAGGGCAAAGCTTTCCAACTTCCTTTGAAGTATCAGGTTTATTATTGCTTGTGCAATGTACAGAGCATGTGTATGAGTAAAAAGACTGTTAGTAGTGGGCTGTTATCACAAGAACAAGATACGTGGCCCTGCTTTGCTGGCCTTTTCCTAAATTTCAGGTCCTATGGGAAGAGTGAGGCAAAGGATTAACTGGTTTGTAGCAGACCATTACCAGCTTCCATTTTTGGCCCGTGATGAGGGAAAAGTCATGAAAACGCCAGGAAAAACTGTTGGTCAGGTACAAGCTATCAGAATTGGAACAACTCTTGCAGCCTATTTCTGATTTACTTCCAGAAATAGAATAATGAGGAATAGGTTGCTGGATGTGTGAGTTGACCTGATGGGTTGCATGTGGCTTGTAAGACATTGGTTAGGCAGGCCTATTTTTAGTAATTTTAGCTGGAAAAGAGGCCCGTTATTTCCTGCTTTGAGTCAGAAGTAAGTTGGAGGTGTTGTCTAACATGTGACTATGTTAGTGTTTTGTGTTAAGAGTTAGGCAAGTTGAATGTGACTTAAGCTGAAAATGTTTTAAGRTAAGTGGTGTGTGTTTTAAGCTCATGGGGAAGAACATCCATAAACTTCTGAATCCACTGACATTCTGTTTCTTTGCAAGAGTGCCAAATACTACTTCTGTTCCTCTCTCATCAGGTATATCTTCGCAACCTTGGCATTGACCAGTCACCTGGATCTATACTGACTCCGTTTGTACCTCGAGGACCAATCAGGGAAGTTGAATTTTCCCCTTCAGAGCTTAGAACACTGAAGGACTCCACTGACACGCTTAGGAAGACGGCTCAGCAGCCACAAGGTATTGGGAAGGAGKGCCTTGTGCTGTGCAAACCTTAGAGGATACAGAACTGCAGATACATCTGTGAGGTTGCTCCTGTCCTGGTAGTGCCAGTGGACTTCTTACTTGGTACCCTCTTTCATTCGTATCATTCAACCTTCTCTGTTCTGAGACAGGAGATATTTGGCATTGGATAAGTAAGCATTGAAACCTTTGAAAAGAGGCCTCCTCGTTAAGGAATCATGGTTATATAGTCTCTTCTAGTCAGTGCAGTGGCAATTTATCTTTTTTTTCTTTACTACTTTTTTTTTGGAGAGTTCTTGCAAAGGATTCTTTTTTAATCTAAAGAATAAGGAAATGTTATCAGACTCTCTTTAGTGAGAGCAGTAACTCGTGGTTTCACTTTTCTCCTGAGGAAGCGAACACTCATTTTTTTGGTCTGTTCAGTGCAACAAAAAGTTATGCACGCTTTATAACAGACCAAATCAATTCATGAATCAGTCTATCTCAACATAAAAATATATTGATATGACCTTAACAAACACTGAAACATTTTATATGAAGAGCAGCATGTGCTCAGGTAGGGTTAAGATGTGCTTCAGTGGCATGCATATGTAGTATGCCATTAATGTGTTAAAATGTGCATTGTAACATGCTTAAAATTTTGTATGTTCCGTAGCAGATTTTGTCCTCTTTTGTTTTGACATTTGCATAATGTACCCCACACAGGACAGCTAATCTGAAGGCTTTTCACAATGAATACCTGTCTTTTCCCTGAAAGTTTGTGACTTTTCAAGAAAACTGTGTCTTTCTGACCACCAGTGATCAAATACTTCTTTCTTGTGCCCATCAGGCTTTCTTGCTTGTATGTGTGTATTCTTTTTAAAAATATATTTTATATACATACATACATACATATATATATATATGTAATGATGTATATGTAATTTTGTATATGGTGTGTATATATAATTATATAAATATATATTTTTATTTCTTTTCCTGCTTAAAGCATCAGAGAAGACTTGGCAGAGGACAGGGACACAGTTTTTCTCAGTATAGATATTATTCAGCTGGTCTTTGTGGTGTACTTAAGCTGTCAGTGGTTGGGCCATGAAACAAAATTATGTTTGAAACAGAAAATAACTGTTGTCAGGCATACTAGGAGTTAGCTCTTGACTGTTGTCAGTACCTGCCAGTAGGAATTTAAAAGATTTAAGAACAGCATTTGCATTTAAGTACATTTTTGTAAAGCAATTATTGTTTTATATTTTCAAATGTTAAATACACATCTTGTTTGCTTTTGGACTTTTCTGTACAGGATATAAGATTATCAATAAGCAGTCCTTTGTCCAAAAATACTTTGGAAATACTGCCCAAAGCACTTCTGTTTCTTACAGGGATACTTTTATAATCCAAGTGTTCTTTTGGACATACAGGAACCAATATGTCATATATTTAAGAACTTTTGTTTAAAATTTAATCTTTTATTTAAAAGAAAAATTTTGTAGGTTCTTTAATATTTTTTCAAAATGGTCTACGGGACTGCTTTTAGCATATAATTCCCATGGAGATCTTACCTCAAAGTTGCATTCTAAAAACCGTTTCCTAAATGCTTCCTAGTATTTGCATTTTTTCCTCTCGTTTACAATCTCTATAGTACCAGAAAAGTAGTCTTTATTGAGGCGAATATTTTTCAGAGCCCCAGCTTAATGGATCTTCTGTTTTCTTTGTAGATGAATTGCTGGCTGAAGTTGACGCTACACAAACAAGTTTTAACTCTAGCACTTCCACTCTCAGTATGTCTATCCCAATGGGTTCGGAAATTGGCTCTGATATTCTGTTACCCAGTGAACTCTCTCCTTGCTTCTCAAGATCTTCTGGAGACAGACCAGTGAGTCAGTGCAGTATTTCATGCCACCAACAGGAGCTGAAGCTAACTGCCTCCCATTGTGTTGAAAGCAGAGCAGAACATTTAGCTGTCTCCAAACCAGCTGAGCAAAATCAGCTGCTCCAGACAGTCTTGTCTGACCGCTGTTCTGATGGAGAGAGTGCTAAGCTTGCTACAAAACATGTTCAAGATCTGGTAGCTAAAAATGAATCAAAAGATGCGAATAGTAGCCTGCAGAGATGGTCTGCAGGTTCTTTGATTGGAGTTAAAAAAGAAATGGAAGTTGAGATAGGATCACARCCTTCAAGTGTAGGTACCTCTGGTAATGAGAGAAATAAGGATCAAGAAAGTGATTCCTTGATTGGATCTGATGCATTGAAAGAAATACGTAAGCTTTTAGCAGAGGCAGAGGATATAGCTGGTAGCTGGTGTGACCCTATCATTTCCACTGCCTCTTCTAGAGAAACTGTTGATTCTTCTCCAGTGCTAATTAAAAAGGAGGGTGGCCCCAAAGATTCCAGGGTAGTGAAAGACAATGTCCCTGAGTTTCGGAGGATATTTTCATGGGATGAAGCTATGACCCGAAGAAGTATGCAAGAAGAGGGGTCAGTAATGAAGTCCCTGAATTCTTACCAAGGCAATATGAGAYGTGGAAGTTCTCTTGATGTCAATTTACATGGCAGTGAAGAGATGATGAAAGAGATGACCAAAGAGTTTAGGACTGGAAAATCTGTAGGAAGGTCTGAGCCAGAAGGGTGCAGTAGTGCAACTACAGACAGAAACGCACCTGCTTTTGTGGCTGTTGCACGAAGTAATGCAAGTAGTGAACTGAGCAGTGGAAAAACTTCAGAGCTTGTGAATCCTTCTCCATCAGAGTCTCCAGGCTGTATCACTGATGCCCTAGGAAGCATCCAGAGTGCCTTGGCTAAAGCTAGTGTAGCTGGCAGCAAGAAGGGAGGAATTCAAGAGAATGATAACAGTAGCAGTGGAGATTCRCTAGCTGCCCATGTCAAAAACCTTCTCAGAAATGGATCACCTGTGACACATGCCAGCCAAATTTTAAGAAGTGCAGAGGAAGAGGAGAGGAAAGCACGAGGTAATACAATGTTTCTGTTGTGTTTTACAAAGTCTTAATGTCACAATGCTAAATCTCGATTTGCATATATGTTTTAGAGATTGCTTTAAGATGCTTTTGAAGTGAAAGGATATAGGGTGTAGAAGGATATCTTAGGTCATTTGAGGCTGTTCCCCTRATTTTAAGGGTGTTTGTATAATGATGATAAGCTTTAATGGAGCTCAGTAAAAATAACTGGCGCTCTTTCCCTTCCCCTCCAATCTCCTTAGGGCAGGCTATTCCAGACCCTTGATGCTTAGAAACAGTTTCTAATTTTCAGTCTCAGCAGAGTGAGTTTGTACCTATTTGTCCCTTCAGTACTCTTGTTCTTTGGGTAATATCTCTTGCCATCTCATGTTACTCCTCTGCCATCCTCCTCACTACTTTTATCTTTGAAAAGAACAGTTGCATGTCTTAGTCTTCATTTTGCAGGGCGTAAATGATCAATGTCTTTTAATTGTCTTATATAGCATATTAGAATGAGATATAACTGTTATACATTTCCAGTTTGAGTTTATTTTTTGCCTAATGTTGATAACAAAATATTGATATAAAATCCCAGCATTTTGTGAAAAGTACTATTTGTCCATGCAATTGTTAAAAATGGGAGAGAGGATTGTGTGAAAGAATATTGACTTCAATCAGAGACCATAAATATAACTATCAGAACCATGCAATGGGTTCTGAGTCCATCTTTCCAAAGAAATATTCAAGAGACCAATTTTAAATCATATTCTTGGTCACCCAGCTCTGCTATTTCACAGTGGTCTTTATTTCCTCAGTCATGGTAGTTAGAAATGCATTGCATAATTTTGATTTTAAGTTATAAAACTGTTACCATACCTGATGTGAGAAAATGAAGGGAGAACTGCTTTCTGTTTTGTTTTRTCTTTCTGTGTAGCATGGGTCAAGCTAAAACTGGCTAGCCGATCTCAGGAATCTTTGTCAGACCTGACTGAAGAGGACCGACGAAGAATAGAGGAGATCAAGGTAGAGCTGCTTCTGAGTGCCAGGAAATCTGGAGTAGCCAAGGTACAGAAGGCACAGAGTTCTTTAAACGGCAGCTAAATGCTACCATCTTGCGTGTTATCCTAAAGAAGTGAGGCTTCTGTGATACCAAGTCCTGTCAGTCTTTTTCAACAGTTTTTGAACCGATTGCAATTTCAGGGCACCAGAAGTTTTCAAGAATTATGTTCCTACAATACTTTTCAAGACCAGTAGCTAGTTAGGAAAGAGAGATGCAAACTAACCTGAGCTCTGTTTAGTGCATACCCTTATTTGGTGCTTGGGCCTGGTATAGTGGCTTCCTGTGTGTGTCTTTGGACCTGCCGTGGCACATGCTGTTTCCCCCATGCACAGCAGTTGGATGTAGGAGAAGGAGAGGGATGTGATGGGGGAGGGAGAGCTGAATATGTTCTGAAGCAATGAAGGGGAGAGAAGTGGTCGATGAAGATGCAAATATTATCATGGCAAGAAGCTGCGCACAGGTCACAGATTCAATAGGCTTAATTAGTTCTGCTTTTCACAACACATTTGTGCATGTGGTGATTGTCTTGTAAACTCCTCCTGTAAAGGAGGATATTATACAAGGTAATACCATTATCTAAGTGRTAGCAGTATTACTTCCCATTTTTTCTGAAATATTAAGAAGTAATCTGATGTATGCAAAAGGATGCTTTGGGAAGGAAGGCAGTAAATTGTTCTTCCTTTGTGTTGATAGCGTCAAAAGTAATGGGCTTAAAGAGCAAAAAAGAATGTTGCTATTGGAAAATAAATGCTTCAACATTTAGGATCCTGAGAGCAGACTGCTTAGGAAGATTATAATGTAGTAATCATAGTATGTTTTTAAGAATGGGTAAGCGAGTATTGGTAAAGAATAATGTAAGCATAGTTAATGCTGAATTGGGACAGGGATAAAGGCTAGATGAGCTTTGTCTCTTACGATCCTTTCTTTTATGAAAACTTGCCATTGAAAGGTTGTCATGTTTTATGAATGCTACTTGGAACACTTTTAGTTCATATATTTATTTTATCCTGATTGGAATTTTTGTAAGCTGCAATATATTACTTGACTTTAAATACCCATTTTCTGCTAAAAAAAAAAATCAATTTAACAACGTTGTTTATTTTTGGAAATTTAGACAAAGGATTCCTCTCACTTAATAAATAAATAATAATAAAAAAAAAAGACCCAGCCCACAAATACATCTTTGCTTCAATCTATAAATCAAGCTAGAGGCCTTGAAGCTTTCTCTTTTTTCTTAATTCAGATTTTGTTAGACTACAGCTTTGTCCCTAATGCTGATTTGTTACAGAGTAGGACCGAACAGTTTTACAATACGTTGATTAAAAAGCAGTCCCCCCACCCAAAAACAAAACAAAACAAAAAGATTAGAAGGAAAGTAAATTTTTATAAGCTTTAGAGACTAACAAAGGCAAACTGTTCTTRGTGTTCATGCAAACAATTCTTTCGTCAGAACGTCATCTTTCTTTACTGCTTCTGATGCAGTCTTACTATGAATGTCCTTTTTTTTAGAAAGTTGAGGCTTTACCTTTCATTTTTACAGGTGAAAACTCAAGAACCACCATGACATTTTTACTTTTTTCCAGCAGAAAACATGTGAGGCTTATCTACAAAACAGAAAATGCAGTGAAGGAGCAGGACAGCCTGGGAGAATTCTTCTCAGGGATCTAAATTTCACTTCTGAACATTGCTCCATCTGACTCTTGGGATAGTAGTGTTGTTTGGTATGTGTTAGTCAGTTGTGATGTGTTAAGTAACAGTTATTCTTAAAAAAAAAAAAAAAAAAGTGCATTATAATGATTTCTCAAATGGATCAGAGTGCTTAAAAATGTCATTGGAACATATGTACGTAATCACGCTCCAAGCATTTACTGAAGTGCTCAGCTGAATTGTGGCCCCCCAAAAGTAACATTCAATATGATACTGGCATTTCATTTTGAAGATGTATCCCAAATAGCAAGTAATGCTTATAGCTATAACTCAAAATCAGAATTTTATTTTCTTTGTTTTCTATTCTGTAAAAACTGGCAATCCTTGCACAGTGTATCTGTTTTTTGTAAGTTTAATTTGTGGGGTTCTTCTGATCTTATACCTCTTCCGTTACACAAGGTGAGGAATGCTCTGTAACAGCATAGCTGTGTAAGTAGTTAAAACTTGGCAGAGATGCTTAAGAACACAAGGTAAATATGGAACTTTCAACCTTGCCTGTATTTCGTATTGACCCTTCCTAAAGGTCTTACCTGGCCATTCATGGAAAAGGAAGGCACAGGGCCTCTTGAGGAGGATTGCCTGGTAGTATATGTGTGTATGTATCTGTGTATGTGTGTGTATATATATGCATATACATATTACATAAATATAACATATAAATACACACACATATAAAAGAAAATATATATATATTTTCTTTTTTTGCCTCTCAATAGATAGGCCTTTGGCTAATGGTGTCATTTTGGTCCTGTAGACTTGCTGTTAGGATATCGTTTGTGGTAAAGGGGAGACAGGTAGTTGCCAAGACATGCATGTGAATACTTTGCTTTTTTGATGGCTAATATTCAGTGTCTGTGGCTGTAGAGGTCTAGTTTTAGCCTAAGCAGGTAAGTTGCTAATATTTATTCTTTTGATGGGCTTTGGAAGTTTACCGCTAGGATGGATGATGCTCTTCAGTCACAAAAAGCAGTAGAACAACAGGAAGTTCATTGAGGGTTTTTAAGAAAAGCATATGAAATGTCAATCTTGGTCTTCAGAAATCAGCCAGGTTATTCTTATTCTTCCTAAACTATTATGGTCTTTCCAGATAAAAGAATTTCTAGAATAAGAAACTGGGAAAAACCAAGGGATGCTTAGGCAGCATTCTGTTTCAGGAGCACTGTCTTTAAAAATCAGCCTTCTTTTTGTGCTCTTCGTGTATATGTGTTTATTTTGGTGCCCCAGTTAAGACTGAGGGTTTTCTGAAATTTCAACATGTTTCTCAAACGCATCAGTTTTCCATCTAAATTAGAGACCTTATTGTATTATGGCCTCATTTAGCTACTTGGTGTCCGTAAGAATGCAGACAGGGTATCTTTCCACTTACTGAAGAGCATTCCCCCTTTATATACAGAGCGCTGTGTTCTTCCACTCCTCATACTTGGTGAATTTCCTGAAAAAAAATAGTAAGTTGTAGCTGTAGAGTTACACCACAATCTCTTGTCGATCATACACTATAAAGAACTTTTTTTGGAAAGATGATGTGTAATGAGCACAGTAAAACGTGAAAGACTTGGGAAGATGAGCTTCTGTGCTGGCTRTATGTTGTAGAAGCCACTGTGTAATTACACTGGGCAATGGAACAGATACCTGGTTTGGGGAAGGAATCCTCTCAGGAGCTCACCTGCTTTGGCACAGGACTGCCATATCTCCTCGCACACTTCTGTAATCCCTTATTATTTACTTTAGCTGTACGAAATGGAGGAATACAAGTAAATTAAAATAAGGCCACAGAAGAGTTCTGTTTTGGAAGAAGAATCTAAGCCGTCTGAAATAGTTTGCTACTAATGACATGTTGGATGCAGAAGTTGGAAATTTTTTTTTGTGGAGTATTTATTTTTAATTTGTGGAATATTTAATATGTTTTACACCAAAAACATTGTAAGTTTGTTTTTATTACAGTAAGTTCATCTGGACTGTCTTCATGGCAGTGCATTTGTTTTGGATTTATTCTCTGCACATCAAAGAAAATGTAATTTTTAACGATGCTAAATTAAAGAAGTGCAGATACTGATAAACTAGTAGAATGATATGTATGCTTATGAAATTTTCTCTGAAGAAGCTTAATGGCCTGTAGTTTCACATACATTAGCATGAACTCTGATTTTGATATAAATTTTGGATGCTGATGAAACTATTTGTCTTTGTCTTATCTATTTCCAGCATTTGCTAGCAATGATACTACCTCTGGCTCTAATCCGACCAGTCTAAAAGAGATGGGGTGAAGTGATGTAAGAAGGAGCTGCTATCTAGCATGCTGTGTTAAATGTGATTTGATATTTTGTGTCAGCAGTGGAACTGAATGTATGGTATCTGTTTCAGTTAGTGCATATCTGTTGAAGTGAGCAGAATCTCAAGTGTGTGGATAAATATTCATTTAGAATTGCTTCAGCTGCTTTCAGCAGTTGAAGTCTCAGGTGCTTTGTTACTGCCTCTCATCTTGGGAGGGAGTTGCCATCCACAGATGAGCAGTGTTAGCAGATCAGGTAAGTAGTTGCCCTAATTTGTTTCAGGGCAAAGTCTGTTGCGTTTTTTTTGGATCAGTGCTGATGGTGACAAATTACTGGGGATGGCAACTTAAGCTTTTCTAATCATACCTGTGAGGCTTTATCTCTTTGTGCTATTAGACTAATAGATTTTCTGCATGCTTCTGGAAGCGTGATATTTTGTTCAGTTGTTTGCAGTGCGATCGTTAATCTAGAGGTACTTTGCATTTCTTTCCTTCAAGACTGCTTTCTCTTACACCAGTCAGGTAAGATGCTGCAAAGAAGAACTCTGCATCTGGAGCTTCTGCAGTAATGAGAAAGATCTTGGAAACAAAGTTTGAAGCCCACCCCTCGATCCCCCCATGTGCACAGGCGAGCTCAGAAAGCAGGGGAAGAGGGGGGTGAGCCAGTCACAGGGAGGACTGAGTTTTGGTTGTCTGTCTTGTCAACCTTGTRAAAACCTCTGCACTCGTTTACCCCCAGTCCATGATGAATGTTAGTCTCTGCTGTTTATAATGAGAAATGGAAGGAAAATACGGAATATTAAAACTTACTAGATGTATTTGAACATGTGTTTAATTCTGCTTTGTTTTGCCAAGTAACTAGAGTCGTTTGCTGAACCTTTCAAACCTTTTAACTCTGTATAGCTTATTCAGTGCTTTGTCTGCAAAAGGTGCATAGGAAAATCAAGTTTCATTCTGAGGCCACAGAAGAAGGTGCACAGTCCTCTTAGGACTGTAGCTGAAGAGCATACCCTAGAGGGAATTTTGCCATTAATTTTAGTGTCAGTAGCCTACTTCATTAGCAGGCACTGAAAGGCAACAGCATCTGATGAGAAGTGGAGGAGGAGTAAAGTGTTTTTTTTTCCTTCTGATTCTGCTGAGGGACTGTAACATATGTTGCTTTAATTTTATTTACCTGCTAAAACAAGCTGTTGTTGATTACTGCTGTTGGGATTTTTTTGACGGTGATGATGGGGCTTGAGGTAAGGAGAGACTATGAAGCAATGAAGACTGGAAAGTATGCTGAGAAAAGTGATTGTCAGTAAAATCAAGGAAAGATACAAGGCTAGAACTTGTTTACTAAAGTAAATTATTAGTTTTGCATAAGCAAGTAGTTTAGGTTTCAGTATTTTTTACTATTGTGCAACTGTAAAATATGTGCTGGAGATGCTTAAATACTGGTGGTAGTCAAATAACAGATTGCTAAATATAGTTGCTCCTAAAGATAGTTGGTATCGAGGTGTGATTATTATTATGGGGCAATTGTCATGGTCAGATGAAGGTGTAAATATAACTTAGCCCAAGATTTTGTGAACAAAGACAGGTGGCAATATATTTATGGACCACTTCGTTTTTATTTGGATGAGTGTCATATCTGTTTCTAGTAATTCAGTCTTTTTTTTTCCCTTATCCAACAGTTTCAGCAGCTTTCCAAAACAAAGAATATTTCTGTGGAAAAAACATCTCCCTCTTGCTAGGAGAATAAGATTAAATTGCATATGCAAATTGGATTTTTTTTTTTAATAATTTACCTTAAAGAGTAAATTAAAGCTTTCATTATTTTAAGTCATTTTAATTATTGTCAGCAGTGGGCAGTGACCGTAAGAAGACTAGTTACAGCTCTTGTCTGAGGGACGTTGGCATACCTGTTTTAGCGAAAAAAGAAATAGAATTTATAGAAAATTAAAGCTTTTTTAATTAAATGTTTTCTCGCTGCTTTTTAAAGAACAACTTTCTTGCTTTTCTTAAGCATGTGTTTCTTTTTTTGCATAGTACTATGAAAGAATGCCTTTCATCAGTAAACTAAGGATTATGAGCATTATTGAAGTTGTATATAACATCTCCATCCTTGGAGATGTTTGAAACTTGATAAGGCTGGGACTTTCCTGAGCAGCCTATTCTAATGTTGAAGTTAGCCATACYCTGAGCAAGAAGAGTCTCTCTACTAGAGACCTCCAGAAGTCTCTTCCAACTTAAGCTTTTCTGTGATTTTATGTAGCTAACTGGCTGTTTAATTTAAAAAAAAAAATCTCTGAAGCTATGAAGCTATGATGGGTATCTGAATCACTTTGAACTTAAGTACTGGACATATGTGCATTCAAAAAATAGTGATTATTCCTAGTACATCATGAACTGGGTTTATGACAAGGTCCAGCTGTGTATGACGCAAACTAAGGGAGAGGTAGAAAGTTTTATGCTTGTTTTCTTGTGAGTGGAGTAATGTTTTGGAGTATTTACAACTTAATCAGCCTACCTGATAGTGTTACTCACTTTATAGCTCACAAAACATAACTAAAAGATTCTATTATAAATGCCACTGTTGTTTGTTATAGCATCGGAACCATATTAACTAATTTGCTGGCACTTAAGATGACAAGTTTTTAATTACTGCATTAACAGATGAGTTCCAGAGAAAGTGTGTTCTCATTCATGAAGACYGTTTCCTGATTATCAACAGTGTTAGTCTCTGGATTCTTAAATTCTGATTTTGACAGAGATAGAAAATTGTCTGCATAACCCATGAAAATTTTTCTGTACATTTTTAGGATCTAAAGGGATGCACTTTGGAAGCTGCTTCTGAGTATAACCGTAGTCAGGAACAGGACGTAGAGCACTCCAGAGCTTCAAGCAACAAAAAGTTTCATGTTGACAGCCTTACACAAGTCTTTAGGACTAAGGAGCCTTCCGAGTCAATATATAGGGCCGATCCCTTTGATTATGACCTACAGAGGAATACACAGTTTAAATCTCTGAGTACTGTTCGAACACCTCTTTGCAGCCAGTATCAGACAGTTGCAACTAGTCATTCCGATGCCAGCATTGAACATCATGCACCATTGCAAAAAGAATGGGACACACATGTAATTGAATTTCCAGCTGCTTCTGATACACAAATGGCAGAAATGCATTTACCATCTCGGAAGAAACTGTCTATGGAAAAGTCTTCTGAAGAAATTGCTAAGCAAATTACATCTATTACCTTTTCATCCCGTAAACGTTCTCAGTCACTACTGAATTCCATGATACTCGGCAGCAGCTTTACTGGAGATGYTCTTGATGGGATAATGCCTTTGGTGACTGGCTGTGCTAGTGCTGAGGAGCAGGGCCGTGATAAACAACATTGGCAGAGGTCTAAGATCTGTCCTCCTTCAAGTCCAGTGGTTRCTGGTTCACTATCTAATGAGATTACATTTACTGCTGACAAAGACAGGTTTCATCATGTTTCTGCTGACAGTAGCAGAATGGGGTCTTAYCAAGAAGATTTTCTGTCAGATCAGGATTCTGTAAGCATCCGTGATGATGAGGAACAGACCTATTCTGCAAAAAAAATTGAGGAAATTCTACCTCRAGATGCAACTGAATTAGATGGACGTAGTGCCAGATTCATGGGGGTTGACTGTGGTGTAAGATTTAGTCAAGATAGGAATAGACTTCATGAACCCCATTCTGTGAGCTCATATCAGGGAAAGAGCAGCTCACCCAGATGCATACAATTTTATGAGAATTTAGAAGGTCTAGGTCCAACTGTACAAACAGATTTGCAAGAAGATCATGCTAGTTTCTTAGAAAAAGAGAAAAAAAGTCCTTCTGATAAAGTCTCTCTCATTCAGAAAGAGGTTGCTAGAGAGCAAATCAGTGTGTCTTGCCATTCATCTCCAAATCAGGTTTTATCTACCACATCTGTATATCCTACATCACCAACTAAGAAAGTACTGTCTTGTGTCCATATAACTCTTTCCCCAACATCTAATAACTCAGAGCCGTGCAGTGACTTAAATACTGAAAATGAGAYGAGATTGGGGAACAAGCTTGAAGTTCAAACTCAGCCAGTGTCTTTGAAAACTCCAGAAATCTTATTAGAAGCTGTTTCTAAATTATCAGCTAGTGACCCTATTCCAGCAGATCAAGGATCTTCCTCTTGTCCAGTGCTGGTATCTTCAGCAGATTCCTGCCGTGAGCTTTCTTCTGTTCCAAGCGCAGCGGAGCAAGAGCTAAAACCTCTGCTTCAGCAAAGCTGTGAGAGATCACAGGGCGCTGTTCTGGGTTTAGGGGGATGTAATCTGAAGAATAAGTTCAGCTCTGTAGTTTCTGACAAAAAAGAGAAAATGACTTCTGATGCTACGACTCAGATAACAACAGAAAGTCCTGAAAAAACAACATTTTCAGCAGAAATTTATGTTAATTCACAAGACAGTGAAAATACTCTACAGCAATCATCTGTCCAAAAAGCACGTGAAGTCTCCAATTGTACCACCTCATCCCTTAACAGGATTTTTTCTCTTCCAAGGCAGAATGGTGAGCAAATTAAAAAATCTGCTATGTGTATGCAGTCTTCCATCTATTCTGTTTTATGAGAGATTTATGGAGTGGAGGGGAAGTTTTTGGAGGTGTGTTTTTTCTTTTTCGAGTAACATTCTTGAGATAATTTTCCTATTTATACTTAAGATTGCTCATAGAAAAAAAGCCTTGGGCTTTACAGTCTTGTCGGTAGAGAGCTGTTTCAAAAGGTGGTGGTTCAATTTAGGTTCGTATGGGACTGAATTTGTTGTATGCAGATCTGGTCCAAAGAATTTTTCTGACCTAATGTCTAGGTAATTTGATTTAGTTAATGGCTACAAAGTCTACAAAGAGACTTATTTAATTATTCATTTGTTCTGTAGTCAAGGTAATTTGTTTGCACAAGTATTACGAGAAAATATGCACGCCAATATTATCACTAGAATAAAATTAAAAATACAGGACTCTTAATCCTGTTGTTTGGGGGAATGCACCTGCCACACAGTTGTGTTCCATGCTGATCTTTTTTAGAGGTATTTAAAATAGTATGAAAGTATTTAAAACGGTATGAATTGAGAGAACATTCTTTCATTGCACTGGAGTGTGAAGATAACTTCATCTACCTGATGACCTGTTGTCTTTGCTATTAGAAGCCAGCTAACTTTCTGGTCCTTTTGTCCTGTGGAAACAGAAAATCCACTGCTGTTCTGGCATAACAGCACACTGTATTTATTAACTTGAGAGACAGAAGTTCATGATAATTTAAAGTGATTTCATTAAATGTGGGTCAGCTGTGTGGGTATGCGAACTAAATTTTTAAAATTAGTGCATGTCACCTTAATTACAAATCTGATAYTGATCTTTGAAAATTATAGATTATAGGTATGATTTTTAGCTGATTGGTAAACCTTCTAATAAATAGGGGAGTGTTCATTAGATAATTATTAATTAGTATATTCTGTAGGAAAATTAAATTGTATTTCTCTAGGTTTACCCCAGAGAACATCATCTGCAGTCTCCTTGGGTCTTGATCTACTACCTTTATCTTCTGTTGCATTAAAGGATTAGAGCCTTATTTCCCTTAATTGCTTTGCCTTCCATTCCTGCAGGTCAGCCGTTATTGCTGCCATATAAACCTTCTGGAAGTACTGAGATGTATTATGTTCCTTATCCAAAGGCAGGATCCAAAACATCTCCAGTTGCATCAGAAGTGGCTGTTGAGAGCTCGCACTCAGGTACTTAGATCTTTGAATACAGAATGATATCTAAATACATGCATTTTATATCCAGAATTTTCTCAGCTGAGCTCAGAGCTGTTCTGTCCTACCAGTTTAGATTAAGTACACTGATGTTCACACCACTTTATAACATAAAGATCTATGGATCTTTCTTTGGTGAAGGTGAGTTTGGTACCTCATTTTGTTGACAGTGAGAAAAAAAGCGAGGCTCAGAATGTCTTGTAGATTGATAATTCTTTACTTTTTCACTGGGAATTACTATTCCATTTGGACTCTTTCATATCCCTGCCAGTTCTCCTTCCCTTCAGTTCCCTACTTGCTATTACTTTCTACCATGTTCTTGCTTTTTCTTTTTTATTTGGTAAGTGTGTATTCTGAAGCATTTGCATAATGTAATGTGAATTTCAGATAATAACTTTCTTAGTACTGCAAGTTGCTTTCTTTAAACAATATCATTCATAACTGTGGTTTCAAATGCACATTAAGCTCCCCTCGTTCCCTAATAAAAAGCTTTTCTTATTAAGTGGAGGAAAAGATGATCTGTGATTCTTTCACTTTTACCTCTTATTTTTTAGTTCTTTCTCTATATGTAAAGAATATGTTGCTTAAGCATTATAGGCTTCATTTTCAAGTTGTTTTTGATCAGAGCTTTTTGACATCCACAGTTATTTGTAGATAAAACTCATGATCCTGACAAATGTGCCCCAGGGGTGTAGGTTGATGAGAGTGTGACAGGAAGTGCACAGGTTAGTTGTTCTTGCCACAGATTGTGCTTGTAATTATTTATGTGTCTGTGCTCGTTACTTTTTCCAGTCTATCTGTTTTAATACAGTTAAAATGAGACATACGGATGTGATGATGTATCTGTGACATTTTGCAGGAACTATGGTGCTAAATGTAAAGATATGTTATATGGATGAGGCAGCTCAAGGTTCTAGAAAATACACAGCAGAACTAAAAAATTTAATTTTTAAACTCCCTGCTGTGGCTAGGATTCTTAGTTCAGTAGCTGAAAGAAATTGAGTTAAGTCCACTGAATGTAACCAGGTGGTGTTGATATCAGTTAGATATCATTTCAGGTTTCTAACCATTAGGAGACAAGAGAGATAATGCTAAGGGAGCTCTACCATTATTGTCTAGAATTCTTGTTTAGGGGTTAATCAGGTCTACTCTACTCTTCCAGTTTTCTCCATTGCTATTCTGAGTTTAGAAAATAGCTATTTACATCACTCGGTGAAAATGTCTGGAGTTTTAATGTGAGTGGAAGGGAGTCTGGACTTTCAAAGTTCTGTGTCTGACTCCCTAGTTGATTTGTCTAGTGCTAATTTTATTGTTGTCTTCTCTGCTCATTAGTAGAAAAGGTAAAAATCGTATTTCTTGCTGTTAGTCATTAGAATTTCTCACTAGTCATTGTGACTGTTGGTTGGCGAATGTATTGCTACTAATAGTTGAATATTAAGCTTCATTTCTGGTATTGTCTTTGTGCAATTTGTGTGTGTATCTATCTTTCCTGCTTCCTCTTTTTACTTGTAACTATTGCTTTCTTTTTCTGCAGGATCAAATGATGCTATTCCTCCAAGGTTTCCAGCAGATGTACTTGGCTTAACGGATGATAATCCTCCAGACAGTACAGCAACTAAGCAAAAAGAAGGAATCTATAGTAAGAGGGTGAAGCCCAAGCTAGCCTGGACTGACGAGAAAATGATACCAGTAGAGGTAGCCCCAGGTAGTTAAAGTGTGTGTTCAGTTTTATGTGCGTTTTCATATGCCTGAAAGAAGATAGAGCAGAGGAACTAGATTGCAGGATCGGTGACTTAGTCTCATAATGTTGCTGATACTCTGCCTCAGGGTGATAAATCTAACTCTTATTGTTCTCTCTTCCCCTCTTCTCTTCCCCCCCCAATCCTAAAATGCTAGGCGTGAGTACTTGCTAGCATTCTAAGGGCCCTGGCACTTAACAGAGCCTTTGTAGGATGTTTTAAGGCACTCAGTATTAAGTTTGTGAAGTGCAAGGTCATCTTTAAGTTTTGAAAATGATGCAAATATATAAAACAACAGAAATCTCATGATAAATGAAGGTAGGTGGGATGGCTGCATTTATTTGATAGGGTTTGTGTTGTTGCCCACAGATACCTTGTGATGCAATGTATCAGTGTAAGGTATCTCTGTAATGTTGATATTTTACCTGAGTCTGTTCATTTCTTACTGAAACTCTTTACCTGAGTCTGCTGTCTCTTACTGAGATAGTTTTAGCCACACCATGCCAAAATCATTAACTGTTGCTGATGGACACTCTTAAACCTCACTCTGCACTTCTGAGTGGCTGATAAACTTCCTCTATACTGAGCAGGAACAAGGATTTTTGTTAGGGTTGGTGAGAATTGCATCTCTTTGTTCCTGGGCAGGAGGAGGAAACTAAGTAGGAAACTGCTGAGTTGTTGCCATCTCCCATGTGGAATTAATAACTGCATCTAGAAGGATGYTTATAGCACTGTACAGTATTTTGAAGTATGTGCTATATTAAATAAAGAGTGAGCAAACTGCTTGGAGGTAATATAATTATGGCTGTTAATGAGGGATGGGACCAGAAAGATATGAACAGCATAATGGATTCCGAGTTAGAGAGTTCCCATTCTCTTACAGGCARTCACATAAGTAGTTTCTCTGGATCCCATTTATTTTTCTTAACATCACATAAACTTGTTGTATGAAGATACTTAATGAAATGGATTTTTGTGGAGTACTTCAATATGATTATTGTTGTCCTTTTTAAGCAAACAGCTCAAGATGCTTGGGGTAAGGTCACTTCATAGAACTGAGCTGATGTATCCATAGAGACACCTTTTGATGACTTAACCCCTTCTAAAGTGAAGAATTATTCTTTGAAGCTTTTCTCTTCAGAATGGAGATTATATTTCTGATACTCCCAAATGATAATTTAAAATGTTTGATTGCATAAGATAGATTGAACTTTATATTACTTCTTGTTTTACTTTTTCGATAAGTGTTCAGGGGAATCAGTGGTCAGTTAGTGCAACAGTAAAGACAATGTTGTCTTAACATAGTTTTTCTAATAGAAAAAATAATTCTCTGTGAACATTTATAAAATGCAAGGATACAGAAACAAGAAGAAAAAGACGAAAAAAATGCTTTTCTTCATTTGCTGTGGGTAAGCAAATCAGAATGCTTGTGTCATGATGGTTGAGCTGAAGAAAGTACATGTATAAAAATGAGCTTTCAAAACAAGAATCTGTGATAAGAAACAAAATACCATGTTGGAGTAGAGATTGATAGATACCTGTCTGTCTGAATCCCCTGATAAAAATGCAGCAGGAACACAAGTGTTGATACAAAATTATCTAATTGTGTCCCTCTGTAGCTATACTGGTCTAAAATCAGGGAAGGCAGGACTTTTAAGTAGAGATAATCTTTTGTTAGACCAACCAGTATAGTTAGAAGGTTAAAAAAAACTCTCTGAAGAAAGACCAGGCTTGGATGTCTAAAATCTTCACTGACTTCTCCAACTATATTTTTAGCTGGTCTAATAAAAGATTGCCTCTACCCACAGAGCTTGTCTRGAGGCTTAAATTATGCAAGTTATGTATTTTTTTAAAATGTTTCTTTATAGAAGCTTATTTTTTCCTGTTTGCATTTCTTCTATTTTGTTGATAATTTTATTAAAATACAAAAATAGCAAAAATTCTGCATATCGTTCTCAAACCCAATGTCATTAGTCAGAAGGATGTGGAGGAATCTTCTTACATGGGTGTATAAACATTGACCTTGTATGCAAAGACAAATTCCTCCAGACCTAGTTTAATTAACTCTGAAACTGGAGGTGCTATTCATAATTCTGACATGACACTGACGTGCCCCAGTTGAGAAGGGGAAAGGAAGATATGCATAAAATATAAGGAAAACCTATGACAAATTAAAGGTAAGTTTTATGAAGCAGTGTTAACGGAATCAATTGACACAATTTTATAGTAACCCTTCTTGTGCTTATCTTGCATCATATTTTCCCATAGGGAATTTGAGGGTTTTATAAATAGTAACTTGACCTGTGATTTTTGAAGAGGGAGGGAGGGAGGCATTTTCCTCAGTGGGGTAGGGAGAGGTGATGTTGTGAAACTTGCTCATCACCCTTTGGTAAAAGCTATCTCAGAAAAAAGACGTGATTTCTAGTTCCGTCTTCATCCATAGATCACATTCTCAGAGTGAAACAAGAGAAGGCTGTTTTGAAAGAAAAAAAAAAAGAGGGGATGTTGCAAAGCTAGAGGAAAATGATTTGAATGTGATCCCTGCCTTTAATAGAGTTTGATTTGCATTTCCTGACAGCTCCCCATTACTTAGCTGTTGTTACCATTAGTAAATGGACTATACCATTTTGTATTCACTTTTTAATTTAGATTAATGCTATTATTATCTTACATTGTATCTTTAAACTACCTATTGGGTAAAATGGCATAGGATAAGGATAGCTTGCAATAAGCGTAGGGACTTGGGAAGTCTTTCCGGTACTAACGGCTATAATTCTGCTTTGAGCATTTATGGATCCTTATACAATTAAGTCCATTATACAAAGAACGTAACATGAAACATGTGCCGCATATTGCAAATGATTTGTAAAATGATTTCAGAGTATGCTGCTAGCACATGCTACCTTTGTACTTAACACATGCCTATTACAAATGAATGTGTAATTAGGTTTCTATGTATCATCCTTTTTAGTTTCAGATAGTAGCATTTTCTGGAAGGATTTCATTGCTACTTTCAACTAAGCTGTTTTATCTGATGCTAAAAGTGAAGCAGGGTTGGATCTTGCCATCAAGATGCTATCAGAGATCCTTCTAGGAATTGTGCAGGAAGTGGTAYTGGTTGTCTTACATCTGTAGTCCTCTTCTGAGTTAGTTAGGAAGTAATGTTCTGGTGTAGTGCTAAGGGGCATTGGTACTYCCAGGACATTTATCTGAAGAGAGGTAAATGGAGTGTGACTGCCTGTCACTGACTTTCCATAAATAGAAATAAAGACCCATTCCAAATTCTAGCTTAAGTAATTACATACAGCATATCTGTAGATTTGGTAGGGTAAAATATTCTCTTGGATTGCTTGTGGCAAGTGATAGAAAATATTATTCATGCACTGTTAATAGCACCGATACTTTATTCCAAAGATAATTGCATTTTTGGAAAGGGGAAAATGATTCCTGTTTTTAATCTCTTTGAATGGCTGGGGAGTCTTAGGGTGAATATTGCCCTGTTTAAGATTTGCTGTTTGCTACTTGCTTGTATGTAAGGGAACAGAACAGTATTTTTTTTTTTATTTCCATTTTCTAGAATGCACAAATGATTTGAAATCTGTAAAAGCCACTCATTCCACCTTCAAATCAGCACAGTTCTACCTTCATCCTCCAATGCCTATGTATGACAGCGAGCTCTCAGAGGAGTATTCTGATACTGGACGTGCTAGACCTTCCTCAAATGCTTTCTTCCAGAACTGGAAATATGCAGATCATGATCAACGTGTTTTCTCTGCTCATCATAGGAAGAATGGTGAAAGTGAATTCTTTCCACTAACTGCAGAAGCAGATTACAGCAAGAATGAGGATATAAGAATTAGTACATCTATGGAGAATGGAACTTCAGGGAAGAAGCTATTTCAATGTAGCARAAGAGAAGCAGAACAGAAAGAGGCTAGAAATTATCACTTACCATGCAGCCAAATGACTCGCTTTAATGAGAGTTTGGAGACAGACCTGCCAGTGAAACAGAGAACCCATTCCACTGATAGCTTAGATGAGCTCTGGACTAAGTTTTTGGAGCGCCAGAAGAGACACCAGCACCATGATTTTAGGAGTAATGATGAACTATCCCTTATTGAACGCCTTGATCGGTTGGCTAGAGTCCTTCAGAATCCCATTAAGTATACACTGATACCTAAAAAAACTGAGAAGAATGTTTCTGAAGACCAAATTAAGGGAAGAAAGCAGAAAATATGGTGTCAGGAAAAAAACACATGTGAAAGTATCTTAGAGCCTAATGCAGCATATGGTGAAGAAAGACCACTTATCAACCATGATAAAAATAGCTTTGCTGAGTTCAGGAAAAATAGGGCAGGAGAGAAGACTGTCTGTCACATAAATAAAATTTTGGGGCACCAGCAGTACTTGGAAACTCTTAGTGACGTTTCCTCAGATACAAGACTTAGTAAAGATCACAGCACTGTGATCAGTTCTGTCACCTCTGAATCTGATGTGGTGACCCAAACAGAAATGGAAACTGCTACTCAGGCTGAGGTGAGCAGTTCCATTTCCACCATTGACACTGCCAGGCTGATCAGGGCTTTTGGGCATGAAAGAGTGCGTGTGTCACCAAGGCTTTCCCAACTCTATTGTACCATCAATCAGCAGAAAAATCGCTCTGAAAAGTGGGACAAGTGGAGCAGCAAAGCAATGGATGTGGAATACCCTAAGGTGGCTCCTGAGAGACACAGGAAAAGGAAAGAGATCCAGGTATATGACCAATTAGACCGGGAGACAACTTCAGCTAATCTTTTATGGATACTCTTAAGTTGTATACAGGAGAGTTTGTTATTTGGAGAATGATTAATATTTCCAAGAGAATGTTGTTTATATGGTAGGCTTGTGTCTTTGATTCAAGTAGCTCAAAAGCAAACCAGGCTCTTTGCCCTTCTAGGTATAAGGAACAGGTTAGCACTGGACCAGGTTGCCCAGAGAGGTTGTGGAGTCTCCTTCTCTGGAGATATTCAAARCCYGCCCAGRTGCAACCCTGTCTAACATGCTGTGGGTGACCCTGCTTGAGCAGGGGAGTTGCACTAGATGATCTCCAGAGGTCCCTTCCAACCTTACCGATTCTGTGGTAAGGAGAAGATCAAAAGATCAAAATCTATCACATCGTCAACTCTGCTTCCTTTCCTTTTGTTTATATTTGTCTTTTGTTCCTCTTTGTCTGTCTGGGAGGTGGTCTTAGGAAGCAAGAGCTTACTGTGTCTGATTTCTGATTATTCAAAAGGTTCTATTTTCTAGCAATCCTGGAGACAGTGGTGGTAAATGAAAATTAATTTCCTGAAAAGGGACATTAGCATGGATTTGAGACTTGTAATAAGTTACAAAGTTTTGGTATTTTTACCAGAAGTGATTGTGTCATCATTACTAATGGATGTTCATATTTCTCTGAAACAAGTCAGTTTTTTATAGAAACAACTAAAATTCAGTGTTTATTTATGTTGAAATAAAATTGTCATGCACTTTGCCTACAACATCAGTACAATTAATCAGAACAGTGACCCTCTAAATATGACGTTATTTAGAAGATTATTTTATTCCTTTTTTCAGTTCTCACTACTAACCTTGCGATGTCCACCTAGGCCTTGGAGAAGCAACCTCTTGTTGTTTTGCCTTTTAAAGTCACCTATGAGACAGCAGTTTCCAGTATTTCCTACACTAGAAAAAAATTTACTATTCCATATTCCAGATGTTGCTTTGAACCTGTATGGCTTTTAGAAAATAGTACTTATCTGATGTGTTTTGTTTTGGTTTGTTTGTTTTTTAAACATGTTAAGAGACATGATCTACCTCAAATAAGGATGGGAAAAAGTTAGTGGCAAAAATGACAGGCTTCATTTTAAAATCAAAACATTGATAATTTCTGTGATGCTTAGGAGAACAGAAATCCAGATGTTTTTCTTTATTTGCAAATATCTGTGGTTCAAAGACAGATTTATTTATAGTAGGAGCCCTACTGCTAGAGAAAATACTGCACAAATCCTTCAGGCTGCTGAAGTTACRAGACTGTTGCATTTTGTAGCTCGATTTTTAATGAGAGCCTATTGTCAGCTCTGCTTCCAGAAAACTTGATTACAGCTTTTATTTATAGGTGCTGGACCCATCCCAGAAGAGTTTTTAATCTATTCCAGTTTGTTATTTCTAAAGCACTCTTCTCACTGCCATCTGGTAGCAGGTACAAAGCTAAAGGTTGTGCTATTTAACTACTGAAGGGCTGTGAAAGCATTGCACTGAATATTCTAGTCCAAATAGAAATATGCTGTCAATATTCAGTACCGAGTGGCTGCTTATATTTATTTCTGTTTGACTGCTGATATGCATGTGCATGTAAATGGGTTATCTGTTTTTTTTTTCCTTGCTTTTTCTTCAGTATTCCCTTTTCCTGAGTGCATATATTCAAATTTGCTCTTCTCGTCTGGTAGGAGCTACATGTTTATTACATCCATCTCATGCACTGTACCAGAGCTGCAATAGTTTTATAGAAATGAAAAACAGTTAATGGCAGTATGTTTGAGAGTAAAATTACCTTTCTTTAATGTTGAAATGAAATTGTTCCTCATTGAAGTGGTAATAGCGGAGGTTCAATAAAAAGGTAATAAAAAAAGCCGCTGTGCATTTCCATCATTACTTGCTTTATGAGTTACTAATAGGATACTAATTGCTATGATGGGGGGGGCGGAAATCTGTTTCATAATTAAAAATGAAATTCTGCAGCATCGCAGAAATTGGTCTCTGCCACAGTGCGTGGCACTGATTCGAAGCCTGGGGAAGCGCTGGCAGTTAGTTGCTGTTCATAGAGCGCTAACCCTCTCTGTACCAGAAAGCAAAGCTTGTGGACTAGATGCGTTACACTTGCAGAGAGAATATATTATGTTTTAAATGGCTATAAAGTTATTATATCTCATAACGTTTAATTTACCGAAGTCACGCTGTCTACTCTGCAACTGGAACTTACATTTCTATGAATGGTGGAGATGGGAAACTCTTTATTTTGCCTAAGCCATGCTCTTACCGTGTGACTGCTATTTCTAATTGCTGAGTTTAATTTTATCTATCTAGTGAACTTTGTGTAGTGGGGATCKCAAAGAGTGCGAGAACTTGTCGTGTTTTGAAAGGACTTGGTTTTTCGTGCTGCTGATTCAGAGCTCAAGTTCATGGTGTGCTAACAAAGCAGCACGTTGGTCCTTCCAGTCAGTCCCTCCCTCCCATAGCCCAGCAGCCTTTTAGATGCTTTTGATTTGAGAGGGTAGCAATACTGGATTTAGAACTACTGGATTTAGTTTAGATGTTTGTTCTCCTTCTAAAAGCAGAGGTGTTTTAAACTTTGCAGTCTTTCACAAAAGTGCAGCCAACAAACGATCTTGCTACAGCAGTGGGTTTTTGTAAGAGCCTGTCTTGACAGTCCGTGCTGTCCCATGAACTGTGGAGGGTGCTCAGCAGCTCACAAAATCTGATCGCAGGGTAGCTCTTCTCTACGGAAACCACGTGCTCTTCTTACTAGGATTGGGTGCTGAAAGTGAGTTAGCGCGTGAGGGTACAAAGTCAAAGCTGGCTGTTTTGTGGAATGTCAGTAAGAAATACTGAATCAGCCTGTGCTAAATACCTGGGTAATTGTTAGAATCAAAGTACTGCAAGTAAGGAATGAAGATCTTGCTGTTTGAAACCCACTTTTTGTGCATTTTGGTTACGTTTTCAGGAATTTCTGTTCTTTTGCGTGTTTTTTCTAGAAGGCAGCTTCTCTTTCACCAGATCTGGCTTCTACTAGCAGCGGTTCTTGGGGGCCAAGCTGTGCTCTTAGTAACAAGCGACGGATACGGATGTTAAACAAAGCTATCCAAGCAGGTGAGTTTTTGTGTTCCAGACCTGACTTATGTGTATTTACTTCTGCCTTTGATCTCTTTGGAAACGTTTCTCCAAAGTCTGTTGTATATTTCTGGTGATGAGTAAGTATATTTAGTGTTCTTCTAATTCACTTCCAGACCATTTTTACAGTAATGTTATGCTGTATTTGGATGAGCCATTGCCTCTTCTTTCCTTGTCTTCTGGAATACTAGCCAGTTTTCTCACTCACTTGTAAGTTTTGTTAACCTAGACTTCTAATCTGCTGCAGTGGGAAAGGTGGATTCACTGTATTTTATTTTATTTTATATGTATTGTTTTCTATGCCAGATATTTATCTGTTACTCAAATAATATATTTTGTAGGCATTTTGTATTTTCAGAAAGCTAGCCTGTGATCACAGAGTTTTATACTCTTTTTTTAAATTCTTCTTGGAAATATTTTGAATGTTGAATGAATGTATTAATTAAATATTTTGAATGTCTACTTAAGACATGAGCCGATCCTTTACCAGTGCAGTCCTGCATTCAGTCTTTTTCTTCTGGTGGCAATTTTCAATTTCTCAGTTTCTTCATTTACCTGTCAAGTTCCCATCGTAGTGTTGTGTAACAGTCTCATTTTATTCGTCAGTATTTTATTCACAGTAATGAGTTATTGATACCATGTGAGAGTGAGTTGCATGAGAGAAGTATTTTCATGACTTGCTTTCAAAATCACATTATGGTTCTTTTGAATATTAGTTAACACCTTCCATTTTATGTTTCTATTGAATATTTTTGGTGCCCTGGACAAACTAGTGTTTTGGAAATAAAGTCAAGTCTTGTACGAGGGTTTCTGGACCTGTCAATCTACCCAGTAAGGCCTATAATTGAAATTGTACAGCTGTACACTGGCAGCCATGCAATGGCAGAGCTGCTATTGTCTTCCAGGAGCAGGTCAGAATTTGGCTTTTCAGACTTCTGCTTAGATTCCTAGCAAGGGGGGCACTTGATTCAAGTTTGATATCTTCTTCTCCACCCCATATGTTTTTTATTTCGGGGGAATGGGACAAGGCTGACATCCATTCAGTTTTATTCAGCTTATCCTATAGGATCTATCTTGTGTCTTGTAAACTTGTGTTGAATTTGAAGTGGAAATATTAAAAAAATCTGTATCCCATCCTTGAAAGACATTCTTCAAATGTGAAGTAAAAATTAAAGGTCGTCATTTGCATTATTTGTGTCACTCATGCTGATGTTGAAGTACTTCCAAGGAATGCTTTATTTTTGTCAGATCTCCTAAGGTAAAAAGCACTGGTTTAACACTAAACAAGATCGGAGATAAAGAACTATGGCAGTGGGCTTTTGCCTTTTGATTAAAAATGTGAAGAAGGATTTTTTTATTTGTTGTAATATACTTTCACAAGTGCTCTAGAATAAGATGTAACGATTTTATTCTGAATTGCAGGAGACTTGGAGATTGTGAACAGCGCAACTAAAAAAAACACTCGAGATGTTGGTGTGACTTTTCCAACTCCAAGGTCTAGCCAGCCAAATCTACGGCCACGGGAACCCTGGCATTGTGTCGAGGATGTTTTCGGAGAGTCAGATGGAACGGTCACAGATCATCAGGTACCGGGAAGCAAGGGTAAACAGAAGGGACAGCTGGGCAATCTTCTCATGGAGAAAAAGATGAAAAGGAGCAGGCTGCATTTGCCACAAGGTTAGTCCAAAATGTGCTTCACCTATAGACTGGAAAAGTTGTATATCTCAACAGCAACCAGCAAAATACATGATCAAAGTTGGCTAGAACACAAAGTAATCGCTGTTACTTGTGTTGTCAGTTTTTACTTGTTTTTAATCAGTTAATTTTAAACAAAAGCACTTTGTCAAGTGAGGTGTTTTTTTTTTTTTTTTTTTACCCCCCAAATGTCACTAATTAAATGTTTTCCTTAGTCATCATTATTGTAGGGACAAATCATTCTCTCTCATACTAGTCTAATTTAGAAAATATAGAATATCTCTATTTAGAGTACAGGGCGACGTATTCAAATCCCATTATGTATGTAAACTGAATAATCTGATTTTTGTATACATATTAAACACTTGGAAAATGTAAAGCATTTGCCCTTCAAAAATATCTATACAGAGTTGCAGTTTAGGACATCACAAAAATTTCTTAAATATGTTATTGCTGATAAATAACTATTCTTTCTATAAAGAGATAAATTTGCAAACTAAGCCATTTTGTGCCTTTCCAATTGTCTTTTTTGGTAAAGACTTACTGGTTTTCTGACACTTGGCAAAGGGAATCTTTTGAAATTGCCAAGTGTCTGATACAGAATCCCACCGGAATTCGTGAAACTACTGAAGTGAGTCTTTTTTACAGTGTTAAGCATTATATTCAGCCAAGATCTTGAGCATGAAGGAACATAGATGGGGATGGAAAATGGGAAGCGTATTGTCTATGAATCTTCGTTTTCTTCTGTGATGTCTTTAACAGGAATTTCTTGGCTTGTTCCAGCAGAGGATTTGAAATCTGAATCTAAGAAAGAAAACTGTTCCAATTCCTTTTCTGGTCCTGGTCCATCTTGGTTTGAACCACTGACCAGCACAAAGCCCTGGAGGGAGCCTCTCCGAGAGAAGAATGGGCAAGAGCAGCAGCTTAGCAGCTTGGTTCAAGCAGTGGTTGCGGAAAGAGATGCTGAAAACAAATCCCCACGGCCATTTGTGAAGCTGACGCTACAGGTAAGGGCAAAGTGTGCTGTAAGGCTACTGGGTTGTCACTGTGAGTTTTGGAATAATGCTGAATCTTGTGGAAACAATTTTTGATCCTTTTTTATTATTTTACCTTTGTCATAAGAAATCAACAAGATAGAGACCACTCCTGTTTAAAAGGAAACAAAACAGCTGTCAGTCCTGCTTGCTTGTGGTCACCTGGCTATAGTATGATAATATATAGGATTTGATCTAGTATTTTAGGACTTAATGGCTTTAAGAACTAGAGAGAATGCAGCTGAGGTGGGTTCAAGTTATACTTGCTTCCTTGCAGGAATATTCCTGAATGAAATAAATAGTGTGTGATAAAATGGGATTTAATTCATATAGCGCAAACTGCGTGTGTGTATGTGGTACCCTCACTCACTTATTGCAGACCAGCTTAGGTGTGCTCACTCCAAGTACTGGTGGAAAAATACAAACGCAGTGTACAGAAGTACTTTTGAAAGAGACCTACAGCAAGTGAAATCTAAGTTAGCATAGTGTAACACAACAGGAATTGTTCTGTAGAGCAAAGCTGTTGGTGATGAGTACCAGATATCCATGCTGTATGTTTTGGAGTTCTGGAGCTCCAGTCTGTTCAGTGAACTGAATCCCTTTTAATGTCTTGGAGTGCATTAGGTGCACTTCTGGACTTTCTTTAAGTTCGATTGTATCTGCTCATATGCTCAGAGATGTCCCTGTGATGGGAACCGAAGTATTGCAAGTGGGCWTATCAGGAGATTGCTTTCAAAATTTGACTTCTGCTGCAGCTGAAGCTCCAGTACTGACATGGCCACTGCTTTATAGTGAAGGAGATGGTATTGTATTACAGCACCTTTTATCCTTTGTGCCAAGCTTTGTTTAAACATTACTGTGCTTTTCTGAGGAGARGTTGTCCCTTTTGCTAATTATTTTAGCTAATTATTTTTTCTTCTCAATTAGTTTTCAGATTGTTGACAAGTACTTTGATGTTAAGATCCCTGAGCATCTACCCAGCCTTAAGGATGCAAGATTTTGTATTTTATACTGARTACTACTTTGAAGTCGTCTTTTCCTCTTCCCTCCCCCCACCATGCTTTGATAGTAGTGTTAGATATTTTGATGAATCTCTTCCAGCCCTAAAGGGAAATTTTGGCCATTTTAAACTTTGTTTTGTGTCATCTTGTCTTAGGAGGCCCTTGCATTGCATCGCCCTGATTTCATCTCCCGCTCTGGAGAGCGTGTAAAGCATCTGAAACTTGTAATGGAGGAAAGACGGATGCAGAGTGTATTGCAGTGTGAACGAGAACACCTATTTAATCCTCCTGAGAAAAAAAAGGGCTATAGAAATGCAAGTTGCATRCTGTCTGAAAGAGGTACTTCATGGTTATACTGTTTTATATTCTATAGAAATTAATGGATTTCTTCATTATGCTTAAGRGTGTATATATTTCTAATAAAATGACAATTATTTACCATTACTGTCTRTAAGAATCCATAACTTACAAAGGAGTGTGATTGTTGCAGTAGTATTATTTGTGAGAAATAATTTGTTCACTGTTTTCTTATCTCAAAACTTTGCATTTAGGCTATCTGATTAGACAAAAGAGAAGAACAATTCCAAAGAGTGAAATGATTCAAAGATCYAAAAGGTAAGGTTAAGAAAATTTTGCTTCAAATAGTTAAGCGACCTGAGTAAATGGGCAGGAAAGGTGGGTGAATCATATTTGCAAGTAAAGAATTGGGCATTGGAGATAACTCAGCTTTTTCAGGGTAAGATGTAGGCATTTTTATCAGAGGAAGAAAGCACCTGTTAAGAAAATCATAGAAACAAGACTATTTTAAAAAAAAATCTGTAACTAGACCTGCATATTTTGCTGCAGTATCTGCAATCCAAACACTACAGCTGACTGTCCAAGTTGTGAACCCCCAAAGGAGAAGAAAGATGGAATACAGACCATGTGTATGGTGTTAAACATTAACAAACTAGGTAATTGATGTTGGAAATGAGCTACCATTTCTCCAAATGAAAGTGGCTTTTATATAWAGAGTTACCCATAAAGGAATCCGGAGACTTTTAACACTGAAGGAAGCTACCTTGCATTAACTTTTACTTTATGTTTGATTGAAGTAATTGTATATAAAATGCACTGTGTACTTAGCAGTGTATTAAACATTTGGCTTATCTGTGCTACAGACAGAGTATGTGAAGATAAAATAGAAGAATGGGATTTATTGCAACTGGATTCTGAAGTGGTGGAGGAGACGAGAGGAAGTGGTTTGGAGGGCTACTAGTTAGAAAACTGCATAAATACTAAAAAGTAAGTTAGGGGCTTCTGAAGTTGTTTCTGATAGCCTGTAAAAAGAATACCAGTTGTAATGTCAGTTATTTAACATCAAAGCAACAGCAAAGGCCAAGAGCGTGCCCTGAGGCAAGGAACGCGTAAAATTTGGATTTCAGCATAAGCGTAAGTGCTTTATTAAACTGATGTCATGGAATGTAAGTGAAGGAAAGGATTTGTGCGATGTGAAAGGGATGACAGTGTGGCCAATAGTTCCTAAAAAAATTCTGCTGACTTGAGGAGTGGGTCAAGAGGAATGCCATGAAGTTTGATGGTGACAAATACAAAGTCTTTCCCTGGGACAGACCAACTCCATGCATCAACAGTGGCTGAGGAGAGACTGTCCAGGGAGTAGYCCTTCAGAAAAGGGTCTGGTGGAMAGCAAGATGAACATGAGGTGACARTATGCTCTTGCAGCARTGAAGGCCAGCCACATACTGGGCTGCACGAGTAAGAGTGTAGCTGGCAGATGGAGGGAAGAGGTTATTCCCTCTGCTTGGCTACAGCTGGGTCCTGCGTGCTGTTCTGGGCTGCCAGTATGGGAGAGATCAACAAACTGGCAYGTGTCTAGTGGAGGCTGTGAAGATGGTTGGGGGCTAGAGCACAAGGCATGCTAGGAGGATCTGGGTATGCTTGRTCTGGGAAGGCTGAAGGCAGGGATCTGCAGTCCTGTTTCACTGCCGGAAGGAGGATTTCAGGAAGTGAGCTCTTYGTGGAGATGTGTGGTGAAAGGACAAGTAGCAGCAGTCGCACGTTACAGCAAGGGAGAATTCTGACTAGAGAAGGGGAAATCAGTTTCTCGCAAAGAGGATGGTTAAATGCTGGACAGGGGTCAGCAGAGGTAGTGGAGTCTCTRGCCTCGGAGATAAAAGTTGACTGGACGAGGCCTGAGCAACCTGATCTAGTTTTGAAGTTAATCCTCCTTTGAGCAGGAGGTTGGACTAGCTGACCTACAAAGGTCCTTTCCAACCAAAGTTATTCTGTGATCCTACAAAATACACGTTGGAATAGGTAATATATAAAATAAACCCTTTAATATGTTATATATGATAGGAGACTCCAATAAGGATGTTTGATTTCGATAGCATTTGGCATTTAAAAGTGTTTTTAGGACATTAACAGGTGACAGAAGTATAGGATGTACACCAATTCCCTAAAGAGTGCATATCCACATCTTTTAACTGAAATGGAAAGATTTTTGAGTCAGGTATTTGTACTGTATAATCGATATTATCTAAACTCGTGTATTTTCATGAACTCTGATTTCACAATACCAAAGTCAGCAAGATTTCTATGGAGACTGATACAGGCAGTTGCACTCTGACTTTTTTTTATGTTGCTGTCATACTCTGACACTCAGTTGGAGCTAAAAAGTGATTTATTCTTTACTATTCTTTTGAAATCTACACCTATAATGAATACAGAAGCTTTTTCTTTTCCTCTGTAAGTGTATAAAATGGAGATTCTMATGGCAAATTAGCTACTGCTAATAAAAACGATTTTGAATGAAGTTAGATGCGATTCTACATTGTCCAGTTCTAACTCTAAACATCTCTATAGTGGGATGAATCAGTTAATTTATCTTGATCTTTATCTAAGGGGTGCCCCAGAGTGGTGGAAGCATTTASTGAATGGTGAGATGATAGTAAAACAAACGCTGAAATCTTTGAGGTATCCCCCCAACACCCAGTAGCACTTTTACAGACCTAGCACCCTCTGCTGACTTCCAACAAAGCACAAAAGTAGTGARATAACATTCAAAATGTGATCTATTTCCTCTTTTCTGTAGAGGTAATGCGGACAGTAACGTTTTTAGAAAAGATGGCCTTCTAAAAGCAGCTGCAGACAGAGTAGGAAAGCAGGGATACRCAGGAAGGTAGGTCACTGAAAAGAGGACAGCTGCCATTTTTTAGGGTGTAATGTCAATTGTCTGTATAAATGCAGTATGAAGTGGCCGCCTATAGAGTTTCCTGGTCTATTTGATGAGTATCAAATCTGTATGTTAAGAATGGAGTTGAAGTATGATCTGTTGTGTTTTAAATATTCTRGGGCTGGAATTTTGAGCGTGGTTCATTTCCCTTTCCCATGAACTGTATTCTTTTTGAAGCTGCGTGGTTCTTGGCAATGACTTGATGAAATTAGTAAAGCTTTATGATATTAAAGGAAGCACTAGAAGATATGGGGAAGGCAATGTGAGCCCTGCTCTGCCATCCTTGCTAGCTGCTTTCTTCAAATGATAGCATGTAAAACAGAAGAGTAGTGTGCTAACTCTCTACTGAGCACCACTCACCTTTTATAGAGTTCAAAGTATCTTTTGTTGTTTGGCACGGGAATAGTTCAGGAGTGGAGAAGACAACATTTGAGCATAAAAGATTCCTGGATGACTTGAGTCAGATTATTCTTATGCCAAATGTACTACTGCTTATGAATAGATATGTTATGCAGAATCGACATACCTTTAAAACAACAGGACTCTTCTGTACTGATGATATTGAATCTTTATCTTTTGCACATAGGAAATCATAGCAGCTGTATGGTCATTTTAATGTCCAAAGTGTTACTTTTAGAAGGGTGCTGCAGCAAGAAAAAGGCATTATGGGATGTGGGAATTTCCGTTGTCACAACTGTTATGTATTCCGTATTTTCTGTGTGTGACACTTGTAAGTCCCCAACTAAATTTTTCTCTGATGTGGTAGGCTAATATCCTTTAACAGAATGTGAAGTTAAAACAGAGGATATTCTTAAGTTAATAAATATTTTTCTTCCAAGTCACTAATTTTGACCTTTTGTATTTACATTAAGGATATATGAGCAGCTACCAGAAGTGCAGAAGAAGCGAGAGGAAGAGAAGAGAAAATCAGAATACAACTCATATCGGCTAAAAGCACAGCTTTACAAAATGGCAAGTGTTCTGGCAAGCTACTTAGTCTGGAATATGTTAGTTTTTTTTTTTCTTTTCCTTTTGGTTGTAAGCCTTATGAAATTAACATTTAGTAAATATTATATATTTGTTTTGAAAATTCTGGTTGAGTAGACAGTGAGGTGAATTGAAAATAGTCTGAATGGGAGAGCTCAGAGGGTTGTGCTTAGTGGTGCGAGGTCTGGTTGGTGGCCCGTAGCTAGCAGTGTCCCCCAGCGGTCAATACTGGGTCCAGTCTTGTTCAGCTAACTCATCAATGACCTGGATGAAGGCCTCAGCACCTTACTGATGATACAAAACTAGGAGGAGTGGCTGATACACCAGAGGGCTGTGCTGCCATTCAGAGGGACATCAACAGGCTAGAGAGATGGGTAGAGAGGAACCTCATGAAGCTGGAGAAGGGCAAATGCAGGGTCTTGCACCTAGGGAGGAATAACCCCATGCGCTAGTACAGGCCTGGTGCTGACCTCTTGGAAAGCTGCTCTGTGGAGTAGGACCTGGAAGTCCTTATGGATAACAAGTTGACTATGAGCCAGCAATGTGCCCTTGTGGCCATGAAGGCCAACGGTATTCTGGGGAACATTAGAAGGGTGTCATCAGCAGGTTGAGGGAGGTGATCTTGCCGCTCTACTTGGCCCTGGTGAAGCCTCACCTGGAGTAGTGTCAAGTGCTGGACTGCCCAGTACAAGAGGGACATGGAACTACTGGAGTGAGTCCAATGAAGGGCTACTAAGACCATTAGGGGGCTACAGCAGCTCTCATATGAGGAAGGGCTGGGAGAGCTGGGACTGTTCAGCTAAGAACTGCTGCCACTGCTCTTCCTCTCTGGCCAGCTGACTTGTGTATCATTTGCCGTGTGTGTGTGTGTGTGTGTGTGTGTGTGTGTGTGTGTAAGCTCAGGTTTTATGAATGACAAGAAGATTGAAGAGCCCTGTGCTGGAGACTCACTGGGTTAATCATGATGAGTTACAAGGAAGAGATTACTCTGTTCTTCCTGCCCATACATGTATCTTATTATCTGATGTTTCTGTGTAACAAGGAGTTGCAATTTATATACATTGAGTGATGTGATAGATGTACTGATACCACAGAGGAGGTTCATTAATCCTTTCTGCCCCCTCTCCAAGACTGGGCAATGTGTCTCTCTCTAAGCTCTTTTAGGTGTCCATACGTTTAAGCTTCCTGTTAAGACTTAATAAAAGATCAGAAACAGTGATTTGTAATACAAACACTGAGATTCTAATCTGGCTTTTCACTCCTTTACTAATCCATATACCATAAAACGTAGCCTTCTAGAGGAATTGCATTATAGACATGGGTGCTTTAAGGACAGGAGTTAAAAATGCCAACTGATCTTTTTTTCTTTCTTTTCTCTTTCTTCCTCGCCCTCTAGATTTTAAGATTACACTTCAGTTTTAGCATTGCAGCTCTTTCCTGGCTGAGATACCCACCAGAGCAGGAATAATAGGTTTAGTTATTTTTGGGAACAGCAGTAATCAGATCTTAAAGCTAAGGGCTTGTAGCACGATGTATTATCCAGAATACCTGCCTAATCTGATTGTGGGTACTTATTGCTAGGATTACTTGAATTTGATGCTATACTTTTGCAGGGTGTATTCAGAATCTTTTTCACTAGCCTGTGAATCTCAGGTGCCAGTGCAGTAAGGCCTCAGAGTTAAAGAATGGTAGCAGTCATAGACTCGAGGTAGCATAGTCAGCTGGAAGAAGAGAAGGAATCTGATAGGAAGTTCTTTATACAAGTGTGATTTTGATTCAAAGAGGGATGATGATTCATTAAAGTGAACATTGTAATCTTTTGTTGTCTTCCTTGATGATACAGAATAGCTGCAGTGAGTAGCTATAGATATAGCGAATGTTTTGTTTAGAATTTTGTTAATGTATGTTTGAGAACCTAAGTTTCTAAGTGGATCTGATTGTGTAAGCAAAAAAACTAGTTTTTTGTGGAATAGCTCCAGAGATGAGAGGATATTAGAAGAGGAAGGCTGTGGGTTTTTTTGTTTTTTTGTTTTTTTTCCCTTGGCAAAAACTACATTAATAACATATGTAATTTAGGGTGATTTTTTCAAGTGATCTGTAGCACTGTACCCATGCTGTAGTCTGAGAATCACTAATAGTTTGAAAGCTAGTTAAGGCAGGTGTGCAGGCCTTGCAGTGATGGATCTTGCTGTTGAGGTAGTCATGCTCACCAAAGGCCAACTTGTGACCCCCTGATCTCGAACAGTAGATCAGCACGCTAGAGCAGACCCTACTTTTATTTTAATTGTAGTAGTCTGGAGAGGTTTTGTTGTACCTTACACAAACCTAGTAGGGGACAATTCTTTCCAAAATCGTTGGGCATCTGTCTAGATAAAGCTTGAGCCATGTACTAATATTTTGGCTTACTTTCTGCTGGGTGAATGCTAATACCTGGTAGAGGAGTG
>NW_028186546.1:354664-374651 GCF_003343005.1 Rhea americana
AAAAAAAAAAAAAAAAAGTCTGGGAAGGTGGTGATGTCTTAAATGGCTGCAGCAGTTTGCGTAGTGAGCGAGCGAGTCTGAGCACGTTTTCCTCTCCCAGCACCGGTGGCTGAACTGCTGTTACAATAATGAGATGTGCTTGTATCTTCAGTCTGTTACAACTTGGTTAGTGTAATGTGGCTTTGGGACGCTGGTGGCTTCTATTCCTGTCGCTGATACCGAAGGAACAGATGCATAAGAAAGCAGAGTGAAATTTTACAGAAATTATAGTTTATCTTTGCAGCCAGAAACTTTTGCATGCACTCCTTAAGGAGAGTCTTCATCCCTACCTTTCCTGTCTGAAGACCACCCGGCTTCCCGCTAGGCGTATRCCTCGCTAATCGCAGGAGGACTGGCTCTGAGGAGGGGGTCAGGCAGCAGTGCAGCGTGCGCGCTGTTTCCCAATGGCTTGGAGGGATCACAGCCTGAGGATGCAGCAGTAAATTGAATGTGTGCACGCACAAACACACTCATGTCTGTATGGGCACGAATGTGGACACACAGTTTGCTGAAATACACCTTACAAGAGAGCTTACCGTGCCGGTATTCAGAGGTATGTTAGTTATCGCTGCATACTGATGTGCGTCTGCAAAATTCTTCTGAAGAAAAATAGACGTTAGCTTCTTAAAAACGTATCTTGAGCAGAAAACGAAGCTGCTTGTTTCCAGTGTGAGCAATAACAGCTCTTGTGTGGGGCAGACTGCTCTCTGGAGGCAGTGGATCTCTTTTCATTAACTAGGGGAAAGCAAGGAAGATGATATCCTTGAATTAGTGTGCAGGCTGAAGTGGGATGAATCTCTGTTTATTTGACTCACAACAGGACCTAAAGTTAATGAATGTATTTGACCAAAATTCACTTAAATGCATGTATAGGAGCCCTAAGAAGGAACTTCCATCGGTGCTTGTTTTGATGCATCAATGTGTTGTGGGGCAATGCAGTGTGAACTGAAGAGAGAATGAAATAGCGGTTTAGCACTGTTCATTAAGTAAGGAAGAATCCTCTGGAGGAAATAATACAAGATCATATCCCTGAAACTTGTAAAAACTCATACACTTAAAGGTGGATGGTAGAGGTTCATAGGCCACCTTAATTTTACAAATTGTTAAATACTTAAATTTGCCATCTCAAAGTTATTTTTATCACAAGATGCAGTAGTTGGTTTGGGCTGGTATCCTATCTTAATACTCTTTTGCTTTTATATTTTTATTTTCAAATAGAGCATAAAATTRTACTAGCCAGATAAGGGAATGTTACATGTACTCTAATTTTGAAAATTGTACAGTTGAGGCAGATTTCTGATCTGGTGGCAGCATGAATCAGAAGGAACTCTTGCACCCTCAGTGAAGTTAAAATGAGCTTTGACTTTAACAGGTTTACACGTTGATTCTCTTACTGAGGCTTTTCCATTAGATGCGATCCGTTTGCCATTTTTGTAAGTAGGTAGCATGGGAGAAACCATCATAAAGGAAACATTTATGTATTTTCCCTTACTCTCTAAAGAAAAAACATAATGCTAGTATTCAGGAGCAGTGAACACTTTTTAATGACTACTGTTACTACTACTGATGGGACATCTCCTTGAGAGAGTGCCTGCAAGATAGGGCCCACTAGGTGTCACTGCTCCAAAGGGAAAAGCACGTGTTTCTGGGGGCAGCAAACTGAACTGCATTTTGCTTTAGAATAGCTTTATTTTTTTAAAATCTGTGGATCCTCCCTTCTCCTTCCCTGCAGCCCCACTCATATTTTTCATCCTATCAACAACATTATTATTATTATTTATTTATTATTTATTATATTATTATTATATATTAGCAACATCAGCCTTTTGTTTCATAGTTAGTTGCTGTGAGTGGAGGAGGGGAGATGGCATCTACTTGCTACCTGGGGTCACTCATGAGATGGCATAATGGCTCGTGAACCCCCAGGGCTGTTTGGAGAGTCTGTGGGATGGGGCGTGTTGAAATCCTCCTAAGGCTTCACGAGTGTAGGAGTCACAGAGACCGGTTCCAGACTGCGATCAATGTCAGCTACTTTTAAAAATAATATACTAATAAATATAAAGATACACAAATTTATATTTACATATATATATATACACACACTGTATAGCATATACGTGTATGCTGCGTACTTTGCGGATGTGTGTGTACATGGTGACAGAGCCATTATGTAGTGATACCTCCCATGGATTTCTCCACTTGCTTTGTAGGGTTCTGAGGTTCTCAGCATCATTGAGCAGATTACACATTTTGCACAGTTTAACTGAAAAACACTGTGAGTCTTCATACGAATAGCCCTTCATTTCCCTTTCAGTCGTGCCTCCCTCCCACCCTCCACCATAGCAAAGAGACCCAATCCGTTCAGTTTTTTATTGTATAAAGCACTTTCTGTATCCTTTATCATCCCTGTTACCCTTCTCTTCATCTCTTCTAGTTTTTCTGTACCTTTCATAAGAATGTATTGCAAAATGGGGAACAAGAGGCTCAGGCAAAGCTCAGAGATTTGTATTCAGAAGATGCAGAGACCCCCGCATCACGGTTCCTTGGGGAAACGGTCTGTCAGCTGATGTCTAGTTGCTCTGTGATTCTTTGAGCCTATTTTCTGACCACTTCCACTGAAGCCAGTACAGGCATATCCTGGTGCTTTTCATACTGATGAGTGGGGAAGCAACTGGGCTGCATTAGCTGTCCTACATTATGTAAACAGTCATTTCTTTCTGCTGTGTTATCTGTTGGTATCTTGTTCAGAAAACTTATCAATGATATTTTAATGCTTAGTGTTTTTATTCTTAGGGGATTGATACTGATATCTGTCACTTTTGTTTTTATATTACAGAAAATCACCAACCATGTCTTAGGGAGGAAAGCACCTTGGAACTGATAAGAATTTCATATTCGGACAAGAGTATATTGTGCTTAGTAAATACACAGTGTGTTCCTCTGTAAAGGAGATTGTGAAACAGATAATGCAGTAAACACTTATGCAACGTATGCTTTGTGGTATTTGATAGTGTCATTTTTGTACTACTATAATCCAGCCATATTTATAAAGTGCTTTAAGGATCAGAGATTTAATGTGAATGAAAGTTCACATTAAATGTGAACAATGGCTATTGTTTGTAATGTTGTTGTGCACATCTGAGCAAATGCAGTTTGGAAGTGTTTGGTTCATGGTATGTTTATAATTACCTGACTGGAATAACTGTTTTATATATTTATTATGAATTGTTTTTAACAATGATTTTTTTTGTTTTTTATTTCCTATTTCAATGTAGAAAACCTATTTGTACTGTTTTGTATTGCAAAAAAATAAATAACATCAAATCAGTTTGTAGCAACTATTACAGGAATTGGTGTTCACTATTCATATGGACAACAACAGAAGAATCTGGGCTGTAATCATCTCTTAAGTTCTCTATTGGATAGAATACAAACTTACAAGGTAACTAGCAAAAGCTGTAAAGTTGGACACATTAGCCCCCGAAAGAGTAGATGAGCCATGAATTCCATTTGATATTTGCATGGTTTGTTTGATTATACATTCAACTAGCACCACAGTGGCAAAAGATGAAATACAGAGATAAAGATTGTGGTTCTTAGTACTACAAGCATGAAGATGATTTAATTTGCTTGTCATGGTAGAGTGACATATGATGTATGAACAGGAAAATACACTTGAGGAAAACTTAAGTGTATGCAAACAGTGTTTTGTTCTTTTCATACTACCAAGTTTTCTGTAGTTAAGATCTCCATAGCATTTTAATTCAAAGAACAGCTCTAGTGGTGCATCAGCTTTGGCAAGGAAGACATTTTGACTGCTTGGGTTTGTTAGGAATTTCATGGAACATTTTGTTTAGGCCTGTTGGCTGAGCCATCTGGTGGTGGCTATGTCCCAGCTTTGCTGATTACCCTAAGCATTTCCATTGGGATGTAATGAATCAAATCTTCAATTCGTGGGAAATAATGTAATTCCTTTGAAAGTCAATGGAACTAGACTAAATTACCCGAGACGTAATACTTTTCTAACTGTCCTGTACTAGTGATAGCACATGCTGTTAAAGCAGCTGTTATATACTACCCCAGAGTCTGAAGAAAATAAGAAGATGTGACAATGTGGCTGTGCTGTATTTATCAGAGTAGCATAAAAGTATTGTTTTTTAAAAAAACATACAGATTGTAATATGTTGGAAAACCGTATCTGGTCTGGCCTCAGAAATACTAACTTAAAAGAATTGGTTGAAAAATTGSTGTAGCATATGACTGTGATAGATGAGTTTTCAGATTTGCTTGGATCTTTAGGGCGTTCCACTTTTCAAAATCTGTTTTTATTTGTTTATGCCTTCAACTGACTATTTTCCTTGGGATCGGTTTGTACGGAAGTTGCTGCTGTGCCTTTAAAATGTTCTTCTGGGGCTAGAAAGCTAGTTTTATATATTGCTGAATCAGAAGATGCTAAAGCTTGCTGGTACTGAAGTTTGTCATGYCAGTTCCTCTCATATGCATATGAATAGATTTTTATTTCCTCGTGATAAGAAATTCATCTGTGTTGGAGTCAGTATGACAAGATCTTGTCTTACTGAGTACTCATTTAAAACCAGTTAGCTTCTTAAATGTACTTTTAAGCTTTCAACAGATGAAAAACCTCACTCCTAAAAAGCTTAAGGGCCCTGGTGATGCCTGAAATTCAGATAATACATGTGATAGTTGTTTTTATTTAAGTCCGCACTGCCAATGTGTTGTTGCCTAACAAAAATAGAGGTCAATAAGCAAATACAATGCAGATAAAGAAAGGCAGAGGCTATCCATTTAAACTGGTTCGAGTTCCCATCCTCRTATAAGCAGAGACAACTACACATTTTAAAACCTTTAAAAACAAAGGAAGAGCTGCTGCAAAAGCTTGTTATAATCTTGTTTTAAAAAAATATTTACCAAGTAATCTAGCAATCACCGTTGTTCTGTAAGTTGTTAGAGTTTCAGCTTGAGAGCTTTAGCAGCTAACAACCATAATTCCTCATTTGGTAATAGTAACAGAGCTTTTTTCCTTCTGGCTAGGGGAGAGGTGGTTTTGGTTCAAGTACACTTGAACTTAATCTTCAGATCACGTAGACTAACATACTGCATTTGGATGTTTTACACTAGTCTTGAGCTGCACAAAGTTTATACTTTGCTTTCTGAAGTGTTATAAAGAGAATATTCCCTTTGTTTTGCCCAAGGCGGGGAGCAGGAGGTAAGTCTTGTAGAGGAATGTTGTGAGGTTGTTTTATTTTTCTCCTCAGAAGAGTGAGCACTCAGTATTCCCAATGAAATCGGGAGGAACTGCAACTTTTCAGAGCTTCTGAGTATTAGATCCTTTATGGCCAGGTTGTAAAGGAAGAGAGGCAGATCATCTCCTCAATCCTGTGTTCTGACAGCATTTCCATCTATCCTCCACTTGATTCCTTCATGAAGGATGCTCGGGAAGATGACTCATATTCATTCCACTTTAGGATTCCGGGTTGTCATCAGGTCAGATAAAGCTCATGCTGGGTGCAAAGCRTCCAGTGTTTATAGTTCTGTGGAAAGAGACTGTTGAAATTTGAAGTCATTGGTTCCAACACGCAAAACGTCTTTCCAGAGACTTTGGAAATTATGCCTGCCTTGTGTTGATTTCAGAATGGAGTCATCTTTTCTTAATCCACTGCTATGCAAAGACTTTGGGAGTAAGTTCTACCAATCTTTGAGTGTTTAAAGAGCACAGAAATATTTCTGTGGGACCCTAGAGGGAGCAGGCTTTTTGTTTTAATTTAATTAGAAATGTTCTTTGGTATGCATTTGCCATGTTCCCCCACAACAGTTAYTGTGCAGATGTCAGATATGTGTATGTGGATCTTGCTAAGAGGCCGGTTATCATAACTGCTGTCTCAAAAAACAGCAGCAGTGTTCTGACTTTTCCTTTTTTTTTTTTTTTCATTGACTCCAAAACCTGAAAGCAGCTTTGATCTAGTACTATCATCGTTTATACTTTGTTCATTGATGAGTTAATATAATGACTGGTATTTGACTTTGGATGCCTGCAGATGTACTCTCTGCAGATTGGCGTGGTGGTAGGAATTTGGATATGTGGTCAAGTTGACAGGGCAAGAAAATGGTGGAAAAGGGAATGTAGAAAGACACTTCGTGCTTTGAAAGGTTCTTTTTTAAAATAAGAARCTTATTCACCTTTCAGACATGCTTCTCGTCAACTCTTTCATGATCATCCGCACTAGTTCTACCTTTTGTGCTGTAAATGCTGTCCTGACGTACCTYTCATAATAATATAATGAATCTTCTGGTTCTTAACGGATAGTTTTAGAGTCCTTTCTGTGGGTAACCAGTATCAAGTTAGAGATTCGCCTCATCAGGCAGTGACAGGAGAATGACTGAGGTGTTTGAGCTGATGCTGTCTGGGACATGTTCTCATCTCTCATAGCTGTTAACTGGAAAGATCACTATGGAAACCAATTGTAAGAATGATGTAAAAGGAGCGTTGAAGTGTGTGACTTCCTTGGGAAAGGAACTTTGTCCCCCTCGAAGATAGTAGTGTTACTATGGATCTTTCTAGATATGGCCTGTTTCAGAGTGGTTGACCCTTGGAGAATTGCTTCCCAGAAGGACTTTTGCTCTCTGCCTCCTTATGTGCTAATTTTTGCTAGATGTTTTGTGCTAGCCTATAGAGGAATGCAGCTGAATGCTTCTGAAGTGGTGGAAATGAAGAAAGATTCGTCCAGTGCTTAACTAGGTAAGCTAATCACTTGCCTGTCTGTAAAAGCATCTTTGTTTAAAATTCATTTCCTTTTCTGAAGTCAGAAGCTAATGAAGAAGGAGTGGTGCTTCCTGGTTGGCTGTTCATTAGTCCAGATAAAACTTTAATCCTGTAAAGAAGATTTTAATATATTGCTTATGCTATAATGTTCCTTTGCATTGCATTTATTAGTTCACCAACTGGGTAGCTGTACTTCCATAAAGCTTTAACTCTAACATAATCATTAGACATGCTTATTTCAGGCTTGACCAACAAACTGAGATGAACCATTATAAATGAAAAAGGCACTATTCTTTCGCACAAGTAAGGTTTGAAAGTCAAACTTTATTAATAACTTTCTCCCTACATCAGTAGATACACTGAGTTCTCCAGGCCAAATTAGACTCTCTGGGAGGGTGAATGACCTCCACGTGACAAATGAAATCTATGTTGATTAATACATTTCTGGAAGGCRTTCAGATTCCATGGTGATGAGGACAGTTATAAGAACACTAATAGGAGAGGTTTTTTTAAATACAGTCTAACTGTATTCATATGCTCTAAAAGAAAGTACTGCAATTCTGTCATTTTCTGGCTTTATCAGAAGTAGACTGACAAAAACTTCAGACTTACTTTCTTCTCATTTTCCTATAGCTATGTTGACTGCTCTACCTGAATTCAATTTGGTGCATCTTGAATTGCTGTGCCGTAGGGGGCTTGTTGCTAGTTGCTGCCAGGTCTCTCTGAGTCATCCACAGAGCTAGCCAGTCCTTGGCCTTCCTCTGGAGAAGGGTAAGTCTCTGAGACTTGCTGATTGGATCTGGAGGTCAACAACACACCACTTATGCTTCCTTGGCTCCTGAAGGCCTGTGCATGAGGACTTGAATTTCTTTGGTATTGTGTGCAGATTGAATAGTCTTTTTAATGGATGATTTTGTGAAATTGGGTGGTGTAGGGAGACCATTAAAAATGCTCTTTGGTCTGCATTTGCCATGTTCCCCCATGACAGTTATTGCGCAGATGTTGGATGTGTGTGTGTGGATCTTGCCGAGAGGCTGGTTATCATAATTGCTATCTCAAAAAATAGCAGCACAGTGTACTGACTTTTTTTTGCTTTGTCTCCAGAACCTGAAAGCAGCTTTGAAATATCAAGCCAGAAATTCTTATAAATGGCGTAGCGCCATTATATTGCACTAGAACTGTCCTTATCCTTTGTAGGATGAGCTCTAACAGGCTAAGACCCTTAGCTTTTTTTTTTTTTTTTGATGGATTAGTGGTGGAAGATCCAAAGGGTGGTGTGCAGGATTGTACTGAGTGCACAGCCTGTGCTTGTGAGAGTCAGATGTTCTGGCTGCCTCCTTCATGAGTGTGAAGAACATAGGGAAGGAGAGTGTTGGGGAGGACAGACTAGAGTGTACTGAGGTGGATAGAAGATAGTAAGGGGCTCTTTCTGTCTCATTTCCACAGTCGAGTGATTCCCCCCAACCCTTGCCTCACACATGCTGTTTGTGGTTTAAGTAGAGATGCAGAAACCCCTGATCTGTGCCACAGCTGCCTGTCTGTGTGATCCAGCTGTAGAGTGCATTCAATGCCATAGCTTCTGTAGGCTTTTTGTCAAGTGATTAAGGCCGTAAGCAGGCATAAGGACGCCTGTTTCTTTTCACAAAACRGCCTTTTATAAGCTGTTCTGGATAATCACCAGCTGTTGCCGTCTCAAGCCACATGTAGTGCCATGTACTTCTCCATGGCCTACAACTATTCTTTCCCTGTGACGGTGGGAAGCAGTAATAGTCTGCATTAACTTAGTCCTGAGTCTACACTAATTTTAGGTGCTTTTACCGAACCCAGGCTTGYTCCAAGCACTTAAACAGGATAACTATGTCATGCAACTAGTAGTTTGCACTGGTTGAGAAAGCAGAGGAATGACAGTGGCAGAAAATGACACTTGTGTGTGTGGTAATGGTGAAGGCACATCTGTTGGGGTGATTCAGTGGGCAAATACATTAACTGCAAAATGCTTTGCAAATGGCTAATTTCCTTTGTGTTGCCTCTTGTAAGCRTATGGGATAAAGAACTGGTGTGGGAAAATTTTTGGAGTCTGTCAGCTGCTGACTATCAAACTGCAAAAAGGTTTCCCTCTGGCTTATGATCCCTATTCCATCCTAGGCCCTGCCTCACCCCCTCCATGACCACAAATCACCCTTTCTTGGAAGGATATTCACAGTGCTCGGTAGCTCTACAGAACCTTGTTCCTCTGGACATTGCTGATTATGTTTTTTGTGATGGCTGAAAGCTGTGTCATCTGTTTGACTCTCTCCTAGCTGTATACCAGGCTGTTGATTTATGGCTATTCTACTGAACTTCCATTGAGCTGTCTGGGTGTGAGATGGGATGATCATGTCCTCTGTTTCTGAGCAGTCCCATGGCACACAGGTTTATCCTTTCCAGTAACTGTGGAGTGTTTGCTGKCCCTCCTGTCCTCTTGTGGAGAGCATGGGAACTGCACAACCCCTCCTTGGTGAGTKTAGCAAAGGATCTTGAGCTTCTGTGAGTCCTTGGTGCTTTATAAAGCTCAAGCTAAGAAGGGAGAAAAATGTTTGAGATTTTTGTGGTGAGAATGGGGCGTTGCTAAATGGTACTTACCCACTTGAAAAATGCTGCATCTCCAGGCTACTCAATTGTCTGTTAATTGGGGCTYCTGAAGCCCTGCTGAGCTAGGGGAGACTTGTAAAGAGTGTACAGGTAGGGGGATGTCTGGGCAGGAGTGAAGCAAGCCACTGAGATTGCATAGGGAGGTGGAGCTGTGCTATGATGAAATCCTGTGCTCACACTGAACAAACTGACTTAGAACCAGAGCAGCAGCAGTGTCAGCATGGTGTTGTGCTTTGAACAGGCCTGGAAGACACAGCCAGGTTGCTTCAAGATCTCCGTGCAGACCTTGGAGACCACCTACTGAATAGGACTTTAAAAACCTATTAAATTGCAAGACAATCTCTGACAGTGCTACTGCTGCCAGGGCTGCACTTGCACTTTGCACTGGGAAGCCCCAGAGGTGTTCCCTGTCCCCATCTCTCCTGAAGTATGTTACCTAGGACAGGTGAGCCCAGAGACTCCTAGAGTACTTTTCTTAGTAGTGTGTCCTGCAGTTTGCCCGCCTTTCAGGTAGGGGAGACAATAAAAGTGTATCTTGACATTAAAAGGTTTAGAAAGCATTAATTACTAGGGTTAATCGCTGTTATTATTGGGATTGTTAATAATTTGAATTCTTAGGGATCTATCTAAAATACCACCTTTGATGGTTGAACTGGAGCTGATGTTCATTTACCTGGTCTCTTTTGCAAACCCTTTTGCTCTGAGKCTTGTTTACACTCACAAGCTGATTTTTAACTCTGTGATGATTAGAGAGGGACAAGCTTGAGGGATCTCTAATGACCAGCTCAGTCCAGAAGCTGCTTTTACGTTTTGTCTGAAAGGCAGAAGGGCAGAACAAAGCCTTTTTCTGGAAGAATGCGCTGACGTTTTGGGAAGGAGGGAAGGAAAAGAATAATGTCCTTGATCCTGGGAATAGTCACGTTGGCTGAACCCCATGGGGAAAGATTGGTGACCCTGAGAAAGGGTTCGAGCTGGCTGGAGTAATGGAGGGAGCAGAAGCAATGTAGCAAAACCATTGTGTGTGTGGTAGCACGTGTGTTGGGTGGAGAGCAAGCAGCACCTCTTTCTGATGTTTTTCCGTGAGCTTTGTGTGCATTCGCTCCCCCCTGAGCGTGGCAGTAAGCTGTGCYGCTGTTCGTCTCTTTGCAGCTGGATGCTGGCATCCATCTCCAATTAAATACTATTAAAAGTAACTGTAATAATAACATACTGAGGGTCACACAGGTGTCTGCTCTGTCTTGTCCCAGCTTTAGGTGCTGCTGGGGTGGTTGGAGCTACTAAACTGCCTTTTCTTCCCCCTCCCCTGCCCTCTTTGAGCACACTGTGCAGTGTGTAGCATCCGTACCTCCTCGGGGACTGTCTGCTTGGAGCAAGGAGGAAGTGGAAGCGGCCGTGGGGAAAAACGGGGCAGTGTTTTGTGAAAGAAAAATGGTGTGTGTGTGTGTGYGTRTGTGTGTACGTTGGGGCYGGGGGGAAGGGGTYCAGCCTCGCACACAGGGGCAGGGGCTGCGCGGTGGGTAGGCGCGCGGGGGGCTGCCGCCTTTTGGCTCTTGCGGGATGTCCCGGCGGGGGGAGCTTGAGAGCAGCCTGCTCCGCCGGTCTGGTTTTCATTAGCCAGCCCAGCTCGGCCAAGAAACACAGCAATAAATAAATGCGAACAATGCCATCGCCCTCCCTCCAGCCACCCCCTCCTGCTGACAAGCCCAGGATGCAGCCGGGCGCCTGAGAAAGGGGGCTCCGGCTGCCGGCGAGCGGGGCAGGCCGGCGAGGGTGAATGGGGGCGGCGGGGGGAAGCCGGACGGAGGGGAGGGGACCCGAGCGCATAAGAGGGAAGGCAGGGCCGAAGGCGGCGAGCAGAGGCGGTGACAGCCCCGGGGAGAGCGGGCATGGCGAGGCGAGCCCCCCGCCAAGCCTGCAGCCGGAGGTGCTTCGCCGCTCTTTGGGGAGACCACCTTTTCCTCCTGGGGCTGCTGCTTTTCCCCAGCCCGGCGGCTGCTGCTGGGCCACGAGGTAAGAGCACGCGGGTGGAGAGGAGCGACTGGTAAACCGCAGCTTCGGCTGGGGCTGGAGGGAGAGGGGGCGGATCGGGGTACCCTGGGGAACGTGGAAATGGCTTTTTGGGTGCACGYGGGGTTGCATCCTTGGGTTTGAATGGAGCAGGTGGCAGGTACGGGMTCCGATTTYCCCCCCMCACACACACCCTACKGTCCTGCTGSTGAAGTGTCCCCCAACTCTCCTCTCTCAGCTGCYCCAGCAAACCCTGTCTCAGCACTGCCCGAGGCAGAGCAGCCGGGCGCTGTGCATGACTCTATATGGTCTGGTTGGGAGCGGAGGGCCGGGAGCAGCCAGCCTCCCCCTGTGAGAGGCGGAGGGGGGGAGACAGCTCCTTACCCCTCTGGTCTCACCTTGGGTCCTGCCTTGGRTCCCCCCAGGATCCCTTTGGAGGCCCCTCTGACCAGCAAAGATACTTTTCTCCTCTCCATCCCATGGCAAATCACACTGACYGGAGGGGAATTGGTCGTCTTTGGGTCCGGACAGCTGTCCCAGCTCCAGACCTTGGCACCCTGAAACAGAACTAGGAGTGACTTTTGTTGCTGATGAGGTTGAACCTGTTTTTGTTGTTGTTATTGATGAAATAAGAAATTTTCCCCAAAGGCGATAAAAAGCCCTTCAAGTTTRGATGCGAGTTTCTGTCAGTGTGTTGAAAGCCTGGTGGGCTTTTGCCAGGCTGGATTCAGTCTCTTGTGGTCTCTGTTCTCCATCACTTCTTTCTTCTGCAAACCCACCAAGAAGCTGAGACTGTTTTTTCTCTGTTAAGCATGATTTTTTTTTGAGCCTTTCTGGATTTTTTGTTGCTGCTGGAAAAAAGTTTTTCRGTAACTCTAAGCTTGAGAGACCCTTGTGAGGTGTGCATCTGGGAGAGGAATGGAGAATGTGATAGGAGCCAGAAATTTCTGTTTGGATAAAGGGCAGAGGAGAAGCAGACAGAAAAGCCGCCTGCTTGCTTCGGCTGGAGCCCGTGGGCCCTGGGGCTTGTGTTTGGGCTTGTACCTTCCCTAACGTGGGGCTGCCCGGGTGAAATGCTGGCAATGCTAGGTGGTGCTTTAGTGGAGCAATAAGAAACGTCTGAAAYGCAAAAAGCAACGCTGTTCCTGATGAAACATTCCCAGAAGGGGCTGGGAATGAGTATGTGTGTTTTCTGGGGGAAAAAATTAGAAAGGAATGGGAAACCCCCTCTGCAATACATTTTGGTTTATTTGACTTAGATTTTAAGGCCCTGTCTCATGCTCTGAGTCTCTCCTATTCCCAGCAAAAGCTATAGTCAAAACAGCTACAAGTTTAATATAATAACCAAGAGGCTTTTATGATGTGGCCTGAAGCCCAGCCCAGTAATCCCTGCAGAAATGCTGCCCCTGAGATCCCATCTTCTCCCCAGACAGCGTGGGAGAAAGATGGGCTTTGCGGCAAGCAAGGAAAGAGAGCAACCCCCATGCTATCTGTAAGGTTTTTCTAGATGTTTTCCCAAGTAGCTAAAAACTCTGAATTTAGCCCATGGCAGACAGGACCAAAAGGCCATCTCCTCTACCTCCTGATGGTCTGTGCGTGGGGAGAGAGAGCTTTTATTTGCCCTTCTTGCTCTGCAGGAGCAAGTTAAGAAGAGGGAAAAAAAAAGTTTTTCCCCCCTTTCTCTGCAATGAGAAGGCAGAAAACCCCAGTGCATAAATTGCCACGGCTGGGCAGCTCTCTGTGCATCTCATCTCCGCTCTGCCTACTGTGCATGGCTGAGAGCAAGTCACTTCACGGCGATGCCTCAGTTTCCCTGCCAGCAGAAGAGTTATTTGTGACTGTGGGCCTGAAGGCCCCATTAACATTTTTGGAGGAGGTGAGGAGAGGGAAACTCGCCACCTTATCTACAGTTATTCGTGGAATCTGATTAAATGCTATATATAATGAAAGCTGATTAAATGCCACAGTGATATCGCAGAAAGAGTCCTTGGGGGCCCTGCGTGACAGAGACAACTATGCTTTGGATAACTTGATCATTTTAAATGCTCAATCCGCAGTTTCCAACCAATAACTCAGTCCTTTTTCAATAACTTCTTTATTATTTCCTTAAGCCAAATGTYTCCAGATAGTTGCGTGGGGAATCAAAACAGGCACGTAAAATTATGAAGCCTTAAGCCCTATTTTTCCACTCTCTCAATAAGTAACTTTGCCCTTTCTTGGGGAAGGTTACTAGATCCAAGCTTTCACTGACAACATTTGGTTTGGCAAGGTGGCCCATCATTTGACATTCTTGCTAGACCTTATCCCCTCTTCACAGTGTCTTCAGCAGCAACGTTTTTTTTTCAGTTGTTTTCCAGGCTTAAGTCATCAGTAGCTGCTTGTGTTTCTGCGATCAAATACAGCCACATTGTTTACAAAAAAAAAAAAAAAATCTTAGAAAGTCTGCATGTCTCTAATTGAGCCAAAGAATTACTTGTACTGCTTTGCCTTGGGGAGCTGGGATGTCTCAGAGAAACCCGTAATGTGCTGTAGCTATTTTAGCTGCTGTGCTCCATTTTCAAGTCCAGCTCTGGCTAGAAACAAGCAGAAGTTAACGGCTTGCTTCTGCTCGATTTCAGTGTGATCGAAGCAAATTTTCTGATGCCATAATTTAATGAGAATCAGTGGAGTGAAAGCATGAAGGAGAGAGGAAAAAAAAAAAAGCTGTTTATGTGATACAAAGCCTAAATCTGATACCATGAAACTTGCAAAATAAGCAGGGAGAGGCGGAGCAGGTGAGATGCAGAGCTGAGTGCTGGTTTCTGAGTCTCTACCCTTGGTTTGTGGTTGTTTTCAAGCTTTGCAACCTCCGAGAAGAGACAGTCTGGGTGTGTTCAGGTGGTGGAAGATGGTTAGGTGGTAGAAGATGGTTAGGGTGGTTGGAGATGTTTTGGTCTAGCAGCTCAACTCTGCTAGGCTGGGCCCACCTGGTTGGTGGTGACAGGTTGGAAGTGTTTACTGACAGTTACTGCATTTCAGYGGAGCAGTTCAACCTTAAACCGAGCCTAGCCACAGCTGTCTTTTGAGCAGATTCTCTCCTAACCAAAAGATCCTAGTAAGGGAGGCGCTAAGAAAGTCTCAAAATATTTGCAGCAGGGGGAGGCGTTGTTGTTAGCAGCGACCTGAGCAAGGGAAGCAACCGCAACACAACCCCTATCAGTGCAAATATTGCTTTGGTTGGCAAATGTGGCGGAAGAGATGAAGACAGAACGGGGTCACGGTGGGTGAGCTCTGCCCTCTCCTGCCTAGAGCTGCCCAGGCCCAGGGAGGTACCACCCACGCAACCAGTACGTCCCTTTTCCGCAGGGCTGTGATGCTGCTCTCAGTATAGATTTTGTGTTGGCCGAGGGATTAGGCCACAGATTTTGGGCCTGAGTGTGGTTCCGGCATAACAGAAGAGGGTCCCTGGGACACTTCAAGGAGGAGGGCTGGTTCAGTAACACAGGGAATAGGGAAATGCTTTGAGTTCAGTGCTAGTTTCTGTCCCWCAGTAACACCTAAGAAATGGCCCTGGGTGCCAGGCAGAGACATCAGCTTTCTCTCCCCGCCTYTTTCTCTCTTGACGTGATTGCAGAGGAGCTCTTGCTGCTAGCGGTTCAAAAGAGAAATCCTTGGCTCCTACGTGTGTTCACCTGGTCTCTTCTTTCCTAGGGCTGCCACCCCAGGGAGAATTGGTCACCCCGCACTGGCTGCTCAGAGGGCGTAGCAGACGAGCTGTCACCCTGGAGGAAAAGGTGAGTGTAGAGATGAAAGGGRACGTCGCTTCCTGTCGCCTGCACCAAGCAGCTGGAGTAGAGAGTCAGATCTTGCATGGGGAGGTGAACACTGCTTGCAGTGAAGAGACTCAGAGAGAGGTGCTGAGTTTTTGCAGGAGTTGAGCCCCGAGTGTTTTTTGTTTGCTTGTTTTTTTTCCCCCCCGTTTTTTTCCCCCCCTCTTAATGAACTTTTATGGTTCCAGACATAACCACCTACTTRTGTTGCAGGCAGATAGATCCAGGGCTGCTGCCACTGCCCGTAGTGGCATTCAGAGTGATACCAAGAGGGTTTTTAGATTAGTCTTTATTGCTAATCTTCAGGGGAAAAAAACAGGTTTCATGGATGTTGCACACCCTCACTGCCAAGGGATATGTGAGGAGCATAAGGATTGTGCTACTCAAAGAGTGACCCTTCTTTTCCCCACACAGTAACAAGATGGGGGAGGAAGGCAGTTTGACAATAGAAAATATTATAATTTTTATTCCAATAGCCTGGTGAGAATGAAAATTAGGTAAGAAAACCCAACCCCGCTGACAGCTTCTGCATTCTGGTCATATTAGCATCTCAGTTGACCCATCTCATCTGCAGGAGGAGAGGGCGTCTGAGTGTGGCTTTGGGCCTCAAACAGGGCTGGGGAAGGCAAAGTATTCAGTAGCAAATTAACTAAACATGGCCTGAAGTATCAAGTGGTTGGAAGGATGGCCAAGAGCTGCAGGGTCTGTATATGGCAGTGAGTGGAAGGCAGCTGGGCAGTTTGGGGAAATGGAGGTAACTCATCAGACTGACTGGAAGTGGTTTGGCCAGGRCAACATTGTTAGCTAAGGGGAAAGTGCTGCAGAATTTAAGACCGGTGTCCTTGGAAAAGTGTCTTCCTAGAGCTGCTCTGTGGTTGTCAGACCCTCCCCTCTGCCCCTGCCATCTCTAAATTCACTTTATGGGATGTTTTTGACCCTTGACTGTATTTGGCACCTTTCCCAGCTCTGTGGTCAACTGGCTCAGCAGTTGGCCTCAACAGCTGGTCTTTATACCCCGCAGCTGGGGAGGGTCTCGGGGCCTCTAGAAATAGGTTTCTAGCAGAACAAGCATCGATACAAATCACTGCAGGAAAACCTGTTTCGGGGCTGAGTAGACTTGTTGCTGAGAAGATTCAGTGCTAAATATCGTCCTTCCTTGGCCCCTTTGGTTGGATCTCTCTGGAGCAGCAGCTGAGAACCAGCTTTGAAGCAATCTGAGTGTTTCTAAGTCAGAACTCTTGGCCTGTCTGTGACAACTCTTTGCTCCAAGAAGTAGATACCAAAGGGTGAGTCAGCCTCATTTCCCATCTGTAAAACAGAGGGGGTTTTGCAATACCTTGCCTCCTTCAAGGGGCTGAGTAATGCCTTTTACTAAGGGAACTGGAAGCAGGGACATCCTCTGGTGCACCATTCACTGGTGATGGCTGCTGAGAAATGTGTCTGTCCGGTAGCTGGAATAGCTCACAGCATGCCCTGCCCGTAACAGCCCCATTGCACTGAGGATCCTGTGGTCAGTCTACAGAAATGTCCCCTCTGTTCCAAGTAAATGACAGTTCTGGATCAGAGTGGTCCAGTCTATATATAGGCTGGAGGGCAGTTGGAATGGGGAATGYGGGACAACAGAAGGTTTATTTATACTCTTGCAAACATCCCACTGCCCAGAATCGCATCAGGCAGCCACGGGTGCTGGGGAAGCTCAGATCATATGGTGCAAGTKTGCAGGGGCCCCAGCTTCTTGCAGATTGCTCAGGAACCCCATGATCAGCAGTGGTAAAACACCAGCTACCGTTTGGGTGGGGAAGGGGGTGGGTGGGCAAGATCTGTGCTCATTTCCTGGCATCTGTTCTGCCTCAGCTCACTCCAGACAGCGCACAACAACGAGGCTCCTGTTTCTCAGGGAAGGCGGGGAAAGGAAGGGTGGTCAAACCCAGGAAGAGTGTGTGCTGGTGGTGGTGGGAGAGAGGGGAAACTTTGAGGGGGAAGGACTGTGGGAACCAGACAAAGGACACGGTACGGGAGAGCAGGGTCCCTGTTCGCAGAGATACCCGAAGGATTTGCTAAGAGCAGCTTACAGCTGCTTGATCTGTGCTGAGCCTTTTGCCTTGATATCAGATGTTGAAGAGTACTTATTTTTAGGATAAAGTTATTCTGTCTCATCCCCACCCTGTCTCCTTCTGCCCTCCAGCAAAGATCCTCGAAATATATGCAGCTGCATGATTGCTGTCAGCCCACGCGTTCCTGCGGTGGGCATGAACCCAGCTTACCAGGGCCTGGCACGGTCCGGGTCGTGTGCGAGGCGTCTGGCCGGCCATCTCAGTACACAATGCTGCTATTTGTAGTGTCCAGGCACAGTTGGTTTTCAGGGGTGGGAGTAGTGGAAACTCATGCGTGGCCTGAAGCAATGGAGAGGAAAAAGAGATGCTTTATCTTAGCAGGCCTGGGTGGTGGTCAGACTGTTAAAGGCAGATGGTGAGAGGGGAGAAATTGTCTTTGGGAATGCCTGCACCTACCTGGTCACATAAACTCCTGTTCCATATCCCCTGAGCACAGCCAGGTGGGCTGCGTGGATGACTGGAATTGGRTTTCTCTGGTTCTTAGCAAGCAGCAGGTCTTGGTGCTTTCCGCTAAGCGCGGGGATGCAGTGTGGGGAAACTCTTGCCATGAATGGTGGCTCCTCTCCGGTGGGTTCCCCAAACAGGCACCCCAGACTTTTGTGCCCTGCTGTTGGGGCAAACGTTGATATGGAGAGAAGAAAAGGCTGAGAAGTGAGAGAACTGTGATGTGTGCAGATTATATATATATGTGTATATATATATGTATATGTATGTGTGTATATATATGTGTGTGTGTGTGTGTGTGTGTATATATATATATATATATGTGAGCATGAAGAGAATTTGTGGTCAAGACTTTTGGTTTCTAATACAGCATCTTACTCTTTTGGCCATGAACTGGGACACATCTCCTGTGCAGGCAAGTATGTCCTGATCTTGCCAGAGCTGGCATGAAAGCGAGAAGCTGCAGGTACAGCTAGACTGTGCCCAGAGCTGGTACATCCGTTGGGGATCCTACCTTGATAAGCCATCCCTTTGTGTACCTGAGGCATGTGCAACTCCTCCATCCTGTGCATCTTTCCTATTGTAAGAGTTACTTGCAGAGAACTGGGGACACGGGGAGGGGTAGTGAGTTGTTCAGGTTCAGCCGGTCTTCGACGTGTACTAGGAAATAGGTGTCTGAGTCCTGGGGGAGAGAAGTGATGTGCCAGGGTTTCTGTTCAGCATCTAGGCTGCATCCAGCAGTGGCAGCCCTACACTGGAGCCACAAGCTCTAGTGGTGCAGACGGATCTTGGCGCGGATGTGACACGTGGGTGGTAAGAACTGACGGTGTCAGTCGCATAGGCGGCTTATTCCTAGCTATTGTCTCTGCAGAGCATGTGCTTAGTTAATTCAGAGGCCCCACTTTGCCCTTGCAGAACAAGGCAACCTGCCACAAATACATATATATATATATGTGTACACACACACACACACACACATATATATGTATACACACACACACACACACACACATATATATATATATATATATTTTTTTTTTTTTTTGCTTCTTGCCACTTCGGTAGCTCCAGTGTGGACTCAGACCGTGGCAGAGGGTGGGATGGTGAGATGCTGCTGCGTGGCCCATCTGGTGATGTTTCTAGCTTGTTCTGGGAAGCAGCCCTCTTCTGAGGGATGTAAGCACATCTTTCCTAGTAAAGAGATCCCTGGTGGATTAGACTTCCAGCCAAAGATGTTGTCCTCCCGTAGGAACCCAGTGGCAGAGCGGAGGTCAGGCCAGCAGGAAGAGTTGGGACATCGTGGTGGCTTGTAATCCCATCGTGCATGGCCTGGCATGACACTTGACAGGCCTGGACCCTGCCTTGTCTTCCCCTCACCCTTCTCTTTCATATTGTTTGGTTTGAATTCCCTATAGGCTGGATGGCTCCAGGCACAGATGGAAGTGATTTCCCTGCTCTCCCACCCTCTGCTCCACAGCACTCATGGCAGTGGGGCCTAGGGAGGCCGATGAGGTTTACACGGCCCTGAGCATGGCTAACAGGAGGTCGTGGGGACCCTGTTTGCAAACAGCTTCCTCTTTGCTGGCTTGGGACAGGGTCCTGTCCTGCTKCTGCTGGGATCTTCCTCCCACTCCTTCCCTTCGCTCAGGGTATGGAGTGAGGGCTGCTGTAGGGATGAGCAGGAGGAGGCAACTGCCAAGCTGCTGTTCAGTGGTGGGGAGGGTGGGATGGGATAGCTCTATCCTGCCCACTGCTCGAGCATCTCTTCTCCCTCGTGTCTACAGGCTGGTGCTGTGCTTGCATGGCCATAGCGGCAGGGAGCCTCTGGCTTGTCCTTGCTGTCAGGAGGGCTTCTGTAAGTAGAGGTAAGGGTCATGGCCCTGCTCTTTTTCTTTCTTTGGTCATTGGTTTTTTTGAGCATTTGGGGTTTGTTTTGTTTTGGTTTTTTTTCATCCTGGAGTTGAGATCTATCCTTGCAGCTCTGAGAGCCAACTCTGCCTGAGCAGGTRTCTTCCACCCTGCCAGTGAGCTCTGTTAGAGCCCTGACCGCTCTAGSCCACAGCGGCATCCTGCTCTGAGGATCGGTGTGATGTAGGTGGGGGACAGCAGTCAGGCGTCCTTCCCATGTAGGTTGGGGAAGCCCCTGATGTGGTCTTGTACCA
>NW_028186546.1:374718-520734 GCF_003343005.1 Rhea americana
CCTGCTCTGAGGATCGGTGTGATGTAGGTGGGGGGGGGGGGTCACAGATCCTAGCTGTGGAGGTTGGGGAAGCCCCTGATGTGGTCTTGTACCAGGGCTGACGCTGACACAGAGCTACGCCCTGCGGGAAGGGAGAGGAAACAGGAGGGGAAATAGAGGGTGTTGGGAATGGGGCAGGCAGCTTGTGCCAGAGCTGACCCAGAGGCCTTTCCTGCTGTTAGCATCCAAGAATTGGTCATGGCCTGCATCGTGGCCTGGGCCCCATCTCACTCTGCCAAGCCAAGGTTGGCTGTTGGGCTTGCTCCTGGCACCCTGCGGGGTGGCCTGGAGCCAGGGGAGGTTGTGATCAGCTAATGGAGATGTTAACAGTGCTGGCCTTGCCACTGTGTTAATTCTCATGTGAACACGAGCACAAGTTCAGGCCACGTTTCTCAATCCTAGAGTCCTTCTTCCAGCACTTAGCTGAACCCTCTCCAGCTCTTCTGCTTCCTCTRGTTTTGACATCAGACCAGCATCCAGTGACTGTTGTACCAGTATCAGAGCTGSAGGCATTTGAGTGCCCTTTCCCTCATCTGAAGGTGATTTATCCAGGGATCGCAGTACCCCTAGATGGCTGGCAGGACAGCCCATCGTGCTGTGTTGTGTCTCCTGCATTTGGCTCAGGCATCTACTAGGCTTGGCCTTATTTCTTTTTCTTTGTAATTGCTTTTTCCCAGACGTGGCTTCTTGCTGCCTTGATCCTCCCTGCCTGTATAGGTCAGGGTGTCCTAAAGGTCTTCCTGCCGGTCCTTCAGCTGCTTCCCAGATCTCTGAATCACCCCAATCAGCTGGTTTGGGTCCCCCATCGTGGGGCTCTGAGCCCGAAGATGGGATGTGACAGCTCCACCAGCATGAGCATTTTTACATGTCCCGATTGGCAAAGAATCAAGCTGCCGTGGCCTCTCAGGCATACGAGGAGTCAGCGAGTCCTTGGGGCTTCCCTGCCGGTCTCAGCAGGGCTATGATACATGATGCCTCCTCTGGCTCTGCAGTGGGGACCTTGGCTGGGAAGTGTTACTTTCACATGAAGCTGGGGGAAGCGTAGCCTAAGAGGGACAAGAGTTTTACTGTTTTCTCATGAGGAGAAATGAGACTTGATTACTGAGGATGCAGATTTTGAGCGAGAGTAAACCCTCTTTTTAACAGGGCTTTCCTCAAAGCCTGGAAGAAATTCTCAAGGTTTGCAGTGCTTTCTGCAGCCCAGAAATGTCTAGTTCAAGGCTGACTTCCTGATCTGTTGTTCAGCAGCTCTGACTGGCCTTGCTGCAAGCTGGGTGCTGGGCAGTCCCTCCTGTGACTGAGCACAAACCTCGCTGCCCTGCCTTCTGGTGGCAGGGGGGACCTGGCAAAGCCACTGCTGGTGTCACCGCCTGGTCCTGGCATGGCAGGAGGAGGAAGGGTGGAGAAAGAYGCTCCGTGTTTTTTAGGGTCCCCCACCCAGCAGCAGGTGTGTGGTGACTTTGCTCTCTCTGCCTAGGACATGTGCTTCTGCAATCTGTTTCCTGCAGGGAAACCCTTTTTCCTCTTCAATATACAGCAGGGCAGATTGAGCCACAGCGGAATTACTGAGCTGAATTTGCTTCAAATCAGCTGAAATCCTACCTTCATCTCCTAGACCTGGATTCTCCTGTTAGGGCAGCCCAGGTTCTTAGCTACTTTTCCAGTGAGCAACTGGAGCAAGACAGAGGCTTATCCATGGGAAGGTGGATCTGAATCCTTCTTTAGAGGGCCCACACCTCTGGTTAGGTGCTTCTGCAGTCCTGTTTGCTTGGCTCTGGTGCTTAGGGATCAGATGCATCTCCTACTTGGTCTGGTGGCAAAACCAATGGAAGAGCAAGTGAGAGATGGCTAAACCCACCCTGATGTCCATCTTAGGAAGTCATACACTTGAGCAAGGTCTAACCTTTCTTTTCTGCTTAGGCACCTGCAAAGTGAAATGCTGGTGAGATATAGTCCTGTGCCTTAATTCCCTTTTCTGTAAAAGGGGATGGAGGGTTGTCATTACACCGTAGTGGGGTAGGAGGGGGGAAAGGAGGCCTCAGGGAAAGTTGTTACTCTCTGAAAGTTGCTAGAATAAGAAAGGAGGGGGACATGGTRTTCAGGCTGCACTTCAGGCTTTTGTTGAGCTCTGTGGTCTGAACTGTTGAGTGCAATGAGCAGGAACATTCATGGCTGCTGCAAAGAGCAGAGCCTCTGTCAGACCCTTATTTACCAGTTATTAGAAGCACTGCTACATGGGACCCAAATAACCACAACATCCCTGGTGGACTTCCCATGTATGAAACTGTCCCTGTCCCAGCAGGCCTAACAAAGAGATATGGCTGGCCTGAGGCAGCAATTCATTGCAGAGCAAGTTGGTCTGCATCCACCACTACCTAACGTCAGAGCTCTTGAAATSTTAACTTTGCTCTCAGGTTTGAGCTTGGGGAAGATCTTGCTCAGCTGTGATGCTCCAGCCAGGACCTGAGCTGCAAAACCCATCAAGATATTCTCTGCAGAATGTTTTCTGGTAAACTTTGATCACTGATGGTGGGATAGAAACCCATCTTCCTTTCTTCCTTCTTGTATTCAGACTTGCTTGTGCTTACTTAGGAAATTGAGGCTTTTGTGACCTGCTCAGGCAGATGGTTGGGCTGTGACTTTAGTGCGGCTTCTTGATCTTGGCTTAACTATTGATTTTACAAGCAGTTTAGTGTTTCCTTAGCCAGCTCTCTTAGRAAAGCTGGTCTCATGCTAGGCAGTATGAGCTTTCCAGCAGCGGTGGAGGAGGGAGTCTGGTTGAGGAAGATGGCTGGGAACTGTGGAGAAACAAAAGATCATTTTTCCTCTCAAAGAAGAACGCAAACCCTTTGGCCTAAGCTCTTCTGAAAACATCTCTTGTGGTTTTTCTGATTGGCAGATTGAAAAAGAAAAAATAGATTTGAGCTCTGCCCAGTGGGTCTTCTGGGCTCCTTGTGGGCTGGGCCCTGGCCAGGGCAGATTCRTCCCAGCTGCTCTTTGCTTCCCTCAGCCCCATTGCTTTGGCTGAGCTGCCAGGACCCAAGTGGGAGCCCTGTGCGGGCTTTGTCCCTCTCTGGAGAGCTCACACTCCTGTCGGTGGGACTGGCTTCCTTGGGATGCCCTGCAGAGGGATCACCACGTTTGCCTCCAGTCCGGGGTGAGGGAAGGTGCTTCCTGCAGCCCACTGTGGGGTCTAATGAATCTCTCCCATTGACTGATAAAAGTTGCTGGTGGTGTTTGGTGGGGGGAAGAAGATGCTAGAGCCCCAGCTGGGGCTGGCAGCAGTTCCTGTGCTAAGCTGTGCCCRTGCTTGGTGCGTGAGGCCTTGCCCGGCAGCTCTAGGGCACCCAACCACCTGCCATTGGCCTTGCAGCTGGGAGGTTTGACTCCTGCCCTGTGAAAGCCAGGTGCTAGGCACCCTGTGCTTACCTGGGGGAGGTGGTGCCTGCTCAGTCCTCCTCCTCCTCCTCCTCCTCCTTGCTGCACTTTATTTCTCCAGGGGCTGAGCTGGTTTCAGCCCATCCTGGGATCGTGCTGAGCTACTATGAGCAGGGTGATGCAGAGCCATGCTCAGCTCGGAGCAGCTCCACAGGGGCCCATCGAAGGGATCCAACTGGCTCCCTGGCCAAGGGGGCTCTGCAGGTCCCCTGGGCTTGCGAACATCTGGGGCAGCTGGATTTTAAAGGGACCTGTCATCCCCCAGAAGAGCCCAGCTTGCATGCTGCTCCCCCCCCCATCCTTTCCAAATCTTTTTATAGTAGGGGAAATCCCACCGAATCTCAGGGCCGTAGGAGTAGATCAGCCCCCTCTTCCTTCCTCTGGGCTGTGCCGCCTCTTTGGCAACAGGGGAAACTGAGGCATGGGGTGGAGGAGTTTATTCTACGTCACCTCGCTGGGGCTGAATGCAGATGCCCTTAGCACCCATTTGTTTTCCAGCCTTTGAAAATCTCAGTGGCTGAACGGCGTTTGCAATGGGAGATGAGAGCATCTGACGGTAGTAACCCTGTGCATGCAGATGTCCCTTTAAGACAGCAGCTGGAAAGGAGCATTTTGCCAGTAAGGCTCTTAAGTCAAGGCAGGGTGTAATTGCTGGGGAATTTAAAGCTGCCCAGTGCCTGGGAGGAAGGAATCGGCAGGGACTTAGGGGTGAAGGAGGGAGGAGGAGATGGGCGGCAAGGAGAGGGTGTTAAGAAGATCAGAGACGGGGAGAAACAGCTTGAAATAAGGGAGGGATGAGGAGGAAGAGGGGAAATTGCAAGAAAAATGTACAGACCATGTTTGGCCAGTAAGCGATGTTTGTATAAGATCATGTTCTAAAAATACAGCCCGTTCCCACCATCGCTGAAGGAGAGGAGCCCTCTGCCCCAGCTTCCTGCTCCATATATCACACAGGGCCCCTCGCCGAGAGCTGTGGCTGGGGAGCCGGGTGGCCATGCCTTGGCCATGACTAAGGGGTTTGCTGGGAATTTGCAGGGCCTCGGACTCGGCTTTATTTGCTTTTTTTTTTTTTTTTAAAAAAAAAACACTCTGGTCTCCTTTTTTGGAGCTGGGAAGACGGTGTTTGAGGAGGAGGGGACCTTAGCCAGCCTGACTCCATCTCTACGTCCCCATGCTGCTGTGGGCCGGGGTGGCCGGCGCCTCCCCGTCTTTGGGCAGACAGGATGCCGAGAGCTGACTGCCAGCCAGCTCTGCATGTGAGGCAAGGAGACCCTTGGCTGTGGGTCTGCACCTCTGCTTGGGGCCAAAAGCATCCCCATGATCTGAGCAGCTTAACAGGGTGCCTCTGTCACGGTAGCTCAATTTGGCATGGCTGCCAGGGATGTGGGAGGCAGGAGATCTGCAGGAATGTGTGTCCCAGGAGCCCAAACCCTCTTTGCTGGGATGCGGGAGCAGTGCCGGGTTGCGCTGCTTGCCAGAATGCCTTGCATTACTGCAGTGCCTTCCCCTAAGAGTGATGCTTTCCAGAAGAGCAGCCCCGGAGCTGCTGGCCTGGAGGTTACTTTGTGACTTTGAGAGCCTTTRATGTCACCTTTGTGCCTTGCCCGGGGGTGTGGGCTTACCCTATGCCTCAGCTTTGCTGGTGGCAGAGCTGGAGGAGCAGAGGGTGTTTGTGTTCACCAGGGTGCTGGTGAGGAACAATCCTTCGCTATCAGTCTCTAGGAGGGATGAGAAGGGAAAGCTAGGGAATTTGGACTCCAGCTTAGCTCAGACTGGGAGTAACCTGGCTTCACCAGCACCCTGTTGCATTCCAAGTGACCTGCTCTGCAATGAAGTCACACTACCAAGAGTGGCCAAAGCCAGTGTGTGGCTGTGCCTGGGAGATGGCTCCTTCCTCTACCTTTTGCTCCCCTTTGGAGCTGGGAAAACGTTCGATTCGATAGCTTGCATCCCCTAGCCACGAGGATGCAGGGTGCTGTGGCTGCTGACGGTGGCTTCCAGGGCCAGCCAGGATACGCTCCGATGCAGAGACCTGAGCGTTGGCAGCCTGCCGGGCTCCACCGCCTTTGGAGGCGCTGCAATAACAGCCGTCTCGCTGGGAAATTGGAGCTGGGCGAGTGTGTGCTCCAGTCTGCCTTGGCCTTGTTTACTTAGCTTAAGGGAAAGGCTCCACCATCACGTACGGGGAGGGACTGACGTTGAGAGGGCGAGACATAAACAGAGCCAGTCCCGCAGGCAGGACTGTAAACAGAGACGGAGACGAGAAGATAGAGGGAGATATAGGAAGACATGCAGTGCTGGAGGAGTGGGAAAAAGGAGCCCTGCGGGTGCAGAGCGGTGGTCGCTCGGGGGCGCAGCGCTTGTGGTGCTGAGCTTGTGCTGCCCTGTGCCATGGCCTTGAGCCGTGCTGCGGTCCCGGAGATGGGATCCCTCATGCAGCATCCCAGCCTGTGGTGCTCGACATCTCCACTGCTCGCAGGAGCAGGGGGTTGTGCGGTTGCCTTGGGGAAACCCTGGCCTGAGCTAGCAGGCAGCTGCTGTTCCTGTCGTTTTAGGCCAGTGTTACGGGACCTCCATGGTGTGCGGTGGTTTGAGCACCTGGGCAGGGTGATACTTCACAGCTCTTTTTTTTTTTTTTTTGTGAGGGGGGAATGGCTTGGCAGCATGGGAATTGCAAGGCAGGGGATGGATGAGAAATCGTGTGCACACGTGGGTGCTGCTGYCCTGGGTTGTGCTGGGAAAGGTGTGTGTGAATTCAGTTGAAGCTGCAACAGTACGTGAGGGCAGCTGTTGGGATGTGTGTTTTTACACAAAAAAAGGACTGGATGAAAAGACACCAGATAAGAGCGTTAAGACCAAGTATTGGCAAGGCACTGGGTGAAAGCTAGTGATGCTTTTAGTGTCCCCAGTAGTGGAGCTGGGGAGGCCGTGCAGGGGGCATCAGAGGAGGGCAGCTACTCTGGGCATCAGGTGCTCCAGTACATCCCATCGAGTACAAACAAGCTATACCGGTGTGAACCAGTACGTGCAGCGAGGGAATTGATTCCCATTTAACTCTCACCAAAGTGAGGGAGTGAGTAAAACCTCCAGCATCCTGGGGAAGCTGAGTCAATTATTTCCTCTTGCTGCCCGATGGTATTTTTAACGGTGCGTTTATCCGGTGCTGGGGAGCTGAGGCGGTTGCTATATATTTCCGTAGCCCTGGTATGACAAACTGCGTAGTCACCCAGCGGGAGGGCACGGCTCCCGGCCGGGACATGTGGAAGTGCTTGAGCTCATCCTCCTGACGGCTGCCTGAGGGCCTGGAGGTGACTGGAGGAGCAGAGCGCCGGCCATGGAGCCARCCTGGCTGTGCTTTGGTGTTATCTGACCAGGCGTTGGCCTCTGCGGGGAGCAAGGGCTCTCTTCGCCCTGGCTTAGGGGCTGTGGCGGGATGAAACACGCAGAGACCCTGCTCAGGGTGCAGCTTGAGGAGCAGAAGGGTGCAGCACAGACATGGAGATGTTTGAATTAAGATGGAGAACTGACATCAGGGCGGGGAGCTAGTTTGYGGGTTACAGAATGGGACTGGGACACAAAACCCAAATGCAAATCTGTCCTCTGCTATATGCACTTCAGGAAGTGACTCAGCCTCTTCAGACCCACCACTGAAAGGCATGTAGGAACCAAACTCTTGCATCTCCCTGAATTTGGGTCTGCACTGCCCACCCATTGGGGAGGAGATAATCTCCAGTCACCCTAAACAYCCCTGGGCAGGGGCAGCTTCCAGTGTTGGCAGGGTCCTGATCTCTGCTGACATTAACATAAAGCAGGTTGTTTTGGTTGATACGGTTGTCTGGCTTTCGGATATGCTTTCCCTTGGACAGAGGTGGTGCATTTCCCTACCAGGAGCAGCTACCAGAGGCTGAATTTGCTTTCTTACCTCCATCTTTGCAGAGTGAATCTTGGCTGCTTGTCAAGTGCTTTCTCCTCTTTTATTTCCTRCTAGTATGGAAATTCACAGGAAATTAAGCAGGAGGGTTTATTTCTCTCCTTTCTTGAGTTTGCAGCATGGGATGGAGGCTGAGGGCTGTGACCTGAACCAGGCAGCAGAGGAAGGTGCTGAGGACAGGATGGACAAAGGAGATAGTGTCCTGTGAGGTATCCTGTGAGGTGCCTGGACCCAGTGGTCCACAGACAGCTCAAATCAAGGGTGCCTGAGCTGCGTGGAGGTGRGAATGTGTGCTGATAGCTAGACTTGAGAAAGCACCCAAATCCGGGATTGTGAAGAGGGRAAGGAAATCAGTATCTGGTTGCAGAGCTGTGCGGAGACACTGCAAGGCCCCAGAGGGGCCCCACCGCTGCTCAGAGGGCCAGGATGCTCCCAGTCCCCTGTCTCCCTGCTCTTGCTGAGTCCTCTGCCTTTGGACATGTCTGTTCCTAGCGTCCCCAGGCTGTTTCACCCAGCACTTGAGGCCAGGCCTGGTCCCGGCGTCATGGTTTTGCAATCAGAAAAGCTCCTGCTTTCCCAAACAGGGGTTGTGCTCAAACTCATTGCGTGTGTTGCTTTGTTTGTTGCCCGCAGGGCACGTGTCCTACAATAATACAGACAAGCCCCAGTAGTGATAGGTAGCTGACTGGCAGTTGCCTGGGCTCTTTCTTCCCTAACTCTGTCCCTTCTTTACTTCCTCTTTAGGTGCCAGCGCCTGCCCGAGGGGAAGTGGCTGTGATGGCTGAGGGCAGAGAACTCATCTTGGTGCTGGAGAGAAACCAGTAAGTGTTGGGGCTGCCTTTGCAGGCAGCTCAATGGGGAAGGGAATTCCTGGAAATTCCCTTCCTGTTTCTGCTGCTTTGCCCAACACTAGGGCGAGGGTTTCTTTAGGGCCTGGGAGAGCTGACTTTGCCTGGGGTAGGTGGAGAAGGGATATGGCACTAGCCCAGCTGCTGGGAACTGGGTTTTGGCACGTTGGGCATCCCTGCACGGCTGCTGGCTGAATCAATATTATCCTGGCTGTCTTTTTGGGCCCTGCCCTGGCTCTTCTGCCCTGCAGGGGAAGTAACAGCCTGGTGTGGCTTCCTGATAGATGGAGCCAATGCAGCACTCTGCCATGCTGAGATAGGGCTGAAATGCTCACTCTTTTCTACCRCCCACAGCCACCTCTTCCCCTGTCTCTCATCAGCTTTTTCCTGCTTGGCAGCTTTTTGGAGTCATGGTGTCCTGTGCAAAGAGCTTGTCCTGCCTTTGCCCCCAGCTGTATCCCAGCCTTTGCTTCATACACTATCAGATATCAGGGCTTCTGCCCTATCCCTCAGTTGAACTGCTTTGCTGAGGAAGCCACCCTGCTCCCCTCCCTGCCTGTTGCTCTGTACTGAAGTCCTTGATCTCCTTCTAGATGGCTCAGTTTGGGGTGACGGGGGGCACAGTGGCACTGACATGATGACCCTCTCTATGGGAGGACAGAYGACAGCTGGCCACCAAGACTCGGGCCTGTGGCTGTTCCTTTGGGARTCTGGATGATGAATTTCTTTAGGGACGTTTCCCTTGGAGAGGCAGTGCCAGTGTGTTGGATACACCTGGATGTCATAGAAGAAACAGCTTTTGCCACAGGCTTTGCATCATCTCCTTGGTTCCTCTGTGTCCCATCTCTTGTGTGGTATTGTGCTGTTGAGTTTGTTCAAGCACTGGCTGCTATTTCTTCCACCTTCTTGCTTTACCGATGTGATAAAATGTTAGGATGTAGGTTAATATATTCCTGACAACACCCTCCCAGATTCTGGGTGACAACTGGAGGCCAAGGCAATGCTGTTATGCAGAAACTAGTATGGGGGAAGATGGCATTAAGTGTTTTGGGGATGGAGATGGTGGTGGGGAGAAAGGCTCGACGGGATAGGCAGGCACTCCTGTGCTGCTCTTGTGCTGATGAACACATGGTTCCCCAGCTATCAGCCCTATGGTGTTGTCCCATTGAGAGGAGTGACCCTACAGGGTCTTTAGAGATATCAGACTGGCCTGATTTTGCTTCTGCTGACATTGAGAGGATCTGAGAGGCCAGTGTGACTTGGGAAGCTCTCTGCTACCCTTCTGGTAGTCCATTCTTGGTGGATCAGCCCATCCAAGGCAGGTTGCCTCGGGGAAAGCCCAGCAGCCCTGCTTGATGTCTTGCTGTGTACTTGCTCATGCTGAACTCTGACATTAGCAAGGCTAAGGGCCATCTTGTCTCATAGCTTTACTCTTTCCTTTCTGATCTCCTTCCCTGGCTCAGCTCTGGGGTACCTGCTGCTGCCAGCTGCATTGCCCCCCTTCAGGTGTACTGTGACATTCATCCAGCCTGGCAATCCCCTCATGCCAGCACTTCAACCCCAGCCTCCAGATGAGAGGGAGGAAAGGCAGGAGAAGAGAGTGCACCCATCTCCTCCTTCTGCCGGCAGCCCTACTGCAAACCTCATTTAGCTYGGAGTGTAGCCAAGGCAGGAAGTGATCACCAGGTAGACTTGCTTTTGGAAACCGGATCTGATACAGAAACACGCTCACCAGAATAACCAGGGAGGGGAAGAGAGAGCTGCCTGAGAGCTGGAGCAACACTCTCAGTACCTGGTGCCTGTTCCTGCTGCTGTKCTCAGTGCCCTGCTSCCTTAGACCTCTTAGGCTTTGGGGRAGGGATCTGTTAGGATCCTGGTGGGCAAAGAGGGGATTTGTCTAGTCTGACAGCCAGGGTGCTCCCTCCTTTTGCGTCATGTAAACTCATTCGGTTTTACATGATGCGAGTTAGGTGCAGGAGCAGCGTTACGGCACTGCATGGGGTTTTGTTCCACTGCTCATCCTTGCAGTATCCCTGCTCCCTTCCTGTGAGATGACAGTGTGCCTTGGGGAATTTGGGTCATTTGTTCCTCTGTGGATCCAGATCTCTCCTGRTGTTCACCTGATGCTGCTGTGACAGAGCAGTGTGATGCAAGGCAGGAAGCCATTCTCTCCAGAAGTGGCTTTTTGCCACTTCTGCTTTTTGCTAGTGGCTCTGAGAGATTCATGCCCTGGCCAGGGCTGGAGCGGAGCAGGACAAGGCCCCATGCTGGCACGGTGTCACTTCTCTGYGTTGAATCACTCAGCAATGGTTTGGCCTGGCCTTTTGTTGTGCCTGCTTGAGCCATATCACATCTGTCTGTGCCTCCTGCAGCGCTGCATCTGGCCTCATCTGCYTCCTGAATTCAACCTGACTGTCCCRGAGAGCAGAAGAGGGGATGAGTTGGGGGGACAAAGCCCTATTCTTGYTGGTGGTTGAGGTACCAATCACCCATCTCAGCGTCCCATGAGCTGCCCTGTTGGGCAGCAGGTCTCAGACCTGCAGTTTTTTTTTTTGTTTGTTTGTTTTTATCTGTAGGGAAGGAGAATTTGGTATATGCTTCATTTTAGGTCTATGAGCAATAGGGGAGGYGGTAAGGGATTAAAAGCTAATGTGCAGAGTTTAGCCTCCTCTCTAACTGGTGCACCAAGTGCAGAAATATTTTTATTTCTTCTCATGACCATAATACTGGTCCTGTAGGAGGGTCTAACCTAGAATCTAAGCCATAAATAGTTGCAACCTCATTAATGGGATGACAATTTTCTGCAATCTCAGATCTTAGTATCGGTTCTTGATACAGCTGGATTTCCACCAGCCATGCAACCTTGCTGATGCTCGGACGATGGCATAGCTGCTGGTACTGGGATCTGGTGGTTTAGGGTTGGCAAGACTACTGTATCCCAGTCTACCTAGCTCCCCCTTGGCATTGCAGGGTATGCTGTTTGCAGGGAAAGGGAGATGGTAGAGGGGAAGGAAGGGTATGCGATGGGGGCTTGGCTTCCTCTTGGCTTAGTTTACGGGCTGAAACCYTTGCTTTGGATCTCTAAGATTGCTCCCAGTTTTTATGACCCTCCTGTGCACCTCTTGTTATTGTCAGGCTATAAACGTTTGGAAGCTGAGCCTGTTTGCGGCTGTCTGGCTGCGCGGGAGGAGCTGAGYCCTGGCCAGACGGAGACAGCATTTGGTTTACTGAAAAGTGCTGAACTTGGGAAAACTGGGGTGAGGAAATGGGCTGACTGGGAGCAGACACCAGCCRTGGAAGGAGTGGACACAGGCGTGTGTTTGACAGCAAAACTACGCCTGTGAACCCCGGAGAGGAGGCAGGAGTGCACATGGGAGCTGTGAGCAGGGGCCTTGGTGCTGCTTTGCCTTCCCAAAGAGTGAAGTGTGGCTGTAAGGGGTGAAGAAAAGGGTTGATGAAAGGCCCAGTGACTGCAGGGCTGGAAGAGTGTGAGGAGGCTGAGCCATGGGCATGGCAGGAGGATGCTGGGCTCGGGTGAGGGAAGCATGAGAGAACTTCTGTGGCAGCAGATGGGAGCTGAGTGCCCAAGAGCATCCAGGGCACCCAAGACTGTCCGTGCATAGAGGTTGTCTGCTRGGGAGACCAAGACAGCTGTGGCTGTCTGCACTGCTTTCTTGTGCTAGCTAACAGGGCTGTGTTGGCCCTGTTTAGCTCATGGACAAATGATAGACCTTAAGTCTTCTTTCCCCAGGATATTGGAGAGATGGTTGTCATCCAAAACCCATCCTTGCCTGTGTCTTCTAACAAGGCCTTGCCTTGTGCAGAAATAGGAGTCGCCGCATTTCCTTCCTGCCCTTCCTTCCCTGAGGCTCTTGGTCCTTTGCCTGCCCTGGAGAAGACATCTCKGAGCCGTTCTGGGACTTGCTGTGCCCCCTATTATAGGATCGACTCAACCCTCCCTGCTCCCCCTGTTTCCCAACCACAGTCCAGAGGCATTCGCAGCTCCACTGTCCTCGGCTGACTTGTCCCCATCTCGCATGGGCAGCCGCCCTTCYGCCCCCGCGCTGGCTGGGTGGCTGTCTCGGCGGGTTGGCCGACAGCCTTTCCGCCCCAGGCACCTCTGTATTTACCAGCGCAGAGCTGGAGCAGCGCCCAGGACGCTCCATTGCTGGGCAGAGCAGCTTGGCGCGTGCTCTCCGCACGCGGGATGTGGGAGAGGAGCCACAGGACCCAGTCTGAGCTCCTGTGTTATTTCCCTGGGGTAATGGGACTTACTGGTGCTCGGCCATGGCTGAGCTCACGGGACTCACTGGGCAAGGGGTTGGTGGACTTGGAAACCAGGCAGGAGCCCACAAGGACATTTTTGGGGCAAACTGGTTGCAAAATAGTAACCAAAAGGGGAGAGAGCCTGAGGCTATTCTGRGGGTGGGTGCTTAGTTTATTTTCTTCTATTGCAGAATAAAATTACTGGGATGAGGCCAAAACTCATGTATTGAGGGCCAGACTGTCACCAAGGATAAACCCAACCCTGCTTTGTTCTTCCTGTGGGATCTAACCACTTGATCAAGATGGGGAGCCTTGAGTCTGCAAAGAGCTGTCTCTCTGGATGGTAGAGACCCCTGTATGCGTGCTCTGCTCTCCTCCTGGGACCCAGCTGTAGGTCATGGCAGGGTGTCCATCACTGTGGCATCTGCACAGTAGTGCAGATGGACGGGCAGCCCCTGAGCACATCCATTCATCAGATGCAAACRCTACTCTGGCTCTTCTTCACACTCTATTTTGCTTCCTGATTTTCATCACCCATTGCAGCAGCAGGAAGCGATTTATCAGTGCTGGGCTGGAGCTGTGTCGGTGGAAGCGCCCTGGGGCTGGCCTTGCTGAGAGATCGCTTGCAGCTGTGGGAAAACCATCCTGGCCAAAGCAAGCAGGGTGAAGATGGAGGGGTGCAGATTTTGCTACCAGCAGCAGCCTGAGCTTGATCTTCCTCAGAACTGGCTCTGGTTTTGAGGTCCCTGCCCTGTCGCTGAAGCAAGTGCCAGGAGCGTTGCCCTCATGGTGCCCTTCTGTGTGGTGAGTGAGGCTAAGTGGCGTTCCCAAGGCTGGACGGAGTGGTGTGTCAGAGGCTCCCAATTTCGCGTGCCCTTGGCTGAAGCACTGAGCATGGGGCCAACCRTTTCTTCTCCAGGCAGGGCTCTTTCCCTTAGGGACTTCAGCTTGGTGTTGGGTTCAAATGTTGCTTTTTCGTGGCAGGGCAGAAGGAGACTTGGCAGGGGCGAGGGTCTTTGTGGCTTGTCCCAGTGGGACCTTGGTCCTTTATGGAGAAGCTTTTGCCAGCCCTGGCTGCTCGTCCTCARTCGTGGCAAGGCATGACTCTGCCATGTCCAGGCCCTCTGATCCCTGGTGGGCAGTTGGGCYGCGTTCATGCGATCTCCTCCCTGATATGCTTGCCAAATCCTGCCTGGCCAGYTATGCTGTCCGAGGCTGTTGAAACCCCAGGCAGTCCCTTCCTTGCTGAGATGGAAAGGAGGGGCCCAGCCCAGCCTTTCAAATGGCTGGAGGTGTCTCCCCTTTCCCCCCAACCCCAGCTATTTTCTCTGTGGTGGATGCCCCAACCTCTGTCGTCGTATCTGGGCCCGCACTGGGAGCTCTGACGTGTTGTCTGAGCGTGGGCCAGAGAGCACCAGCACACAGAGGGGCTGCGGAAGGTGAAGGGGACTTTGGAAAGGAGTGGGAGGTTGTGGTTCATCACTCATCCTCTGTGCGCGTCTCCTTGCTTGAGCCTGYGGCATCGGAGCCAGGCGGTGGGCCAAGCGCTGGTACTGCTTGCTGCCCTACTCCATTTAGGGTTGCCCAGGGGCCAACAGGGCTGCAGTCCCTGCTGTCCAGCCCGTCCTGGTCCCTTATGGGCCGTGGGCAATGGAGGGAAGTAGAAGAAAGAGGAGATTCAGCAGCCTTCTTGCATCTTGCAGCAATGTGCCGTGCTGACCTAGGGAGAATCTGGGCAAGGGGAATGCTGCCAAGTCTGGGTACCCCCTGCTCAGGAAAGGTGAAGTGCAAGTTTCCCCTGCCTCAGTTTCCCTTTCCTTGAGGCCATCCTYCTGTCTCGCTGCCCGCATCTGTGCAGGAGCGGGCTGGCGTGGGTGCGAGTGYGCTGTGTGGCGTGGATGGCGTTTCGCCCTGCTTCGGAGGGCGGTTGGCGGGGCAGCTGTTCTCCCAGCCCGGTGCAYGCGGCTTGGAGCAGCCCACGGCGCCGCTGGTTGGGTCCAGCGCTGACGCGGCGCTGGCAGCTGAGCTGTCGGCTCAGCTTTCCTGGAGGAGAGGGACGCTTCGGCACCTGCTTGTCCGGGAAGCTCCGTGCTCTTGCGAGGACTGCCTGCAAGGAGGGGCGGGGGGAGGCAGCGAAGGGGGACYGTGCGTCCGGCCCAGCCACCACCAYCGCAATGCCTGGGAAGRGTGGGGAGAGATGCTCCGGCAGGAGAGGTGCTGCAAACACTGCCTTGGGATGCATCTTGGGTTGGCAAGTCCTCTGTCCTTGCAGGCTTCACCCCTGGACTGCTGGGCACCGCAGGGCCGTTCTGTAGCGTAGCTGCCCAGGGTGCTTGGCCCCACTTCCCCCCCCCCAGCTGCCAGTTCCCAGCTCTCTGCTGGATGCCAGGAGCAGCCCAGGCAGTCCTCACCCTTCTCCTTCCTCTCTCCRCAGGCTGCTGTCGCCAGACTACACTGAGACGCACTATGCTGAGGATGGGCAGCCCGTGACAGTTGCTCCTAACTACACGGTGGGTGCCAGGGGAGGGTGGCGTCAGGCAGTGCCGGGGCAGCGTTCGCCCCGTGCGTTGTTCCCTGCAGCTGAAACCTGCCTGTTGAAGCCTTTCCTCCCGCTGCAGAGCGTTTGTCACTTCCACCTCTGTGGGGCACAGAGGCTGCCGCATGTCCCATATCCCATCTCCTGCTCTGAGAAGGAGGGAAATAATATTTTTGGGGGTGCCTTGGATGCCCCTCTTGTTCCTGGTGGTGGGCACAGATGCCCAAAGCGGTAGTGTTGCCCAGTGGTTAGAGAGTGGGTGCACTAGACACGTGAGCTGTGTCTAGTTTGCTTAGGGGTGTCATCTCAGGAGGCGTAAATCAGAGGAGCTCCACCAAAATCTAGCAAAGTCTAGCAGTTATACCTCTGGACCCTCCTTCCTGATCTCCTTCCTTCAGAGCTCTATCACATGGTTATTTCAAGCTGGCTGAGTTACCTCATGGGGGAAGAAGGGTGCTCAGAGAGGGCAGGTGTCTTGCTGGGGAGCCCAGCTTTGATTCCCTGCTCTGATTTAGCAAGTCACATAGGTGTAGGCTTTCTCAAGTCCCAGGCCTGTTACCAGGCTGACAGGCACCAGACAGACCCTACCAGTGCGGAGTCTGGCGTGCTCAGTGCACCAGTGTGGGCTCAGACCCAGCTCAGCAGGCTCTCAGGGCCTTCAGAGCATAACCTGCCTCTGTGTCATGCTGCAGCAGCCTGAGGCTCGCTGGAAAAGCAGAGACGCTGCCTTTCTTGGGGTGAGCTGGTGCCCAGATGTGCTGCAGCTGCAGGACTGATGATGTGGGGCAGGAGGGGGGCAGACCGCTGGGCTGGTGCAGCAGGATCCTGTGGTTTCCTCAGGGAGGAAGTAGAGGAGGAGTCCTGCTCATCCCCTGATGGCTTCCTTCCCACAGAGGTGCCATATTAGGTGATGCTGGGGGTATTTCTCCCTTCCTATGTTTTACCTCTGGCCCCCAAAACCACTGATCAGCTTTAATTATAGCTGCTCTTTGCAGGTAGATCATCTTCTCGGAACTCAGCACCACATGCTCCTTCCTTTGCTGAGGCTGGGGCAGCTCAGCGCCTCAGGTCCTCCCTAGAAACCACACTTGAGCRTCACTGTCATAGAAACTTAAAGCATGTGGCAAAGTCTGTCACCTCTGAGGCTGGTTTAGCAGCAGCAGCAGTGGGACCCAGAGGTCCTGGCAGCCAGGCTCTTGCTTTCATCTCTGTACCGGATGATGGCTGCGGGGGAGGACTGACAGTCAAGAACCTGGAAACCTGCTTGATGTGAATGCCAGAGGGACCAAGAATGACCAGAAGGTCCAGACTTGTGTCTCAGCTCTCCTTTGCCTGTAGGTTTTGGGGCCACGGAGATGAGCAGACCAAGGTCTGCTGGATGTGGCTTATATTTTCTGCAGCAGCAAAACTGATCAGAGAGGCCCTGTTGTGCCACGTCGCAACTCCGTGTCCCCTCAGTGGCATCAGAGAGGCTGTGCATCAAACCCGTGCTGTAAAACGATCCAGGTTGAAGGCAAAACCTCGCTGCGAGGGAGGTGACATGTTTTCCCTGGCAGCGTGGCTGACGCATGCTGCGGGAGGAACGAGAGCAGCACGCGGCTGCCTGTATCTCTTGGCCGAGATGCAGCACCTAGGGATATAAACACAGAGCACAGAGGGCAGCGCCTGCGCCAGGGCTGCTCTCGCCTCCCCTGCCCCATCCTGTCACTCAGCAGGCCTTGAGCATCTCTTGCTTTCTCTGCCGTCCCCCTCTTCCTGCTATTTTTCTCCCTTCCAGCATACACAGCCCGGTGAAAGGGTTGTCCGTGTCCCCAGTTGAACTGCCGGAGGAGACAGCATCCTGGCTCCGTCCCTTCCTTTCCCCAGTTCAGAACAACACTTGCCTGTCTGTAAAATGCTCAGAGATGGGAGTCACGTGGCCTTAAGGACAAGGCATGCAGCTCTGCCCAGCCCAGGGTACTGTGAGGCATTTATTTAGGGGGCAAGGGAGATTTCTGCCCCGTGGTTTGAGAGAGCAGAGAGGAAGGACACTGGTTCTGCCTGAAGGTTTGTAATGGATAGTATCTATTGCCTTTCTCCCAGGATCACTGCTACTACCATGGACGTGTCCGCGGGTACCGGAGCTCCTGGGTTGTCCTCAGCACCTGCTCAGGAATAAGGTAGGGAGCAACCATGGGACAGGGAGGCATGTGACACCAAGCGGGAGGCTCCCAGCTGCTGGTCTCGCAAGCCAAAGGGACTGTATGGCCATGGGCAGGTAGAGGGCTGGATCTGGCAGCCCTCTTCTTTCCAGTTATCCTCTTCTGATAAACCCCTGGCACCAAGAGTAGCAAGGAAAGCCCAAAAAGCTCAAACGAAGGCAGTGCATCTGACAAGCCTGACTGCATCCCTTCCTTGCACCAGGGACTGTTCACTCAGTGAGCGCTGGATGGTTTGCGTGACTGATTTTTTTTTTTCTGTCGCTTCTCTTCCCCAATCCTTCGGATTGACCCTGGGTGTAGGATGGAGGAGCAACGGTAGCATCTGAATCCCGGTTGTGTCTCTTGGGGTCCATTTTGCCCAGGAGGTCTCCCTCCACAAAGTTTGGGGTGATGATGAGCCAGGTGGATAGAGACGATCTCCTGGCACTCCTGAGCTCCCTCCGTGTAGCCCAGCTTGGCCCTAGACAGATCATCCTTGAAGAGGGAACCCTGCAGGATTTTRATCACTAAACTAGCTGCAGTTGTGGCTCCAGGAGTCCTGACTTCCAGCATGCAGAGCAGATGCCCAGCTGGCTACTTGCCTGGCATTTCTCTGCGGGTTGCTCAGCGTGTGCAGGATGCTCAATGTAATCCATCTGCGGAAGTAGTGAGACCCTGTACCACATGGTGGATGCTCCAGAACTGAGCTTTGCTGTAAACTAAGGGGCTCTCTTCCTGCTCTTGTCTCACTCATTCTCTGAGGAAGAGTTTAGAAATACCCCAGGGAGGTCCCCTTTGCACTTACAGGGCTCTGCAGCTGCAGGACAAGGGCTGCGTTTCCCAGCTCAGTGGAGGAAATGGAGAAGGAAAGATGCAGTCACAATCTGAGCTAATAGAGGCAATGTTGCATTCAAGTGATCTTACAAACATAGAGGTTTTAGTGCTGAGGGTACACTAGTACCAAGGGTTGCAGTCACAGGGGCACCTGTCTCTCTCCTCTGCCCCACCCTGAGTACCAACCAACCCTGAGGTGCAACCCGTTTGTGAGGCCTCAGCAAGGGYTGAGGGAGCTGGAGTAAAAGAGCAACAGGAACCATTCAGGGCTTGCTCTCCTCTTCATTGCCAGGGGCCTGATTGTAGTGAAYAGCAATGACAGCTATTACCTGAAACCCCTGGGAGCCCCAGAGCCAGGGCATCACATCATCTACCGAGCAGAGCACTTGCCCGTCAAAGGTGGGACCTGTGGCCACGGCGAAGACTTTGGCAGCAGCATAGCCGATATTACTCGCTTCTTCAAGCCAGCGCATTACCGGGTAAATCCCTTGGTCTTTCACTCATAGGAGCAACACAGGGCTGGGATCAGTCCCTCCATGCCCCTGCTAAATACCTTATGCTGCCCTGGGTGGGATTAGATTGTGTGGGTTGTGTTTGGGCAGGCGATCTCAACGGGAACACCTAGGAGATGTGGGTGGGGGACCAATGCTGGATGATACGGTGTGGGAGCCTGTAGAYGTGTTTGAATGCAGCATCTCAACAAGTCCTTACCAGGGAACTGGCCTTGGATTCCTGGTCCTGGGCTGACATTGGGAATTGCACCATAGCGCTCCCCTCGCCCCCCCCCCCAAATTTTACTTGCCTTCTCATGCCTCAGTTTCTACCCTTAACCATCCTTCCTGGGCAGAACTGCCATGTCTGAGGTGCCTAGGATACCCAGTGGCCCATGCCTCTGTGCCCCAGGCTGCCTACTGCTTCCCTSCTGTGAACCCTGTCTGTCTTGCAGATGAAGAGAGATGCCTGGAGGACCATGAAGTACATGGAGCTCTTCATCGTTGCTGATCACACACTGGTGAGCTCCAGAGGGACAGAAACACGGTCCTTTGCAGATAAGCCAGAATCCCTCTCTTTCTCCCTCTCCACTTTTCATCTGACAATCTTCACTAGGTTGCTGATAACCATCAGCAGCACCATTAATGGCTGCGCTTTCCAAGCTTCATGAGTGTAGCATGTCTAGGATGTGTCCAGCACAAGACAGGACTAGGTATGGATGCCTCTAGGCCTCACTTGGAGGCTGTGTTTTTCCCAAAGTCACTGGAAATYGCACATTGTCACATCCTGATAGCTCTGGGTGTCCTCCTCCCTGCTTCTGTTGCACAAGTGAGAGAGATGCTGCTGTAGCTTAACAATGAAGTGTCAGGTCTCCAGCAGTTTTGGCTCTCCCATTGCACACCATCTGCCAGTGACAATCCCCTTTATCCTGTTCTCTGCACCACCGGTCCCCCTGCAGCCTGGCATGAGGGGAAATGTGGGGTTGAAAGCATCAAACTTGGATTGCAACCTCCTTCCTTGGACCCATCTTTTTGCAGTTCAGGAACCAGAATCTCAACCTGGGCCACACCAAGCAGCGCATCATTGAGATTGCAAACTACGTAGACAAGGTAAGGGCCAGGGAGAGGGACCAGCCCATCGCTTTTGTCATTCTCTCTGCATGGGAAAGCACCCGAGGGGCCTGTTCCTGTGTCACTGATGCTAGGAGTTTAGATGATGGTTATAAGCACAGTGGAAAATGAGTTGCATCAGCTGAGCTGTAGCAGTGAAGTGAGTGCCAGCTCTTTGCCTGGCCCAGGTACATGTSCAGCTGTTACTTCCATGACCATGATTAAAGCCAGCACCCTTGACATGCAGCCACAATTTAGGTGTGCACAGGAGGTGCATAAGCACCTGGGTGGCAGCTTGTTGTGCTACCATCGCTGGCTCATGTGCCCATACTTTTGTTTGTAGAACTCATGTTTGTAGGTGGACTGGGGAGAAGTGTGTCCCTGAGTCATCCAGAGAAAGCATGGGGATCTACCAGCGGAAACAGTGCTTTTGCTCACTGGGCCCCGAAGACCAGGGCACCGTGGTGGTGATGGGGGAGCATAACGAAGTGCTGTAAATGCCAGTCCCTGTCCCCTCCATCCCTGTCTCCTTCCTGCAGTTTTACAGGTCACTGAATATCAAGGTGGCCTTGATCGGCCTGGAGGTGTGGACAGAGCGGGACCAGTGCACTGTGACTAGTGATGCCAATGCCACACTCTGGTCCTTCCTGCAGTGGAGGAGGGCGCTGAGGTCTCGGAAGAAGCATGACAACGCCCAGCTGCTGACGTGAGCACCCTTGTGGACCTGGGGTTGGTAGGGCAGGGAGCTCCCAGCCCAGCCCAGGGTCTCCGCAGAGCCCAGTGCCCCCACAGGTGCTCATTGCCCTGTCTGGAGGCGCTAATCGCCATCCGCTCTCCTTTCCGGTACACGTCTGGACAGCGGGAAGACGTTCAGGGGGACAACCATCGGCATGGCCCCACTGGAGGGGATGTGCAGCCCAGATAACTCTGGAGGCGTCAGCGTGGTAAGGGAGGCATGGGAGTCTCTGCTGATCTTCCCAGGTTGGGGACCCCATTACCACCCCATCTTGTTTGCTGGTAAAGAGGACCAGCTGTGCTGCGTTGCAACAGAGATGCAGGTGCAGTCCCTTAACCCTCTTAGATGTTGGCTATGCAATTAGGAGGAGGGTGAGAAAAGGCCAGTATAAAGCTCTTCTGGCCCATGTACACCCTCCAGCTGGAGCTAGTGGCAGCATCAGGATCTCTTGAATTGGAAGTTGCTCCTGACCCCTCATATTGAATACTCCCTGCTTATTCCCTGCTTGTGCAGGGTTTTGTTTTTCTTCTTGCACCCTTGTGGGGTGACAGCAGCCCTGTCCAGCAGGATAGTGGTGTGGGGTACTGTGGTTTCTGGCTGTGTGCCTCTGAGGCCTCAGAGTTTTCAGTAGTTGRCTCCAGCAGTAGATCTTCCCAGAAATCTATCGTTGCCTCTTCTTTTGTCCTCTGAGCTCTCCAGGCCTATTCCTAGCTTGGTCCTGCACCAAGCTGATCACAGAGCAAAAATGCTGACGCTTGTGGGGAGCTTCATGTGGACTTTCAGGGAGTCCAAACCCCGCTTCTGCACTAAACTCTGTTTCGTCCCTCCCCCCGCCCTAAGCCCGTGGGATTCAGCTGTGAACCCAGGAGTGCTGTGGTCCCTCTGTCTTGTGCTCCCAACCCAGCCCTGTGGGGAGGTTGTCCCTCTCCACTCCCTGGCTGCAGTTCTGACGCAGCCCCCCATCCCTGCGCAGGACCACTCGGAGCAGCCCATCGGAGCAGCCGCCACCATGGCCCATGAAATCGGCCACAATTTCGGCATGAGCCATGACAGCCAGGGCTGCTGTGTGGAGGCCACTCCTGAGCAAGGCGGCTGTGTCATGGCAGCAGCTACCGGGTAAGAGACAGGGTGATGATGGGAATGGGATATGGGGAACATGGCCTCAAGCTCTCGAGCAAAATCCAGATGCCATTTCCAGATGTGCAGGCTGGGGAGCAGAAAGGGGGAACCTGTCCTGCAGATGCTCTTTTGTGTGTGTGGCTCCACATTGCAAAGGGGAAGCTGGCTGGTTGCCTTCCTCCCCGCTTTCCCTGCATGTTCTGCTTCTCCAGAGCAGGCAGAGGTCAAGAGGAGCTTGCAATTCTCATCCCTCCCTGGCAAAACATGCAGAGAAAAGATAACAGCATGTCTGTGAACTCCTGCCTTGCTCAGGAGGAATGGACCACTCTGGAGGTCTTTGAAGGAGAGCAGAGCAGCTAGGAGAGGACAAGGGAGGAAGGGAGGACAGAKGAAGGCAGTGTTTGGTTTCCAGCTCGCTCTCTGAGCAGCCCCAACCCTAGGAAGAGCCAGGGACGGAGGTGAATGGCTTTCATCTGGTTGACATGTTACATGGCCTGTTTCTCGCCAGCAGTACTGCTTTGCTGCTCGGCTGGTTGTACGGTGGGATATTGTGCAGGCTGCTGGGGAACCCAAGGCCTTTCCTGTGCTAATCCACACCCTGATGAAATTACTATTCACTTGTAAACCTGGAGGAAGAAGGAGCCCCCAGTCTGCAGCCAGGCTGTGGCTGTGCTGGTGGGGAAGCCCTGCATTGCAGGGCTAAGGTGAGATGAGCTCATGTTCCCTACAGCCAGCCTCATTAAAGTCCAGGTGCAGGATGCTCCAGATTAGCAGTAACTAACTTTCACGTTCTCCAGCATCTCCCTCACCCCCAGTTTGCTTTGATTTACTTTTACCCCTTAATTCAGCTCAGAACTATATGAAATTTGTCTAACTGGCACCACTTCCCCTTCCAAGGCCRTTCCCCCATCTGGTTTTCCATCTCCTGATGATATGATTGTCCCAGATTTCCCTGCATTGCAGAAGAGCAGCGATTTATTCCCTGTTCTTTGAACCCGCCTGGTCAGTGAGTTAATAAATAACAGTCAATAATCATAATTCTGTTTTGCTTTGGGGAGCTGCCTAACCTAATCTGTTCTCTGTGACAGATTTGGATGTCCTGGCTGTTAGAACAGGGTTTAGGTGGCTTCTGATGGGGAAAAGTGCCTGCATCCAGGAAGATGTAGCTGATTGTTTGTTTAGGTATGGAAAACCCAAATTTTCCTGCCCTCATCCATTTGAGTTRGATACCCTGGAAGAAAGCAGTATACCGCATGCTGTAGTTCAGCTGTGCTGTGCCCCTGCTTACCTCTGCAGGCAAAGCTTTCTGGCTAGACATCCCCCTGCAACACCTTGCTTCTCCTCCTGGAGAAGATGAACTGTGCAGGGTGATGGGAGATGCTGCCTGGTCCAAGAGACTGTCTGGGGAAAGAAGTGGCACGTGAATAGCCTGGCTCCATTTTCAAATGGATAATGTGCTTTTCAGTCCAAATATTTCTCAAAAAAAAAAACCCTTTTTTCTTTTCTTTCTTTTCTTTTTTCTTTTTTTCTTCTTTTGCTAAAATGTTTTTCCTCACAAGATTGGGAAACACGTTTTGAATTATCTTTAGTCTGTCCCTATTTACATGTTCATGTACCAATTTGTGGACTTATTTACTTGCTCACTCTCTGATAGCTTGTATGCACCTGCATTTTTCCTACAGCTCAAGAAGTTTCTCTCAGACTGCAAAATTACTTCAGAAAAAGCCCTCTGGCATATGTCAAAAATAGGACATCCTAATCTCAAAATCTTTTCAGCAATATGAGGAAACGAAAACAACACTGAAACTGAGAGCAGTGCATGCATTTCTACCATCTGCTTCCTCCTTTATAATGCATCACGCAAAAAGCTCCACAAACTTATGCAAAATTAAGGAAGAACTGTTCTCAGAATTTCTCAAAAAAATCACCGATTTCTGTCCAGCTGCTTAGTTGAAAGATCAGTTGGGCTGTTGAAATGGCTATATATGTAGTGTGTACTGATTTGTTGTTGTTGTTTTTTGTTTTATTGTTGCTCAAGCCTTGTTAATTATTTAATACAGCCATTTATTTGTTTCTTTTTTCTTTACYTTTTTAAAGGATTTTTGTCTGTCTCAGCCTTCGTGGCATTTAAATAGTCCCAGAAAGGTATTTCCCATCACCAGTTCAGCGATGACAAACGTGTATATCGCAGACAGCCTGGGCAAATAGTCCCTGTAACATAGAGACTGACCTTGTGGTTAGAGTGGAGGGGATCTGCAGCATCCTGGACGTAGGCATGGAGGTGATGCGAGGGACCCCCATCTCAAACTGGCAGAGCCTGTCCCCCCAACATATCCCAGCRGGGGATAGAGCAGCTGTACACTTGTCTTTGGCTTGGGACTGCAGCTGTGTGGGGATGCCAGGTCCATGTCGCAGATCCTTAGAGTTATGGATATCTAATCCCAAGTATTTCTCTAAGATTATATACATAGGAAGACCAACATGCTAATTTCCATGTGCCCATAATTTTCCTACTGAAATATCTTTGAAAAAGAAAACCATGGCAATTTGTCTTTTTCCTTTTAAAAAGGCTCTGTTTTCCAGTATTGTCACATTTGGAGCTGTACCTTTGGCTGCAGTTTGAATGACTCCAAACTTCAGGCTTTTGGGTTCAGATCATTGGGATRTCCAAGAGATTTCCTGCTGGGTGTTCAATCTCTGTGGGGTGGTGTATAGCAACCCTGCTTGTCCAGCCAATCCCATTCTGGAAAATGCTTGGATTTGGTGTAGTTTTCTGTTTTTTTCTGTCTGATGCTTGGCTATGTGGGTTTGGGGTGGACAATGTTAGCAGCATCAACCAATCTGGCTGATGATGGCTTCTACTCTGGTGTTTGGAAGGAGTTGTACTAGTTTCCTCATGTCACTATTTCCAAGCTTTATTTGTGATTTTTCCATCTTTTCCTAGTAATGGTTGCCCCAGTTCCCATCTTTCCCCATCTCTCCTCTGCACAGACATCCCTTCCCTCGTGTGTTCAGCTCCTGCAGCAAGAGGCAGCTGGAGAACTACTTCCAGAAGGGAGGTGGCATGTGTCTCTTCAACTTGCCTGACACCAAGGAYTTGGTTGTTGGCCGGAAATGTGGCAATGGCTTTCTGGAAGATGGAGAAGATTGTGACTGTGGGGAGGTGGAGGTATGGTCCTGGGCACTGCATCTCTGTTCTAAAGAGGCTTTCGCAGCTTGGCTCTCAGCTACTTGCAGGGAGCCAGGCAGGAGGAGGGCATCCCATGTGGAGAGACTTATTTCCAGCAAGAATGGGTTGGCTGGTCATGGRACCTCAGAGAAATCTCCACTGGAAACTCCATCCCAAGGGCCTTTTTCAGCCCTACATTCCTAAATCCTGTTAGCTGGGGCTGGCTCTCTACTTGGCATTGCCCTGAGTACTCATTTCTTTCTTACTCCCCCGTGCCTCAGTTTCCCCTTTTAGCAAAGTGAGAATAATAATGCTATGCTTGATGAAGGAGCCAGAGGGAGCCACRGGACTCGGCTAGGGAAAGGAAAGGGACAGGCTTGCTGACTGTGGTGGTTTCTTCTCTCCACAGGAGTGTACCAACCCGTGCTGCAACGCGCACAACTGCACTCTGAAGATAGGGGCCCAGTGTGCCCACGGTGACTGCTGCCAGAACTGCAGGGTAACTCACTCCTGCTTTTCCCACCCGCTCACCCGCCTGTGAGGTGTGGGTTCTTCGGGCCAAGGAGGGGAATACGGCCCCCACTGTCACCCTGGAACTCATCATGTGCATGTCCCTCCACAGGCCCTGAGTTCAGCACCTCTAGGGCCAAATGGGAAGGTTTATCCATGAACATGCATTCTCTGGAGGTTCTCTGCTGGCTGCTCTTGTGACTGGTGTCCAGCCCCAGGAATCCCCCTTTACACAGGGATCCACCTTGGGAGTCCCTTCTAGTCCCGTAGGGAACTGTACTCATGACTTCTGACCCTGGGCTGTGCTGGGAGACAGTGCCAGTCCTGGCTTAGCGTGTTTACTGCTGTTTGGTACTGATACGTCTCTCTCTTCCTCTGGTAGCTAAAGGTGGCTGGGACCATCTGCAGGGAAGCGGCAGGATCTTGTGACCTCCCTGAGTACTGCACGGGTGCCTCACCTTACTGTCCAGCCAATGTYTACCTGCTGGATGGCTCCTCCTGTGCCTATGGCGAGGCTTACTGCAACAACGGCATGTGCATGACCCACCACCAGCAGTGCATCCAGCTCTGGGGACCGGGTAAGCATGCTGGACCCCAAGCCCTGCCCCCTTGCAGCCCTTCCGTGGAGCAGGAGACACATCGGGTCTCAATCCCGTGTCTGTGCTTGGGGAAGGGCCGAGGTTCTCCTGCCCGTGGAGCTGGAGCACGGTGGATGGACCGTGTGTGCTGTCTCGCTCGTGGGCTGGGAGCCTGCATCTGTGAGGGAGGGCTCTGGACATGGTGTGTGCACACTTACAGGTGCTCGGTCCTGCACTGTGCACAGCCCACCCACACGTATTGCAGCGCACGGCCTCCACGCTGCATACAGCACACGTGCTACGTACGGCTCCAATGCTGCCTATAGGCCCATAGGTGATATAGTTCATGTGCTGCATATGACCTGCACTTTGCACGCAGCTACACACGCTGCCTACAGCCCCCACTCTGCATTTGGCCCATAGGCTGCTGCATTAGGGCTCATGTGCTGCTTACAGCCCCACGCTGCGTTTGGCCCCCAGGCTGCACGCAGCCCCTGTGCTACATAGGGCCGTATGCAGCATATGCTCACATACTGCGTATGGCTTGTGCACAGCCTGCAGAGTCCCCACGTACACGCGCTCGACACTCTGCTCACTCCCCATATACACACACCTCTCACTGCTCACACCCCACGCAGTGCGCACAGCTCTCCGGGTCCCAGTTGGCACAGTGACACTGCCACCTCCTGGGGCCAGTGCTGTGCTATGACCCTCTGCAGGAGAGCTGCAGCAGGCAACGATGGGGAAARCCTCACCCAGGGCTGAAATCCTCCACGAGCCCCTCCACAGGAGATTCCTCCACGAGATTCACCCCTATTGCGCTGTTCTCTGTGTCACACCCACAGCAGTGGTGCTCCAGGAAACCTTGTGTGATGTTTTCTGCATGAGCTTTCAGACACTCTTCTTAATTTCAGTATTTCTACCTTCTCCCTCCTGGCTACTTTTCTGGACTGCTGATTATGCTGGATTTCTTCCTTACTGCAGGTGCCTGGCCAGCCCCTGATGCCTGCTTCCAGGATGTGAACATGGCTGGCAACACGTATGGCAACTGTGGCAAAGACAGCCAAGGGCGCTACGTAAAATGTGAAAAGAGGTGAGTGCCACACCCAGCATCGACACCTGCAGGTGCCCCATCTCCTCCTCCTGCACCCACAGCCCCCAGTGCTCTCCCCCATTTCCCAACCAGCGATGCCAGGACTGAACTCTAAAGCCCCAGCTTCAAGCCTTGGACCAGCTCCATTTTGAACCTAAGAAAGCTGCCAGGTCTTTCCTGGTCTCAGTCCTTGTCACCGCTGGGAGGTTGTTCCACCAAGTACCATATCCCACTCCAACCCAAAGGGAAAATCAACAAGGACAGTGGGAGATACTATTTAGGGAATGCATCAGCAATCCTGTCCCCTGTGCCCCCAGCATCCACTGGGATGTTAGAGGGGACATCCCTGCCTGTTCCCTCCAGCATCTCTCTATGGTGTCCCTGAATTTGTCAAAGCCCTTTCTGAACCTGCTGAGACTCTGCCTTCACAACCTCCCATGGCAATAAATTCAAAGGAAAGTGAGCCAGCAGGCACAGAGGCCTGGGGTAACGGGCTGTTGAGTATGCAKTGCCCCTTAGCTGTGTGCTGTGAAGCCAGGAGCAACTTTCCTGAGGCCATATGGCATGTATGAGACCAAGGGATCAGCCTCTTGGGACAGTGCTGGGATACCAGGAGCCTTTCTGTAAAAGACAGCTCTGTGCACCTGATGATACCCACATCTCCTACCACGTCTCCTGCGCTCACCTCAGCTCCACAGGAAGGGGCAGCATACAGCGGGCAGGCCCCTTCCTTCACACCTGTGCCTCTCCTCCTAGAGAYGCTATGTGTGGCAAGATCCAGTGCCAGAGCTCAGCAAAGAAACCCCAGGGGACCAACACAGTCTCCATTGACACCACCATCCGATTTAATGGGCGAGAAGTGAAGTGCCGGGGCACGTACATGTACACTGCGAAGGATGATGAAGAAGACCTCTCAGACCCTGGCCTGGTGATGACGGGGACGAAATGTGGAGATGGGATGGTGAGTACCTCTTGCTAGATTTGGAGTCTGAGGGTGGGCTGGCGGTGCAGGGGAAATTGGCTCCTTGGCCTCTYGGCCCAGTTCTGGCTTCATTGCGTGACAGCAGGGCCACAGGAGATGGTTTTACTGATGCTTGTAGGTAAATCCCAAATCAGAGGTCCCTGCTGGTTGGAGGTCAAGTGTTTTTGGGGAGATTCTCTCTTTGGCAATGATAGTGAAAACCACTGATTTACCAGTTCAGCAGGGAAACAATAAATAATAATTACAAATAATATCAGTCCTGATTGGATCCAAGTAATTTTTTCCTTTTGAACTGAAATTAAACTCCCTAAGAGTTTCATCTTGTTCTCTGGACTGTTTCCTTGGGAGTATTTTCCACCGAGCATGGATAGGAAAGACAAGGAAGATGACATCCTTGTTTCCCAAGGGTGGAGGGATGCCACAGGTCCCTGGGGATGGAGCAGCACATGGAGTGTGGGAACCCAGGTTAAATTCCTTGTATCTAGGGAGATGAACCCTCATGAGGATTCCTTAGCTGAGGCATTCTAAATGGTACCAGATGCCTGTGTGTGGGCAACTGAATCCCTCTTTTTGTCTCAGTGCTTATTTAACTATTTAATACAATGTAAGACAACCCAGCAAAATAGGTRCCTGCCTATTTTGGACTTTATGGATGATGCTAGAGAGGATGTGTTGGAGGTGCCCATAAGCAGATAAGGGGCCTGTGTGCCCTCAGCCAGGCTGTGCGCCCTAACCTAAGCCAGGGTAAGCAGGGATGCTACAGCTGGACTTGTGAGTCTAGGTCCAAAATGTTGCTCTTACATACAAACTTACTGGTAAAATCCAAGCAATTCAGTGGATAAAATGTTTCCCAAGGGAAAATTGTGTTAGGAATCAATAGGGTAGTTCCAAATAGATGCTGCTAGCTAAGCATCTAAGTCTCTGCTAGCAGATGCTGCTAGCTAAGCAAAAGTATCTTCTACACTCACTGCATTCCTCAATACTTTAGAGAGGGGTCAGTTTGTCTGAGAAATGGCAGAGGCTTTGTAGATGACACAGCAGCAGGGCTGCAGGCAAAACAGAGCTGCCTAGGGAGGTATGGTCTTTGCTATTTGGCATTTTAATTGGGAAATTTTCATCCCAGTTTAGGATGAAAGGCCAAAACATTGACATTTTCATGAGAAAGGATGCCCATTTTTGAAGAGCCAAAGTAGGCTCTCTTTTGGCTTCTGCCTGCCTGTTAGGGGCAGATGGGAAATGCCTTCTCTAGGAGCTGCCAGGTGAGTTGTCAGGGGAGGGAGGTGGGAACTATGTTGGCTGTTGTCTGGTGGGCTGGCATGGACCGAGCATGGCAGAGGTTTCTTAGGGTATACTGAAAATTGGAGTGAAATCAATGCATTGGTCTGGAATAATATGATTTAACCAACATACATTTTTCAAGGGACAGTGTCATTTCAGAAGACTCCTGTCTGTGAAGCCAGGAGATCACTGTTCTCTCTTTCTCGGGCCTTTTTCTAACCTTGGCTTCTTTGATCTCTCTCAGGTTTGCAAAGATCGCCGGTGCCAGAATGCCTCCCTTTTTGAGCTGGAAAAGTGTGTTTCCCAGTGCAACGGCCATGGGGTGAGTTACTATCTGAGACCTACAGCAGGGTCCTGAGATGAGCTCAGATTCTTAAGCAAAACTAAACATTTCCCGCAGGGATGAGTCTTGCAATGCAGCAGCACCTGCTTTCCATAACTATCACATTCATGTCAGCTGTGGGTAAGACTGAGCTGAGATCTTTGCTATCTGTGTCCAAGTTGGAGAAGATTGTTCTTGATGTAAGGACCATCTGCAAAATTTGAATCAGTGTTTTCTCTGAACTGGAGAGTGTTCAGAGCTCAGAGCAGATGCCTGTTCCCTCTGAGAGCAAAACAATAGTTGGAAACACTACTGGGACTGCAGAGAAACAGGGAAGTGGTTCAGAGAATAGAAAGAATTGCTATTGTCCAAAGCTTAAAGCCTACTAAGATTTGACCTCTGCAGACAAGGATTACTTAGGTCCTGAACTCAGACTTTGTCATATAAGGCAACAACAAAATGCTGCAGAAAATTACAGTGGGATTATATATAAGGAGGTCCTAGGCAGGACACCCAAATTTACCCTTGCATTTTGCTCAGCATTGTTAAGGCTTCAGGTTTGTATTCTCTGCTTTATGAAAGGTATGGATTACTGGGAAAGACTCCAAGGGGAAGATGCAGTGTCTAACAAACTTCCGGCCTTCCAAGAAGTGTTCAGGCATTGGGCTTGTTTAGTCAAGTAGTGTGAAAACTGAGGGTATAAGATGCTTGTCTTTAAAGGTTTCTGCAAAGAGCAGGGAAATAAATGTTTCATCAAAAAAATGTCTCCATACATTGCAGTTGCAGCTCTGAAGGCAGCATAGACATGATCCATCTGATRTTCAAGGGAAGGATGTTGGCAGGGATTAAGCTCCTTCTGCGTCTCCAGCCCAGATTCCTCCCGTTGGCCTTCTGATCTCATCCCTGCTGTATGGATCATAGTTTTCATATGTGTCATTGCCCTTCATAGTYTCCAACCCTCCTTTTCCCATAGGTCTGCAACAGCAACAAGAACTGCCACTGCAGTGCTGGCTGGGCTCCCCCGTACTGCGAGAAGCCGGGTTTGGGTGGCAGTGTGGACAGTGGCCCTGTGCAGCATGACAGTGAGTCCTGATTTCTCATTAATGTGATGCAAGTGGCTGAGGTGGTTGGGGAGCGGTCAGTGCCTTGTGAGGCTAGGCTGGAGCAATGCCACAAAGACAGGGAGATGGAGCGATAACGCTGTCAACAGCTTTGTTCCCAGATGTGCTGGGTCTGGCGTGATCAGGCAGACTGGCAGACTGTGCCCAGCTTCACTCATTTGGTGGCTACCAATTGGTATCAGAGGCCACTGGAGAGAGGTGTTTACTTCCTGCTTTTGAAGGTGTGCTCAGCAGRTATCTCCAGCCTGAGTGGCCAGGAGCAGGCAAAGGGATTGCTATTTGCATTAAGCTGTGCAGTAGAGCTGAGCCTTGCTTTGCAGTTAGCCAGTGCTGAGGCAAACGCTCAGGCTGACAGCCCTCCCAGCCTTGTGCTCATCTCTGTGCTTTTCTTGCTAGATCATGAAGCCATCCTAATAACCCTTCTGCTCATCTTCCTGCTCTTCCTCCCGGCACTGGCACTGAGCGTCTACTTCTGGTACCGTCGAGAGAACTCACTCCTGAATAAATGGATAAAGGAGATGAGGAGAAACCATGAGACATACAGGTGAGCAATGTGTCCTGAATCCCTTCTCTCTTGAGGACCCAGTGAGACCCTTCAATCTTGTTTTCTTGCCACTGGCAGAATGCAGCTTGGTCGGAATGATTGTGGGGAAATGGAAGGGATGTGCCAGACCTGTTTCAATCTGGTATGAACTCAGGGAAGTTACAGACACAGCAGAGAGCTCTCCATTGTCCACGGTYATGAGATACTTAGGAGAAACACAAGGTCTTACAGTGTCCAGATCTGACTTCTGGAAGTTGTCAGAGGATTCTCTGCTCCCAGTAGCTCCAGTCCTTAGAGGAGGTATTACCAAAACAAGTTACCTTGGGGCCRGTTTGGAAGGCCACCTCTGCTCCCATGGTGCCATGGCAAAGCTGCAAAGCCCTCTTGGGGCAGAAACGTGGAAGAACATAATGCAAGGACCYCATGCTGTTTGAGGATGGCAGGACATGTTACCTTGAATGTGAGCTGTCTAACCCCATTGGAAGGGCGACTGGTCTCAGCTGGCTTCATGCACTTGTATTGGCAAGCTAGTGTGTGTCCATCCTGGGTCTAATCCACTGGTTTACTGTAAAGCAAATGTTTTAGTACCCTGCAAATGGTGAACTGGGAGAACATACTTGGATTTGAGATCTGACAGCATTGGTTCACTTATTGATATCCTGAGTGTGTATGGAGGAGCTTAGACATGATTTGAGATCAAAAGATCTTTTCACAGGGATAGTCTGAAGCTTTCAGTTCCTTCACGAGCAGAGGACAAGAATGATCTATCAGGGACAACAAAATCGTAGAGAGTGATGAAGAAGGTGGTCTGGTACTGAGAAGCCAGCTTGCCATCTGTTCCTAGCAGACTGCAAGAGCTGGAATAGCTCTAAATGAGCTCTGCATTTAGATATTCTTATTTTTTCCTTCTCCTCACCTCTTGTTTCTTGTGTATATGTGCAGACACATATATCTCAGAGCCCCTGMAAGCATTTGAGGAAAAAAAGCTCTGAAATAAATAAGCCTCCTCTTTTTATATCACAAGCAACTTCAAAAATGCCACCATACTCTCATAATTTCAAAGCAGACTTATAGCTAACCTAGCACTACAAGACATTTGCCTATCCATAAATGRGGACATGATATCTCTGTTGTGCACTATTTTGGGTGGCAAAAAGGGCTGTGTTATTTTATCATCTGTGGTTTATGTTGTGATCCTGGGCAGGAACAAAGCTGTCAATCGGAAGGCAAGCAGTGGCCATTCCAAAGCTGCTTTCACCTTACGGGACATTTCCACTTCTAGTCACACTAATAAAGTAAGTGATAACTCGCCGTCCACTTTTGATTTCTTTTTTGTGGACTGATAATTTTGAGTGATGTCATCTTTGCTAGCAACTGGTGCTGATTTGTGCATATATGTCTGTGCTSTGAGCAAAGAGGCTTTCAGGCCAGSTGGCCTAAGGTCACCACACCTGTGACTACAGCTTGGGYGCAAAAGCTGCTTTGCTYGTGGCTTTCAGGGTGACTGAGACTYATAAGCTACAGATTGGGGATAAAGGTCTTGGTTCTGTGTGTCTATATGGTGGTACTAACCYCCAGCCAGCTGTGTACTTGCCTACAATGTTCAGGATTCAGTTGTTTGGGCCAGATTTTGGTCAAAGGTCGACTTTTCACCTGGATTTCCCTAGGATTTCCTTAGGATTGTGACTGCAGGGGTGTATTCTGCTTTGCATTACACAGAGCTGAGTCTATCAAAAGTACACTGGAGTCRGGAGTATAAAATCAGCTGCCCTGAGTTAAGATACGAGTCCACAGTGCACTGTTTGCTGTGCTCTTGTTCGCCAGTGCAAACACTCCTGCTGTGCCCTCTGATCACGAATGACACATGGCACAGRCTGGCATAGGCAACCCTGAGCAGGCTGAGTTTCAGAGGTGGCATGGCTGAGTAGGGTGCAGTGATGGCCTGGACAGCTACTCTGAGTCGGATCTGAGCAATATTGATGCCAACTGCRCTGCCTCCAGGCTCTGAGCTGCGATGTGCTGTGTGGACCTGGCAGCTCAGCCAGGGTCCCAGCACGTGCAGTGTGGCCGTACGCTGAGTTTTCCCACCTGTGGAAGGCAGGCTCCAAGCCCTTTGTAATGCAGAACAAATAAAAGCTGTGTGCTCCCAAATGCAACGCAAAGCCCCTTGCAAYGTCCCTGCAGCTCTGCCTTTGGGCTGTATTATACACCGTGGCACCTTCCCTGACAAAAGGGAGTTTTCTGAGCTCTGCCTGCTCAGAAAGACCCTGGYGAAGATTTCACCTCTTCTAGGAGCCTGCACAGGGAAATTGCCACATCACTATGGCAAAGTTTAGCAGAGGCTCTGTGATCCCATGAAGGCAGATGGTTTGCTCTTGGCTGTTRGAACTCTGGTAATCTTCGGATAGATTCGCAGAGAGCAGAAGGAAGGCAGAGCAGTGTTTTTGAGCATGGCCGCAGCAGCTGAGAGCAGGGCAGAAAGGATGATTTCTCCCATCTTAGCAATTGGTCAGTGTGATGGAAATCTAGGGTGGATTGACCAGCTGTCCCTGCGCTAGATCTCCTGAGCCCTCCCTGGGTACCTTGCTCCTCTCTGTCTGCTCTGCGTTCACTTTGGGGCAGGATAGCGAAAGATCAGTCCCAGAAAGTGGAATAAATACCCAGTCCTTCTCCTGTGACTCCCTAGTACCCAGACCATAAGGGGACTTCTGCTTTCCAGCACCCAGGAAAACRCACCTAATGTTTTTCTCTGTGCTTTTACACTTCTCGTCCCTGCAGGCAACACGGGCTGCGTTCCSCCACAAACCCAGAGCTCACCAGAACGGCTCCCAGCCTATCAACGTCGTCCACCCGCTTCGCCCGGCTCCCCGCTCCATCCCTCAGTCTCCGAGAGACCAGAAGCCTGTTAGGCCACCTCCCCCAGTCAGCAAATCTCCTGCCACCCCCTCCAAAGCAGTTATCTCTCACGCTAAGCTGCCGCCTCCGAAGAAACCTCTCCCTTGCAGTCCTGTGAGGACTCCGCTGGTGAGCTTTGCTGTCTGGCCATGCTTCCCCATTGGGCTTGGAAGAATTCCCTGATTTTGGCTGCCACCTACTTCCTGCAGAATAACAGCTTGCCACAAATTCAGCACAATTAAACTTCCAGCCAACATAGCTTGGCTCTTGGTGGTCAGACACCCCACATAAAAGCAGAGGGTGCTCTGGGCTGTTCTGTTTTATTGTTTTAGCTCCTGCACCAAAAGCTATTTTTTTTTTCTTCCAAATGTCCTGAGTGTGATCCTTTTAGATGACACCATTTGGTGGCTCATGGCTCTGCAGTGCTGARGATTTGTGTATGCACCAAAAAGTGTGCATTCCATCCCAGTCTTGCCTCTGGGAACCTTAGGGATGTGGGCACCTATGGCTCTTCTGTGGAGTTGTTGGGSACTATTAAGGGGCTGTCATGCCACTCTAAGAGACAGGTCTGTTGCAAAAGTGAAGAAAATCCAGTAGATAATGAGAGTGTTTTCAGGAAGTTTGAGTACTGGCAATGTGTTGTTCCATGTTTTGAAGCATTTCAGCTCTGTGGCAGGGSGGAGGAGGTTGTAGGTGGTTATTGGATGTTTCTCTAAGCATATTGTCTCTTCCCATGCGCTTTTTGATCCCAGGTTGTCCCCAAGCATCATCCCCCCTGTCGGCCGCTGCCTGGAAGTCCGCTSTTGGCCAAAGAGCTGCCTCCTGCACACAGGCAGACCCTACTGGTCATGGTCCCTCCTACCAACTTCAAGGCATCAGGCACAAGCACCACGAGCCGCTCCACAAGGCCGTTCAAGTAAGTTGAGAGAGGAGGAGCTGAGCTGCCTCCTACCAGGCTGGGGTCCTACAGGCAGATGGTTTGTGGGGTGTTGTGGGTCACATCTCAGGGAGACATCCCAAATGTCATCTGGATGCAGAGTCTAGTGCACTCTGGTATGCCCCTTGTTCCCTTACCCAGTGGTGTCTGCAAGGTTACCTGAATTTCTCCTCTTCCTCCCTGCCATGGCTAATGTGTCCAGGCTCGGCGGCTAAGAAGCAAGAGGAACGATTTGGGCATTGGGGTGTGTGGGTCTGTGCCCTGCTGCCTGGGCCACTGAGTCTGAGAGAACTGAGAAAAAGGCCTTTAAGGCTTTGGGGGGGTCCTTGCATGCAGTTCTGGGGGAGTCACCTATGTCAGAGGGTTGAGGGGCTGTGGGTAATGTGACCAACGTTGGGTAGTGGCCTTCAGGGTTTGTGAGGTCCTGTGGACTTAAGGGAGGTGCCACCCTTTGGTGGGAACATGGGGTCTACTCCTCCAGAGTGCAGAGGAGGCTGTTGGTGAGTTGTTGGGGGCAGATGAGTGAAGGAACAGCTGGTGACACCCTGTTTGTCTTTCCTTTTCTACAGACCGATGCCACCTCAAAGGTGAGTCCAGACATCATGAAGGGCAATGCCTTTGCTGGGTGCAAGACTGCTTGTAGTAGGATGGCYTCTGGTTAAACTGTCTGGGACCAATATTATTTATTTCTGCTACCTGGAAAAGGGAAATAAAGGAAGTAAGAAAGTGTAGGTTTAGAATTGAAGCCTAGCACGGAAGCAATCCAAGTTGAGTAGGCTGCCTCCGTGATGCTGGAGTGACCTGGAACAGCCCCAGGTTGCATCTCCTCTGGTCTCAGGAATAGCTGCTGGTCTGCACTCCCTGAGCTGTGGAAGGATGATTGTAGTGCAGATGGTGGGTGCTTGGTCTCTCTGCACTCATTATAATGAGTTTTCTTGATCTTTTTGCTCCTAGGCCAGTCCCAGCCATCAAAGTCCAATCAACCTCATTCCCCTTGAAGAAATGACAAACCGACGACACCTTAAGCCCATCCTTCCTGAGCTGGCTCTCCTGATTTGCACTGCTGCTGGCAACAGGGGTCTTTTATTCCTCTTGTTTTGTTTGTATTTTGATATCAGAGGACTATTTTTATAAGACAATATGTGTATTCRGCACAAAAGCAGTAGTAGGGGGTTAGGGAGGGGAGGAAAGGAGAAATGGGTAACATGATGTAACCAAGGGTTGGGATGGACTGGTAGTGGAGTTACCATGATGGAGGCTCCACCACCACTCCCAGCATTGCTTTCCTGCCAATTTATCTTCCAGCCTTGGTTTCTTACTGACGTTGCACACAAGCTGGGATAGGGTGACTTGGGGACAAGTGAGCATCCAACACTGATGAACAATGCTGACGACAGTGCCAGCGAAAGCCGTGTAATATCCTTCTAGCTACCTCCTCCTTCTCCAGTCTTGGTGAGACSCTCCACCACACACTGCCACCAGAGTTCAATGCTGGACATTGTTTCCGGAGCCATTTGCAATGAGAGAAAAGAAGTGGTTTCCAGTTTGAACTGTGCTAGACAGTGCTGGGACTTTTGCATGAAGGACCAAGTTCTCAGATGCCTCTCAGCCTCCTTTCTGACTGAAAAAAAAAAAAAAAGGTGGCAATCCTGAGACTGTACCTGCAAGGAGCACCCATCTGGGAAATGGTTTAATATCTGCAGTGCTGGTGGTGGCTGGTTACCAAGGTGCTTTTGAGGGGCTCAGGAGCCCTCCAAAAACATTGCATGTTCCCTGCTCATGGGACAAGCCCAGCAGTGGCTTTCTGAGCTGCTAACATTCTGCTGTCCAAAAGGGGAAGGAGCCACAAGCCAGGAACAAGATCAGGAAGACCTCCTGCTTGTGCCATTGGCTTTCCTAATGGCCTTGACCAAGCCATTGCGTTTCTCTGTGCCTCAGTTCCCCCATCTGTAAAATGGGGGGTAATACCTACCTCACAGGGGTGTTGTGAGGTTTAGCAAACTGATGTCTTGAAAGGGCTTTACAATCCTCAGATCAAAGGTGCTGTTGACCTGCACAGTACTATACCGTGCCACTTTCCTGTGACTTGATATGCGGCTCTGCTCTGTCAGGGTCTGACATGAGAACAATGGCTTTGTACAGTCTCCTGGCTCCTCCAGCTGTTTTGTTGCTCAAAAGTTCCTGTAGCCTGTAAACACCAAAAACTCCATGTCTTCCACCACACCAGTGTAAACAGACGTCCTGGAAGTCCCTTCTGTTAGCCCTTAAACCTGGGTTCATTTGGTCCAACACATCAGCTACCCTGGGTTAGATCCCGTTTGACCTATGAAAAATCTTTCTGAGATGCATCCAACCAATGTAAAGTCACTGTGATACAGGCTCAGGGATGAACCTCRGGAAAGCATGCTGGTGTTTCATTATCCTCAATGCCACAAAATAAGCATGTTATTCTGGGGTGAATTTGTCTACCTTCACCTTCTACCTAAGATAGTGTTCCACTTTCAGCTGCTGGACTAAGGATCTGCACCTGGCAGCTTAGTTTCCCTGGTGCTGCTAATTGCATACTATGGTTAAGTCCACCTTAACTTAAGTTGTCCTAATTCTTTTATGATGAGGTTTGGTTTTGAAGTTTTTGGTCATGCTTAGTGGGTCTTTCCTGAAGCATATCTGGTGCCTCTATGCCTTTCTYGGTAGGTGGATATCCAGGTGGGATRTAGGGGCCATCAGCTCTTGTTACTCTGATAACAAATATGCAAAACACAAGGGTTTGCATCCCTGGATGAGAATTCCCCCTTCATACACCCCTGAATCCTGGTAGCCCATTTTTGGCTGCCAAACAGCACTGGGAGTCTGTTTTCTTCCAAGAGAAATGGACTAAAGAGAAAGCTGGTAGTCTCTTGGGGAGGCCTAATCCTGCTTTTGATTTGAAGGTAGATGGTTTCCTGGAAGCCCTTTATATTTCCTATGAGCCTATAAAGCGTGATAGATGTTACTCTATACTGCTCAGTGGAGACCAATGCTGTGACTGGTGTCCTATAGATCAGAAGGGATCAGGGATCTGCAGACTGTGGTTTGAAGAGAGCTTGTGGGCTGTAAGAGCCCTGCAGATGTTTTGCATTGAACCCCCTGTGGAGGACTGGGCAGCAGTGTTTGCATTTGTCATAAATCTGGTTAGGTTCAGAGTTGGATACTAATGCTGTTTGTAGGAAAGATTTGCCCTGATGTTTGAATGGCTCTCTGGGACTTCTGCCTCAGAAACTCACTGTTTCCTAAATGTGGGGAAGAAGGGGTGTCTGGCCATAGACCAGCTGGAGGGAGAGCCCTCACCTTCTCTGGAATTGCCTGGGRTGGGGTTCAAATCCCTGCAAAGTACCACTGAGTTCGCACTCACTATCTAAGCAGGAATTATGATGCAGAGATGAGGCTGTTCCGTTGGTGAAAGAGGACTCCTTAAATCTTCTCAGTAACCTTCCAGAAGACAGAATAAATGAGCAGGTCCCTAAAGCTTTATGAGGTCTCATTATTTTTTCCCAACAACTTCTGAACATGGTCAGACTTGGGTAAGAGTCTAGAGAGCTGCTGGAGAATGGAGACTCTRGTCCCTGCATGTGGATGTCCTTCCTTCTGTTGTCTAGTATTGGTGTTAGCAGAGGGTTGAACAATTGGAGAGGACTTGGAGAAGTCACCACAGTAATTAAGGGGCTGGAAAATCTGTTTCCAAGGAGTTGATTCATTTTTTTTAATGAGAAGAAGGTGAGGGAGGACAACACCACAGYTGAAAAGCATCTTACAATTGGGACCAGCAGTTAAATTATCACATCAAGCAGATGCTATGTTCTTTGGATTGGATTCCTGYCTGTTGATGTCACATACCTGACCATCATGCTCCCTTTTGCCTTCTCCTGTGGTGCAAATGGAAACAGATAGGGATTTACCCACCTAGAAGATTTGAGTTTTCCTCTAGAGGTACCCAACCTTCACCAGTGATACAGACCCAGGACATTAGGTTGGCTAGATTTTAGCCATTAAAGCTAGAAAGAAATAGATGGAACGTCTCAGACATCCTGCTAGCTCATACAGGTCTAGAATTCTACCTAGCAGCAAGGTAAATACTCAGCAATGATGCTTTCAACCTTCTCAGAAGACCCTTTGTCTTCCTGGGAGATGTACTTGCATGCAACAGTGGATTTTTTTGAGGCAGAAATGCCTCACACATGCTCTGTCCCCTAGGTGGACTATTAGTACTGAGTACAGCCCTCTCAGGCCATGTCTGTGTGAATGGACAACTTCAGATCTTCTGACCTTAAGGTGCAAGCCACCTTCTATCTCAGAGCAGAGACACAAGGGATAGTAATTTAGGGACAGCACACAGCTGTCTGTTTCCTGGCTCTGACTGGCCTGAGATGGCCACAGAGAGTGCAGAACGAAGAAATCCATCCGKATGCCCCCACAGATGTAAGATGTGGCCTGTGATCTGTGCATCAGGCAGGACTTCAGGCCTGATTACTGAAATTCATGAATCCAGAGAAGGCTTTTAAGTGTTCAGATAACACTAGATGGCAGCAGATGACCATGAAAGCCTGTATTCAGCCTTCTGAATTGGTGCTGGGATTTTCTAGGGACCAGATCCTTAAGTGTAGCCTTTCTTCTTGCTCTTTTGTTGCCTGCCTCAGCATCTACAATCCCATTAAAAGCATGAGCTGGGCATGAAAGCTACTGAGTTCCTCTGATGGCCAGCTGAGCTTGAAGTTCACTCTGGTGAAGTTTTCCCCTTAATAAAGGGATCCTGTGGTTTGAGTACCTTTGGAAAATCATGGTGGAGAACTAAAAATCACAGCCCTTCTTTGTAGCATGTTCTTAACATCAGTGGTACCTTCTTGGTTAATGGAGCCTGTGCTCTGTGAAGGGGAAAGGGGAAGGCTCCTGCCGTGTTGGTCCTGGCTTGGTCGTTTCCCTGAAAACTTGGAGGAATGAAATGTGCAGCATCTCATCTGCTGCTTTGAGCCTCCCTAAGGCTTAGAGGTCTGGGTCTGASGTGGAGATTCACACCATTTTTACCTTCATCACATCAGCCTTTCTGGGGTCTCTTTCTAGCTTTGCTGATGGACAATCCAACTCATATACCTTGTCTATCCCAGTATGCAGTTGGAGGCAGAGAGCAGCACCAGATTACACTGCTGTAATCTCCTTTAATCCATTTGCATTTTCAACATTGTCTTGGCTGCCTCTCAAGATGAAAGTGTCCACAAAACACTTAGTCTGCTGCGAGGTTGGGCCTTGCTATTTCCCCTCTGGTTGAAAAAGGGAAAACCTGGGACCGTGATTACGGAGGTGTGCGCTAAAGCCCTCCACATCTAGCGAGCTCTTGAGACAGCACTGAGAGACTCGGGCTAATGCTTGCTTGCTGTCCTTTAGTGTGTATGTTTCTTGTTATTTAGTGGTATTTGTATATTTAGTGGTATTTGTACTTGCCATGTAGGAGAGTTTGTGAGATCAAAGTGGGAAAGACAAMTGAATCCCTCAGGGAAAGTGTCTAYATGAAATTCAATGACTTTACATGCTCCTAATTCCCAGTAACATCTTGAAAGGACGGACCCATCCCCTTGTTCCTTCTAGTCTGATATCCTATTTCCAAGAGCAGCCAGATCCAGTCATTTCAGAAGAAACGTAAGACAGATGGAGCAAAGCCCAGCTYCTTGCAGATTTCAACCTGCTCCCTAATGGAGACTCAATTAAGCTCTTTGCTTTGTCCCAATATAATTGTCCTTACGTTCTTAAAATGTCTGGTGATGGAGAGCCCACGTTGCCTCAGGAAACACCTTCATGTGCCTTTTTCTCAGTAGTACAAATGTTTTCTCTAGCTTTTGCCTGGTTTATGGGGATTCCCTCTTTCTCCTGCACTGAAATACTCAATGTCCTATGCAAATGAAATGGAAGAGAAGTTAAGCTGGGGTAACTTGAATGAGTCATCTCCAGCAGTGTCTCTTTCTCTGCCTATCTACTATTCTCTTGCTGGTGTCTCATCTCCATTAACATTCTTCCCAAGACTTCTAAGAGGTCCCAGTGCACCAAGCATTTTGCAAACAGCAGAACTTGGAGCCTGTGATCCAGCCTACTATGAAATTAGCAGGGGCCTCTGGGCTTTCTGGATGCTTTCACTCTTACTGGTGCTGATTAGAGGGTGTAGGAGTGTGAGTGTGTGTGTTTTAATATCTCCTTGGCTTTTCTTTTCTTTTTTCCTTTTTTTTTTTAATCATGATGGATTCCTTCGAACCAATCACCCAGGGAATATGACTGCACAGCCAGAACCCAGGAGAAAGAGCCCACTGAGATGATGATAGGGCTTCTTTGAGCCCATTCTTGTCCTGGAGATGGCCAAGGAGGTGTGAAACACCTAACCATAGGGAAACAGCTCTGGCAGCGCTCAGTTTGCTCTGGTGATGGTGGAGAGGCTACAACCAACTTCTARTACCTCCACCTTGAGACTGACCTGCTGGTCATAGGCATAGCTAGTCAGGACACCAGTATTAGGCCCTGTGTTTGAGGCAGGACTGATATAACTCACTAGGAGGAGGATGTGGTGGCTCTGCCTCCTGCAGGGAAGGCACAGACAATTCAGATATCTGAAGGTGTTGAGGACCCAGGAGCCTCCTAAAAGGAGCCCTCTGAATTTACCCCAAAGCAAAACTTTCCTCTGAGGCAACCAGTCTTTCTGTTCTGCCTTCCTCTTAAGCAGAAAGGGAAATCATTTCCAAGATAAATTTGACAAATCCGGGGACTGGCATGAGGCAACCTCTTGTCTTTTCTTCACCAACATTTTCTGTGAGCCACCTTAGTGTCTAGCATTTGCTTTAATAAAACAAAGTTCTTGGCTCCTGTCAGCTGGGCCTGTACACAGCAGCCCATACTGCATTAATGGAGAATGTGGTTACTCAATTTTCAGTGCTGTTGGGGTCCTMTCTCCACTGGAAAAGGTATTTCAGCCTAAGTCACTGTCCCCAGCAAAGCGGTGAGACTGTGGATCACTCCTGAATAGCTGCCCCACCATGTTAACAGGCTCATTAGGATGAGCTGCTTTTCCCACAGAGTAGAAAGAAAGCCCGGATTGCAGAGGGAGTGGGAAAGGGACCTGGGACTTTATGTCCCTGGTCAGTTCAGGGGATTGCTRTCACCCATGTCACTTGTGATGAAACTGCCAAGATTTCCTCCCTGGTCTTGGGAAATCATCACATCTATCTCTCTGTCTTAGGTCCCCCCACTTGTGAAATGCAGCTATTGATACTCCCYGTGTCCCACCCATGCCCTATACTGCCCAGATACCATGAGATGTGAGAGACACCGCAAGAGGCAAAACCTGACTCTCAGAAAAGGACTGATTTCTCCAGGATGTGCAGGGACACCTTGACCTGCTCTGTGGCTTCTAGACTGCTTGGGCTCCACAGGGGTTTCCAAGTGAGTGAGGATGTGGTTGAAGGGCAAAGCAATGGAGGGGGTAGGGGAGGGTCTCAGGGTTCRAAAGGCTTTCAGCAAACTGCAGAATTTGGGGGATTTTCTGGAGCAAGCTAGGGATATCTCTTTGGGTCAAGAAGTRCGGACCACCGTGTCCTCCTGGCTTCCCTGCCTGCTGATAGAGCGCTGAGTTTAGAGGTGTGCAGAGTTTGCAGGCAGACCTGTCCCACAGGGTGCAGCACTAGGTGACATTGCCAGACTACCTGAGCTAGCCAGCTGGCATCCAGCTGTTCAGGGGTGTCTGTCACACCATCCCTCTACACCTCCAGGTCCAGCTTTCTGCAGCCTGCACCAGGCCTGCTCTGTCCTCTACTGTTCAGTGCAGGTCAGATAAATCCCTTGCCAGTGTAAAACAATCCTCCTCTAATTTTTCTCATTTAATGTTTTATCCCAGAGTGGGAAATATGAAGGGGAAGGAGACCTGGAATGAGAGCACACATGGACACTCAGAGCTGCAGGCAGACAGGTGCATACACAGAGCCGGGGGCAGGGGGGGAAAGGGAAGGAAAAAAGGCAGTGAAGCGGTTAATGAAGAGGCTCCTGCAGCCTASGAAGTTGAACCATTCATCATCTTCTAGCGCCTTTTCTTTCCTTTTACTTTATTTGTCTTTGGCAGAAGACAATTGCTCTCTCCAGCCCTTTCAGCTATTCTGAGGGCTGATAGCTCTCTCCTTGGAGCCAAGAATGGTCCCATTAAAAATGAAAGTATAAAGCACAGCTTGATTTTAATTCACTGCATCAACATTTCTATATATACAGAGAGGAGAGAAATAAATTTACAATATTATACACGCACATACACGCTAAAGACTGGGGTCCCGTTGAGTGTTGTCACTGAAGTGTTGCCTAAAGCTGATCTCTTATCTCTCTAATTTCCAAGTACTTCTTTAAGAAGTGAGTGTCTTTCAAGTCCCAGTGCTATGAAGTACAAAATGAGCTTGGAGATGGAGCACTTTTGTGTCAGGAGTGTCAAAGCAAGAAGCAGCTCCCCATCTCCAACTTCCCTTTCTGTTTTAAATTCTTACTTGGAGCAATAAATGAAAAAAATCAGCACAAGTTTGTGCAATGTCTGGAGCTGAGATGAAACTCTGCACTGTGCTGGCTCTGTTTGCTAGGAAAGAGGAAAGAAATGGTGGTGGGAAGTGGGTTTTCAGAGCTTCTTTATCAGTTTATCACAGAGAGAAGAGCCCAGGTCCTTGGTTGGTGGCAGATGCCATGAGAATCCTTACAGGGTGACCAAGCTCTGGTCTTTGCAGACCCTCTCCCTTTGCCTGTTGGGAAGCAGGGAGAAGCTAYTGGAAAACAAGCTAAGAAGGCTTACCTGTCTCTCTGGGGGCTRGGAGCGTGCAGGGATTGAGAGCTATGGACAGTGATGAGGCGAATATTTGCCTTACTGCCTTCGCTGARGCAGGGCTGACCTGGGGCTAAGCTGTGGAAGGGGATGAGGAGGCTAACCTGGTGAGGAGCATTTCTTTCTGTCGACTGGTGCAAGTTTCCTACAAAGAGTTAATGATGTGAGGAGTGTCTGAGCATCTCTTGACTAAACAGAGATGGGGTAGCTAGTAAAGATCCTGCTGATCAATTGGAGGAGGGGTTGTTGCCCAGATTCACTTTCATGGCTTCATGGAGACATGACATCTCTATGCAAAGAAAATGCTTCTACCATCCACTGTGGTTTGGAAACATCTGTGAACAAAGGGAAGGGTTTACCTGGTTTACATGAGAGCATATGCAACAGGTCTTTTGGTCCTAGATAATCAAACCAAACCATACCAAAGAAATAAAATCGGGAAGTCGGAGCATTTGGAAATGGGCGGGGAAAACCTACCACAGTGTGGCTTAAAAAATGCTGCATGAAACCCAGGTGGCCAGGTCATGGAAGGAGTTCAACAGATAAGGTGTAGAAATGAGAGATGAGATATCCTGGCCTAATTCAGCAAGACTTACTGAATTACTGCCCAGCTAAACACATCTCTCAAAATGCTTTTTTCCTCTCCTCCCAGTTCCTCTGCAGGCCTTATTTTCTCTCAGAGCTTTTGAGTTATATTAAAGTAACACAAACTAGGATATTCTGTTCTTTCCAGTATGCCAGACGTCCTCGGTGTGGAGAGTGTGCATCCAAACATGCATTTTGAGGTGGGGAACCTATTGTCTGGCCCCTGGGTTGGATGGTGCTTACTATCTCATGKGACATATTTGGCCTGCGGCTGTGGTCCTTGGTGGTGCCTGCCACGCACACACAGCTTGCCCCACCTTTGGGATGCAGGATAATCTTTCTCAGATCAGCAGACCTTCCAAGGACTGAAGATCTCAGCTTTCTGGGTGATAGTGGAAAGAAAAGAGCTTTTGTCTCTGTATTATTATTTTCTTCTTCTCGTCCTTYGAGAGAGCCAAAGGAACTTGTTGCCAAGGAGACTTTGCCAGCTAGTGAGCTGTTGGCTCAACAAGTATAAATGGGATGAGCATGTGTGGAGTGACAGGCAACCTAAGTGCTATAGCCTGRGATCCTAGGACGAGACCTGCAACCCAGACTTGGGCTGTGAGGATCCTACAAGAGACTCACCCCGTGGGTGTGTGGATCCTATTACACTGCAGATTTATTTGTGCTGCACTCTATTTCCATTCTGCAGGGGGAATCTCGATGTCCTTGTCTTAGCCCAGGCATCTGCAAGGACTRTTCCCAGTGTAAGTGATCCTTTTCAGAAAGCAAAAGGCTTTCTTAGAGGCTGAAACTTAATACTCTTTGGGACTTAAGGACCCTACAAAGACCTTATGAGGACCATACAAGGTAAGATAAAGATGTTGCAGAGTGAAATGAGCCCCTGTTGACAGTTTCTCAGTCTCTGTGCTGAACCTACTCTGCCATGCACAGCCYTGATAGACCTAATGGCTCTACCAGCAATTGGGACCATWGTGGTAGCAAAGAGTCATAGCTAARTGCTCCACACCTTCAGTCCCCTGAGCTGCAGCACACGTTACTGCTTTGAGGGGGCCTAGGTGGAGTTAGACTTGGGGTACGGGCCAGGTAAAGAAAAATGGGGCCAATAAAAAGTTGCAGGGAGTAGGGCTGATTTRGAGAGCTGCCCCACAATGGCCACGGATGATATGCTGTGAGCTGCTGCAGAGGACGATGATGACTAACCAGTGATTGAATTGGGCTGATGGTGCCCAAGAAAGGTTGCCTGCGCTATCAGCCCTGCTGAGCCCATTGGCCTTCTCTCATGGCTCCACCATGTTGAGCTGCAGCAAAGCTCTGAAGGGCAGGACATTGCTCAAACAACTTTCCTATGTGAACGTGGAAAGCTGAGGGGACATTGGTCCCCCAGGTGATTTCTTCTCTGGTTAAAGGAAACAGAAGAGAAGGCTCAATGCAGCTGTTGAGCAGGTCCAGCATTGCCTCTCCCTGCCCCAAACCTAGTGCAGTGTTCTGGACCTTGGAGGTGGCTCAAGTGCGGTTYCTTGTGCAATGGAACAGTGATGTTCCTGGCATTAGCGACCAGTTTTCTTACAGCTTTGGCTCTCAAAGCTCTGCTTGTCTCTACCYGGTGTTGTTCTGCTCTGCCATCATGTTTAGGATTAGAGACTTTGGGTAGGAGTCCCTTGCCACAGACTGTAGAGCTGTGGCAGTCTCCACATCCTTCATGGTGTATCCTGGTGTAGCCTGGATCCTGCCCAGAGTGGTTCCTCCCCTCCTGCGGCARGTGTTCAGAGTGGGAAGCAGAAGTACTTTAAAAGCGTCAGTCTGTCTCCATGGGCTGTGGATGGAGCCTGGATGAATAGCTTAGTCTAGACATTTAATGTTTAGTTGGTTAAAATTAGTCAAGATGAACCCCTAGACAGTAAAATGAAATAGAACAGAGGGCTGTTTATTGCTATTACTGCCACTTCTTTGGTATCCAAAGGTGCTTTTAAAGAAATAGGTGTAAGGATGAAATTCTTGTCCTAGAGGGATCATTTTGGCTTTATTGGTTTTGCAGTAAAAAAAATAAAGCTGTTCCTGTCCAAAGTCACAATCCCAAGCAGCCTGCTGTGAAGGACGCACTTTGTGATCCCTAGGCTTGCAGAGCAGGGAGTCACGTCTGTGCTGGCAGATTAAATGTGTTTAGGAATGTTTTGGGGGTCCTGGGGCCAACGGCACAGTCTTCACCTGTGTTATTAAATTCTACTTTCCATAACAAGGTGACGAYCAGCAAGCGGCTTGCTGGGAATGGTTCTTGTGTGGTACTTGTGGCTGTGGCTGACCTGTGCAGGAATCGTATAGGACTATGCTAAGGCCGAACGCGCACCAGGAGTGACTAACATCTCAGCAGCACAGCAACTGACTTCAGGTCACTATTCAGTTTGCTAGTACAGTCACCGCTTTTGGGACTAGGCTGAAAAGGAATGTATTTCTTCTCTGCAGCTCTCCTCARCTAGGGACGATCCATTTGGGTGCCTCTCCTGCTTCTAGCTGTGGTTGGCCGGGAGTGGGTGAAGACACAAGGGAGTCCCTAAGTCCTCTTAGGTATCAAACTGGAAAAGGGTTAATCTAAGAGTCTCCTCTAAATGTCYAGATGGTGATTGCCTGCTGCCATATATCCGCCTGCATCATGGGAAGCCAATAATTCTGCGGCCAGCGGTATATGAGGAAGAAAAAAACATTAGCWCCAGTGAGAGGCCCCTTTCCTTCCTGAGTAGCCACCCTCTGATTGCCAGCTGGCTCACCTAGAGGCAGCCTTCGCACAGATTTTGTAGCAAGATGTGAAGTCACACTTCCAAATTTACAGCAAGATTCTGCTAATGTAAGTCACTCTGCTGCACATCTATGGTCTGTGTTTGGACATGACATAAKGAAAAAGGGCGGAAAACACAGGGGACAGGGAAAGGCAAAGCTTGCAGCGACCTGACCTCGTGAATGGCTCATCTCGCTTGCCCAGGCTGCAAGCCGGAAGAAAGGGCTGGGACTGGAAGCCAGAGCTGGAGATATCATAGTCAGCCTGTGTGTGTGGTCTGACAGACCAGGGTTTTGGAAACACAGCTGCAGGACAGGACCTGTCCGTGGAGAGGCTGACGTAGGGATTCTCCAGCTCCTGAGACCTGCTATCCTGTGGCAGCCCCATGAAGACTTACTCTTGTTGTGCAAAGGTCTSCAGTAGGAGATGCAGATGTTGGGACAGGACCTGAGCTGTGAAAGCACATGGGGCCAAACACAAATACCAGACAGCAAGTATGGGCATTATCTTGTGAGCTTCTGACAGGAGACATTTGTTTTCTGTTGGACTAAAGTAGCTGTCAAACATCTAATAGTCTGAAGGCCAGAGTCCTGCCTGCAGAGACACTCTGCTGGCTTTGCTTAGTGAATCCAGCATGGACCTCAATTTGGATAAACAGTCTAATTTAATTCTGGACATTTTAAAAAAATTGGTTTTATTTTGTTTCATTCTGTAGAGTTTTCTTTCCCTGCCTGCACTTTCCAGAAAAAAAACATGACTACAAGACAAAGTTTAGTCATTCTTTGAGCCTCAGATCATTCTTGGCAAGGTTTTTATCCACACTGTCTCCTCAACAGTGGTTTTCCCAGGAGGGTTTTGTGAGTGTGAGGCTTTTGTAATGTTAGCATCTCCATTCCCTCAGGATGAACCCAAGGTATTAAAGTCAGCTCTCGTGCCCTGTCTCTGCGGGGTTCTGTTCCTGGACACTTAATTAGCATCAGTCTTGCAGTTTGTCTTTGCATGTTTTTCATTTTTACACCAGCAGTGAAAATAGCTCATTTCCCTTTGATGTTCCCTTGTATGGAGTTCTTTTTTTTTTGCTTCCCCTTTTAGAGCAGAAGCAGAAGAAAATCAATTTAAACAAGATGCAGAAAGGTTTCAAAACACCGTCTTAATCAAGTCAGCTTTGCCTCCGATCTTCCTCCGGCGCAGCTCTGAACCAACCCCCAAACCTGGCAGTTAATGACAAAAGAAAATCAACGATGACACACTTTGAAATCCTTGGCATTGAGTGACACGCACAATAGTTGAAAAAARCCCACAAAACAATCAGCCGGCAAACTTTATCCGTTAAACTTCAAAAAACATTGTTTTCTGGGACACGAAATGGTTGCTCCTCTTCTGTTCTGTTCTCTTCCTGTTAGAGAACACAGTCCTGTGTGTAGCTCAGTGGAGCTCTGCTGTATTTTCAGCAGGAGATCAAGTTCTTGTCCAGGGCTTGTGCAGCTGGGACTGGGCCATCACAAACATCCAGATGATGCCTCATTTTTTAGAAGTTTTGCAGTGCATTGGAAATACCCTGTGGCCAGGATWGAGGACAGAGGAGCCGAGGTAAAAGTGACATAACTGCTCTTTTGGATTCTGTCAGCTATACGTTGGATCTCCCACACCGTTCAGGCAGGAGTTTGGTGTAAAAAGAGCCTTGAGCCTTGCTGGCACTTTCTGAGTGAGATGGTCTCATAGCATTAAATCGGGTCTGGACTCTGCTGTCTGGAGGGCTTTGCCAGCCTGTAGAGAGCAGAGCTGTTTGGAGGCCTCTCAAATAGAGCTTGCAATGTCAGTCTGTCCTTAAGGGAATGACCATGGGATTTCTGGCAAATGACTCCAGGGAAAATACTGCCTCAGAAGGAGATTTCTTGGCATTGCAAAGATCTGTGGCCTTTGGATGGGACAAATCCGTTTCTTAGTTTGCAGAATGTGAACTTCATCCGTTTCCAAGAATCCCAGAGGTGCTGGTTGGGAAGAATCTCTATCAGCCATCTCGAGTGCCCAGTCAGAGCCCTTCCTCTCTTCCTCCCCAGAGAAAGGGCAGGACTGATTGCATTTAGTGTCTGGTCAATTCTAACACCAGTGCCAGTTTTAACAAGGGAGTCTTGTAAAACTTGGGCTGTGATGGAGGAGCAGGTCCTGTGCTGAGTCACAACCAGTCAATCCTTGTAGGACTCCTTGGGGTCTTTTTCCAGCCCCCCTCCTCAGTGTGATAGCTGTATGTGCATGTCTGTGGCTTATGCCACCACCATAAAAGATAAAACAACCCACCTTTTTGGCACTGCAGGCCTCCAAATGAGACARGGACACTGCTGAACACTGACCTAGCGCTGAGGCCTTAAAGGTCAAGTATCCTTGTAGCTTTACTATCATCTATCTCCAAAAGCAAATCGTGCTTGCAGTCTTCCTGGCTCTGGGGCTGACTGAGCTTTTTGCTCAGTTATTTCCCCTCTTTGCAAAAATACAACACAGGTGATTGTATTTAGGACCCTGTTTGCTTCTTCTCTTGATAAAAAGCAGCTCAGGGAGGGCCTGGGAAACTTTGTGCGAGAAATGATGCTAGGTGGTCTCTATAGTTTCTCCTTGATCCTTCATGACCAGTGAAACTCAGCCTGGAGTGAAAGCAGGAGATGGATGATTTGCAGTAGAATACCAATTTTGATGATTATACACTGCGCCGACACACCATCAGAATAATGGGGGCAGCTGATGGGTTTGGTAGCGCTGGGCGCTTAACATTCTGCCTTGTTTTGCCTCCTGTCATTTTGTGGTGTTAATGGCTTCTCCGCGATTTGTTAGATTACATGACCTCAAGGACACCCAGCTACCTCCTCCTTTTCTCTTCCTTTCTTTTCTTCCTGCGTGCAACTTTAATGGAAGGCTTTGTTTTAATAGAATCTAAATGACATGTCTCTGGTTTGGACAGAGTTCAGGAAAGCCAATACAAGGAGAGAGAAACTATGGACATCCTGTGAATGATTTCAGCTCTCCCTTGATAAGAGAGTGACCTGTTCCAGCAATGAAGCTGGGGGGCAATTGATTCAGCTAAGGGCAATTGTGCACATTTTTGCTGAATTGGCTTGGTGCATTGGCTAGAGATTACACCTATTTTCATGACAAGAATKAATAGCCCTGAACTGTTCCGTCTTCCCAGTACCCGGAGGGACTGGGGAGCGAGGAATTGCTCTATGAAGGGTCAAAGAGTCAGATAATGGTTTCCAGTTATAGACCTTATTTCACCACCACAAGGTATTGGGATGAGAGATGATTCCTGGATTAGGGAAGCCAAGGTCTTCCTAGATTCCAGGACCAGAAATGGGTCCTAGCAAAATCTTATTGTCCATGTAGAAATAAGACCTGGGCAAGTRTTGTGCCACCTCACAGTCCTATCCTGCTTTCCAAACAAAGAAAATCCTTGTGCATGGTTCAGAAGGGAACCCTGTATGAGTAGAGTCTGAAGGAATGGTRGAGGGGGGTCCCAGTTAGGGGTAGGTCCCACCTAGGGATTCACTTTAGTTGTTAAAAATAGTTGTCTAGTGGGGCAGAGGAGAAGCATCCCAATTTTAAGGCATATTCAGCTTTGAAAAAGTCATTGCTGCACTGTTGTGGGATTGTCAGTCACAGAGCTGCTTTCAGGATGTCTCAGGAGATGGTGRACCCCTCAGGTTAGCTGTTGGAGGGTGGGACGGGCATCTTGGCAGCGGTCAAGTGTGGTCATGGAGGCAGCAAAGAGAGGAGACGGAGAGTCTGCTGCTGAGTCTTGTCTTGTCTGAGGGGGGCAATGCATATGCTTGAATGATCACCCAGGAAGCTGTACCTGTAGCAGGCAGAACAGGTCCCAAACTGCAGACCTGCCCCATTGCCCAACATGGAAGGCGAAGGGGTCTATCCAGAAAGGTCTGGGCTGTGCCAGCTTCTGGATTACCTCTCTCCTACAAAGTATAATCCTGCCTTTGCAGCAGGATTGCCCCCACCTTGCTCCCACCTTTGCAAGAGGCATTATTTGGTGGTAAATAACTGCACTCTGCTATTCTCCAGCTTTGCCAGCTCAGGCAATAACAACAGCTTCAGTGCTCAACAAGCCCCTCTGTCATTCCCTCCTATCACATGGTGTTTTTTTCCTTTCTCTTTTGTCTTCAACTTCCAGATCCCTCTTAAGCTTCAAAACTGAAAGATCCCTGTTCTGCATCCTTATCTGCAAGGTGAAAGAAGAGAGAAATTGTCTCCTGCCATTGAAAAGATAAGTCACGTTGGACTCTTCTTCTTTAGAAAACTCTCTAGTGCCATTTATCAATTAATTACTAGGTTGCATTTATGCCCATTAATTCCCCCTGCTGTCTTTCATTTTTGGAAAGGTCTGTGTTGCTCAGGATCTAATTGTCCTGGTTTTATATTGCTTTCTTTTTCATTTTCAAGTTAAGTGGATGCCAGCATCTTCTAAGGCTGCGCTTGTATTTTCCTTGCAGATTTCTTTGAACCCCCCCCTTCTCCTCCACCCTGGCCGTGTTCAGTGTGGATTTGGCTGGGTTTGGGAGAAGTGGATTAAACTACGTGGCCCAGGCTTTAAATCCTAATTGTGCTCCTAAATCAATCATTGCTGGAGCCCAGAAAACATTCTCTCCTGAAACTTTTTACACTGAAAACTACAGTTTCAAGTCACCTGCAGCATGCTACGGCTTTATATCAATCTTGATTCATTGTTTGGGTCCAAATAACCAAAACAGACAGTTCTGAAAAGAAAAGCTTCAATTCATTCCCCTCCTCCCCAAACAGTTTGGTATCTACTTCTCAAACAACATTTCTTCCATTGCTTCACTTCAACTTTAAACACAAAAGTATTTATTTTAAGTAGAAAGAAGTTCCCAAGTAAACAAAATGGGCTTATTTTCTTCAAATGATTTGCCAGAGAAAAATGGAAAAATACACCTTTCAGATAAGTCCAAAAGAATGTTTTTCTTCAGTTCAATCACTTAATCACAARGCTTTTCTCACCCCTCTACCCCACAATCGTCATCCCTGTGTCGCTGAAAAGCGCAGAAATGCTGCCATTTAAACCCTGTTTCAGCAAGAAAGGATTTTCTAATCTTTTCACTGTTAACTAAGGCAGCTTTTAGATACCTGAGCAAGGTCAGTCCCTAGGGCAAGGTCCTCTATGCTCAAACTCAGCAGAAGAGCTTGGCATTTCAGGGTGAGTTTCCCAGGGCACTCAATGGATTTTGGAGCACAACCTACTGAAAGCCAATTTGAAGAAAAATTTTTGAAAGTCCCCTGACTTTGGGGAGAAAGAAAAGAGATTTGATTTTTCTAATACATTTAAATTCTGTGGGCTCCTATTGGGATTCAGATGAGTTTGGTGGGTACAGATATGAATGTGTCATGACCCAGGGTGTTAAAGCCAGCCCACATGAGTTCTCCTATTGCTATGTCTCACTGGGCACCAGGAGAAGAGCTGTAAACCAAAAGGATGGCTTTCTTCCAAGGTGTCTTCAACCAAGACCAGCAGTGGGGGGTTGTCTCACCTTGCTTTTGTGGATCTGGGGTGGCCAGACACCCTTTACCTTAACTGAGGAGAAACAGCCATGTTTGTGGGTTATCTCCTTCATTTTAACCACCTAAGCATGAGCTAGATCATGCTGATTGCATTCTACTGATGACCCCAGCAGCCCAGACAGCTAGGGAGAGGTATTGATGTATTTGGTACCTGAAGTGGGGCAGTGTTATCCTGGCTGTCAAGGAGACGCTGCAGCAGCTGTGTGAAAGTAGTAGCTTGTAATATGGAATATTGTAAGATGGTAATCYCCTGGTACATGGCATTTGGGCAGATGTCCATGCTGCCCATGGGGGCTGTCACACCRGAGAAGACTGGAAAATCTTGACCACAGATTTCAGGGACTATAGGGGAGATGATCCTGGTTGCCTTGCTTTTGTTGTCATTGATAAGTTCTTCCAAAAGAAGAGGACCAATGCTCAACCTCAAGAAGTGAAGTGTGAATACAAATGCATCTCTCAAATGAGGTGCCTGGGGTTGGAAAACAGTTTCATCTAGTCTCATTCTTCACATTAGAAGCACATAAGCATTTTTGGCCCATTTTTAACTTCAGGTTCACCACAGAAATTGCTCCCTGAGGAAAGCAGAGTGGGAGAGATATGTGCACTCTATGCCTGAGGGGTGCAGAGGATCAGCCAGATGAACAGCCAGGGTGAGACGTCTTTCAAGCCAAGGAGAATGTGGCTACATGGGGACATGCACTGGGCTCCTCTCTGGACAGCAGAGTGGGGAAATCAGGGGATGAGGCTAATGTTCTTCTTTCATAAATATACTGGCATCTCTCCATCCTAAGGAAGCCAAGGATCAGCAAAAGCTRAATATTAGTAGAACTAAGACTTACAAGCACAAACCGCACTGTCAAAGGTAGAGAAATTTTATGCCTGGATTTCACAGGCTCCAAATAATTCCTGGGTAGCACTATGGTCTTGTTCCCGGGGTAGAAAGGGACAGATATTTAAAAATTCACTGTTGGAAAGAGTATAATGGTTGGGTAGTGGTGAGGGGTGAGTGGAAAAGGATTGGTAAATTGGTAGAAGGGAGGTAACAGAGCAAAATCCATGCCAATACAAGGCTGGTGTACTTGTTAYGTCTTCAAATTAAGGTTGAAGCACAGGTCTATGCAGGCTCTTACCCCGGCGGTGTATTTTACCTGAAGCGAGCAGAAAAAAACCATCCCAGCAAAGCAGAATTGCAGAGGGGCTTTGAGGTTGTCTAATTAGTGAGTCTCATTCCCCATTTTCCACTGAGCACCAGTGGCACTTGAAAGCAGCTGCCATTGACGGTGGCTTTGTGACTGCTGCTTCAGTGTGCAGCCTTCAAGTAGCAGCAACCCATGGAGAGAGGYAACTAACCTTTCTTTTTCAGTGGCTAATGACAAAATGTGCTGTTTGAAAGCCTTCCTGAATTCTAGGAAGAGGTGGTGGTGGGAGCAGAAAATGCAGCGCTCATTTGTTAGATCTAATCTCCCGCTCATAGAAGAGAGCTCAGCTCACAGCGTTCACCCTTCAGGGACAGAATTGGGGAAGGAAAACTGCCAGGTGYTGTTAACCCTCAAGATGCTTCATCCTGTGACCAAAACCATTRCCTCTGGGGCCATCCATGTAGTGATCCCACTTGGGCCCTGCTCACCTTGCATGAGGTGGGAGGTGTGTTTCCATCAGAGGGAGGGTGGAGAGGGCTTCTCACTCAGCAGCCTCGTGGCACGGTGGAATAGAACAGATAAYGGATTAATCAGCTTAGAAACAGTGACGTTTCAGGGGTCTTGTGTCCAACAGGACACCTTYCCAGTTTAGAATCTTACGCTACATCAGTTCTACAAATTCCCTCATTTTGCAGGATCAGTTATTGTAGGGYAATACATCCTTCTCCCAGACTTCACTGCTGTGGCAAGATTTATTTGCATGCATCCCAGCTGGGCTGTATCAAACGTTCACTCCTGCATTACCAGGCCACAAGCCAGCTTTGTGTTCAATGTTGGGTTCCTCCCCCATGTGGAAATGTGTTGCTCTATGAATCCAGACCCTTGGAGGCCCAAAGCCCAGGCCATCCCGTAAATATGGCCTTGGTGTTATTTTTATTATGAAAAGGCAGGTATTTTATGGAACYAAAGCTGCTCTTGCCAAGATCTGGAGAAAGTACCATGGGGAACATTCTTGAATTTCCTTCTATWTCCTCTGTCCCAGGGTACCTTGGTGGCAGAGTCACTGAGATAGACCAAGCTGATATCTGTGGGATAAGGCAAAGATCTGTACGGACAAGTGGATAGAACTGACACCTGCAAAGGATTTAAGAAGGTTCACTGGAGCCTTGGCCTTTCTGAGACACATGAAAGAGGACAAGAAGGAATAATCTACACCTGCTGTTTTGAACCCTTTTTCTTTGTAAATCTCTCTCTCTCCCTCTCTCTCCTTTTTTTTCTTTTTTATTTTATTTTATTTTTTTTTACTATGAAAGGATGAATCCCTAAGGCTCACAGGTGTTCTTGAGCAGTTGAACCTACATTTCTTGGGTATGTTGTTCAGATTCCCTAGAAGATCACGAGTCCCTTGGGAATTTGTAGGCTGGAAATCTCTGGAGGAGAGAGAGAAGGATGGAGAGGAACTTGCAGGCTGACTCRTGGAAGAATGTATCTGGAAAAAGGAGCAGCTGCTGCCGTGCATTAAACCTGCCAGTTTCTTAGCAAAGCCTTTTTCCTAGAGGGATATCAGGGAGCTTAAATAAATCACCTGAAAGGCCGGAAAGGAAAGGGACTGTGTTCTGCCTTGCTCAGAGAGAAAGATGTCCATGACGCGTGAGGGCACCTGGCAGGCAGGCAAGCACTGTTTACATGGTGACTCAAGTAGCTCTGCATCTGCAGAGACACGTGAGAGCAGGCTGGTGGAGCAAGTGCTCAGCATGACAGGTGGACTTCAGCCCCTGCAGAAGGTGGGTTGAGGAGATGTGGCACCATCCTTTGGAGTTTTCTGTGTGCTTGTGAGGGCTGTGCTCTTCCACAGTGCCTGCTGTGGCCATGGCCCCCTTGTGCACAAATGCCAGACTTGGAGGACCAGAAAAAAAGTGGATAGATACTGTGCAGGATGGGAATTGTCCTCCTGGACTGAGGATGGGCATACTAACTCCGTCCATCCCACCCTACTGCAACCCTTGCATCTTTACTCTGCGTGTAGATCTCAACTTTACYGCCCAGCACTCTCCAAACCAGATTTGAGACTGCCAAAGAATGATTAGTTTTCTTAGGAAGCTGGGGAAAACCAGACTTCCTTTTGCCTTCAGTCAGCCTCGCCACCTGGAWTTTAATTTTCTCTTCCAGATCCTCAGCCAATGGCCCCTTCTTTCCCAGCTCCAGGTGAGAAGGCCAGAGAGCAAAAACCATCCTTTGCTCTGGCCCTTTGCCATTCATATTTTGCAACACCAGCTGTTGCCTAATTTACTGCACAAACCTTTACTCGCCTTCCTCTTCTCTGCTCTCCCGCTCCTCACTCCCCATCCCCCCGACCTCCTTCTCCTTTGTCTTTAGCCGATGCCAAGCCAGAAGCCTGACAGCCAAAGAGATATCATAATTTCCTTCCTGGCAAGGTAACTGCAGAGGTTTGGGTTGTCTGAGGACTTGCACAGTAAAAAGGGGGAAGGAAGGATGAGACCYGATTTGTAAAGCTATCTACAATTTTGGAGGGCTGTTTGGACTGCCCAAGGYGTATGCTGCGTTGTGGCTCCTTCTAGAAGGCAGCAGATTTGGAGATGAGGCTTCATCCTCTTCGACTGAATAATTAGTGCTGCTTCCGTTTTTGCTAAGTCCTCCATGGGGATGCTTGCATGCTCCTACAGAGCCAGGGGGAGGAGGGTGTCCTCTCTGCTCAGACAGCGTGAAGGAGGACACAGTGAGGCTTCCTTTACAACTAGACTGCTAGTAGGCCATGTGCTAATGCTGRCACGCTGAGCTTGCTTAGGGCTGAGACCAGGACTGTGGAGCCTCCTAGGAAGGCATGGACACCCTGTGCACCACCACTCTCGACCTGTCTGGACAAAATGATAATAATCCAGCTTGATGGGTGGCATTCTCCTCCATTTCRCACAAATGATACTTGCTCTCCTTTAATGCCTGCCTTAAATAACTTGCAGGGCGTTTCTGCAATTTCGGCAAAGGTGGAATCTGTATGTGTGAATGGGAGGAGATGGAGTGAATGTGTAATTGGGCTTAATCTTCCCGTACTCAAGGAAGCAACAAAATATTTCTCTTTGTCTATTTAGTCAAAACACGACAACATCATTGCTCTRCTGCTCAGGAACAATAAAGATGCAAATAATGTCAACATCTCCTAGGCTTTTGCCAGGACAGTTACTGGGGAGAATATTATTACGTTCTGATTACTTTGTATGAAATCCACTATCAGTGCCTGTACGTGGCTTTACTCCTCAAGGATGTTGAACTAAATTGGAATGAAAATGAGAACCACCATCTCTGCTGCTCGGTCTCCATGCTCTCACTGAYGTTTTTGCTCTGGAGGGAGAGTGGAGGTCTTTAGCAGTGCGGTGGGCAGATGTATGTGTAGTTTGTGTTGCGTGACTTGTGCATTCGTGTTTCTGGGTAGAAGGGAATGCAGTTAATAAATTCCCAGTCTCCTGCCACTTCTTTCTTGGCTGCACTGGGACTGTTTAACATATACTGGTTTGTAGAATGATAGAAAAAGTTATCAGCATTTTGCAGCTGRTTTTCCTTTCACTAGGATGGGAACATTTCTTGGGCCTCGTTTTCCTTTGGGCATCCATGGGACATGCTCATGCTTTGGAGACTTGTTGGAAAACAAGACAAAAATCTCAGCCTTGAAACAGCAGGAGTGCAGAGCCTAGCTTGTGTGGGATTGACTCCATATAGAGAAAGGTCATACAAAGGGGAATTCATCAGCCTTTGCTATCTGAGAGACTCAGTAATCATCAGAGAGGCCCCTTCTTGGCTTGCAGTCAATGAACAGCACAAAATATCTAGAGACAGAACTCTGATGGATGAGTAAAATACCAAGGTAGGGTACAGGGTATAGGGTAAGCCATGTACTTCATCCAGGAAGGTCCAAGGTGACTGTGATAGACACAGAAACTTGAGATGGACCAGCCAGCTCCCAACGTCTTGCTGACTGACCATGACATTGATATCCATGCTGCCAGTGATGCTTGGGGCTTCTGCTCAGCTCAAATCCAGGCTCTCCCGCCTTCTACCTTGTTTAGGAAGAGCTCAGGTGTTAGCCTGAACTCCCAAGTTCTCCAGCGGAGAAGATTCAGCTCAGACTCTGGACAAGATGAGAATGAACTTCCGTGCAATGGTGACTGCGAGACAGCATGTAAGGACTTAACTCTAAGCAATGATACACCTGCAACCAGCATGGCAGGGTTGCTAACCTAAATGTTGGATGTTTTTATGGGCTATGTCATGCATGAGCAGAAGAGGGGACRTTGGGTCTGAACATCTCCTCCCTCTCTCTACCACTACTACTAACTAAATTCCCAGTTTTACCAGTTGTTCCAGGAAATATCTCTGGTCAGTGCAACAGATTCCCCTGCCTTTCAGCAGTCTTTGTCTGTTACACTGAAAACTAATGCAGGAAAAAAAATACCTAAAATGCGAGGTTTAATCTGCCGCCCTTCTCATATCCCACCAAACGCTGGTGTTGGTAAGGGAAGGGTGGAGGCGTCAGTGGCACAATGGGTTGTGGCTGACTGAAAGTGCTCATGAAGCTACTGCGAAAGAGAGCATCAGCAGCAGCCCCCGCCCTGCTGGTGATGGGATTGTGGGCTGAGCTGTGATGAAATGGCTGGATGTCACAGCCACCTTTTCTTCTGCAGGAATATCAAAAGCAATTAAAACCCTTTACAGGAGAAGGTTGAAATAATAAATGCCCAATACAGAGGCAGAGAGATGGGATGAAGAATTGGGCATGGAGAGGTGGATTGGGTTGGATGGGGATGCATGAGGTGGTCCATGTGTGAGGTCAGGGAGAGGGAGCTGGAAGGTCAGATGACCTTTGAACAAGCRAAAACATAACTCAGTGCTGGCTGAGAAAGCTGTAGGGTTGGAGAARGACTGCACTGAGGATGCAGGGTGACCTAGGAAAGCAGGATTACGTTGTTCCAGCCTCCATATCTCTTACTGAAACGAATGACTTGCTCGATCCTGGGTATAGGGTGATGGTGGGTCTGGGTGGCCTCGCTGTCCTGGGAGGATCCAGGAGATGGCAATGTGTTATATACCAGTACAGAGACAGACACCGTCAATTCTTTTCCCCAAAAGAATTTGTTACCCATCAACAACAGCCACGAACTGCTCATCACCTGTGACGCTGAGGGCTGCATCATATGACTTTAATTACTGTTGATAGGAGGCAGTGACAGATATTTATCCAAAAAAAGAATCCCTTGCTCCTGAATGAAATATTCAGCTGAAAAGTGAATGACACCTCTGATAGAGGAGCTGGAAAATTCAAGAAAAGAAGTAAAATGATGCATGTTAGCTAGATATCTAGTATATGGATGAAGTTCATTTTCTGATATCTAATGTAGGAGATTTTCTCGGTGTCAGTGTGCTGTTCTTAATGTACAGAGGGAATGATTTCCTGATAGCGTGGGCAGGTTAACAAAACTCTGGTTTCCAAACACTCTCTCCCCTGCCCTATCCCCAGAATAATACTAATATGAAGGTAGAATGAAACTTTAAATGGAAAGATTTGATTTCTTGCCAAAAAATTTGGAAACGAAATAAGATGTTCCCTTTGGTTTGGCTTAWATTGAAATCTTCTTTTGGATTTTGATTGTTGAAAAGTTTTTCTTGGAAAGTGACAAAAGACTCATATTTGAAATATGAGAGTTTTCCTGAATATTTCATCAATTCCCAGCATGAGAATGAGAGATGATGAAACTAGAGAGGTTTCCTTAGAAAAAAGAATTTCAAGGACATGTCCATTTTTCAACCCTAGAATATTTGGATCTGAAATGTTGTTCTGCTCTACCAAACAGACAGATACTGTGTCTGCCCATTTCCCCCTTTGGCTCAATTCACGTTTCCCTCTCCCTTCTCAGGGAAGGAATCCTACGCTATATTTTATATCTCAAACCAATTAGTTTCAAAGGGATTTTTGGGTTTGTTGGATTTGTTTTCCCCCAGAAGCATGAGGGCTAAAGGCTGCACTCTGGCGTGTACCTGCTTTATTGAAAAAGTCAGGGAAAAAGGTCTTTAAAATCTGAAGGGGGGGGGGGAAAAGTATGTGCCTATGTCTATTTTGAAAAGTGATTTAGGTTCCTAAGTCATTTCGGTACATTTGAAAGTGCCTTGTCCAAYTCTGCTAGCGACATACAGCCTTTTGCTGCCTGTCCGCTATAAATCACAGCTCCCCCAATGGCCCCTTTGGTGCAGCCTGTTCTGTGGCGCGTTTCGGAGCTCGGCTTGTTTCTGTCTCTAGCACCGCTTTGTTGCCTATTCTTTAACCAGTTCGTTCTCCAGTCGGTGCTTTTTCTTCCTTCCTCTCACTCCCCGGCCTTCACTTCAGCCATTTATCTCACAGATGAAACCTGAGACGCTCTTTGAAAAAATTGGAAGCTGTAACAGCCGACGAATTCATTTTCCTTCTGATACCACAGTACTGATGACTTCAGAGAGGTTTAACAAATCACCTGAATCTGGTCTCTCATCCCCGCTCTTGCTCTGCTGCCTTTAGTCAGGGTTCCTGGGTTTTCCAGTGTCCACATGGTTTTCAGTGGTGTTGAACTTGCCAAATGTGATTGAGAGGTGTGAACTGGTAAGTGGGGGAGATGATAGATTATCTGTCTCACTGTCAGACTTACCTCCACCCTCGAGAGGATGACAGCTCTGGGAGGAGCACAGAAGGGTTTGACCTTTCCTTTTGGCTCCAGCATTATACTTCCCAGGGCCTCACCATGATGGTAGCCCCGAAACACCTCTCTGGACGTCAAAGTCTCCTACTTGTTTTGCCATTCTCAGCTGTATTCTATGTAATTCCAGAATTGTTTTCTATCACATGCCCTCTCCCTCCTCCATGCCTCCCWCCTCTCCAGCCCTGGGGCCCCATCCCCCAAGACATGGGTACTTAGAACCATTCAGACTCCCTTGGATTTCCAAGATGATGCTGGACAAGAGGCAGTTCATTTTGGATGAGAAGCTTGAGGGCAAGTGGGACACCCAAGACCATCTCCAAGAACTCTGGATGCTACATGTGGGGATTCAGCTCACTAAAGGGCCAGTTCAGTTACCTAAACATACCTACTGCCATTGAAACACCTGTAGGTATCCTGCCTGGCCTCCAGCTGCCCCATGTAAGCGCCCAGATGTGCACCAAGTGTTTAAGCTCCCATTTAATCATTGGATATCTACAGAGCCACTCAGCTCCCCCTAAATTAGACCTCTATCTCTAGTCAATGGTACAGTCCTCCAAACTCCCTTGACTGTGTTGACTAGGTCTCCAAAGTCTATAATGGGTACTCAGACACCTGGTGCACATATGGATGCCTACATGGAGATGTGTAAATACGCAGAGTGGAATCTGTGAGTTAAATCCCACCTGTGGTGAGTGAAGAGTGATTTGTACTTGACTCGCTTTTGAGCCACACTCAGATTCTTGGCTGTAACTTGGCAATGCGTTTGTTGGGCAGAAGGTGAAGAAAGAAATCTCTATCCTCTCCAGCTTTCATTGTAGGCCAAGATGACTAATGGAGCTGGGGGTCTTCCAGGAAACTTGGATAAATACAAGCCTTGCAATATGATCAAAAACAATTGAGCTATTGTGCCTTAAAAGGTTACCACCCATCAGCTGAACGATGAAAACTGACCTTGCACATTTTTATTTAGGGTGTACTCGTTTTAGCCACTGGGGAGCGGTGGTAATTTGCTCATGTTGYGTCACGGCCCTGGAGAGATCCCTATGAAAAGCACCTTGCATTGGTTCAAGAACCATCTGGGTGGAGCATTGGTTCCTTCATTCACTGTAGAGCCTTCCAGCACAAAGCAGCTACTGAAGTTATTTAAGGACTTGAGCTACTGTCCAGAAGGAATATGGGCAGCTACCCCTGCACTGTCCTGCATCGCTCAAGGCAATGATGAGGGGCACTGCTGTAGATTTCAAGGGCTACAAAATCAGGCTTAAGTACACCAACATCCAAGTGAGTCYCAGTCAGGAAGCAGTTGCCTGATGTTAATGGGTCTTAAATACATATTTCAGCTTACTTAGAGAGTTACCAGGCAGGAATACTTTCCTTACGTCCTTTGCCACCCATACTTCTCCAATCTCCTTGCTAGCTCCCCAGCTAGTTGTTCCCCCTCATGACAAATCTTTCTTCTTTTTTGCAAAGGCAGTGTCAGCACAACTGTCCATTAGCATGGCTAGTTGCACCCCCCACACACAAGCAGTACTTGAGCAAAACAGCCTGGAATGGTTGTTCTTATCTTGTGTTTATTGCGTGCAGAAGGGAATGGATTCCTTGCTGCTAATTGCTGATGTTCTCTGCAATTTGTTGCACATTATTTCTTTTTTGCTTCTCTAATTAATGATTACTTTGTGTTTTCTCTGCTTATTTTGTGGCTCTCTCTTTCCTCAGCTCAGTTTCTTTGTTATATTTTTTTGTCTGATGCTGCTTCCCCGCCTCCAACATCTCAAACCATCGTCTGTTTGCTCTCTTGGGGGACTTTTTACAGCTAAACCACTTCTGTTTTCAGCACACCAAGTTTTYTTTTTCATCTACTTCTCTGTTTTTTGTTGTTGTTGTCCTCTTGATTGCTTTCTCCCCAACTGTTCCTTAAATGCTCCTTGCATTTCTACTTTCAGAATGTACAGAAATTGTCCAATCTACTCCAATTTGGACTCAGGTTTGCGTTTCTAGAAATTGCCTTGAGTTTTCTGCATTGTTTTATTTTTACAGACACTTCTAGCTGAGGGTGTTTCAGGCCAGGGATGGAACTGGCAAGTCATGAGGAACTGTGGATGTGTAATGGGAGGGTATCCAGGAAGACTAGAAAATGCCATCCTCGTCCAGAATTGTTGACATCACTAGCTGAATATGGAGCCCGTGATTCAAAAAACACATTGACAATCTGGAAAGCGTTCAGAAAAGTGCCACTGGACAGATCTGAGTTGTGAGAAACCCACTTTCTAGGGAAAGGCGTGGGTTATGTGTCAACACGGATTTTACTGTGCCCATAGTTGAAGCCAACTGCAAGACAGCTCTGAGGCATAAATGAAGTAGATTTGGCTAGCACAACAGCTTTCTCAGGCTACTAAAGCTCAGCASTGCTCTAACAAAGCTATGATTTAGGTCAGATCTTGCTTGGGCAGCTGTGCTGAACATGGACACAGTGAGCTCAGCTATGCCTCAAGAAAAACCTGCAAGTATGTCAGTGGTGGCAAAAAGAGCCCTGGGCMGAGGATTTCCACCTCCTGGCCTATTTGCTTTCCTCAGGTTATGGCTCTGCTATGGCCTGCAGAGCTCCTCCTGGCTCCTGGGGATGGGTGGTTTCTTGCCTGCAACTCAACTGTGTCTTAGCAGGGGTTAATTGCATGGCACCGCTTTCCTTCATACCCGTGTTGGGATGAGGGGAAGTTGTATGAGTTGGAAGAAGGATAGACTCACACAGCTGTCCTCAACCGCACAAGGAGTTCGGGTCTCATCCAATGTTGTTACCTTTCACAGCCTCCTTAGACGTGGTTCTGTGGGAACATGGACCCCTCTCACTCGGCAGGAGACTGATGACAGCTGCAGGAGATTTTTCATGCTCTTCTCCCTGCCTTCCTCCATTCTCCTTTCTCAAGTACCATGTGTCTTTGCTACTGCCTGTTTGAGAAACGCGAACCTATGCACTTCACTCCACAGGAGCAGCAGCTCTGCCACCCTCTCGTGTCTGGCCTCACTGAAGTGCCTGCGCAGCGCAGGTCTGCAGCCAGCCTGGACTGACCTGCATCTCTCTTCCCTCCATCCACGATCACCCAAGGATGTGAGGGGCAAGAAATTAACTCCTAAATGTGAGAGGTGAGCTGTGTTCCTGTTCTGAGTCAGATGCAAAAAAGCTTTCCGAGCCAGCTCGGCAGATTGTTCTTGCTTCAAGGGACAARGCGGTGAGTTACTCTCTGCTATGTATGGAAGTTTTTATTTTTACTTGGTTTGCTGACCAGCTGGGTGCTGAAATGTGAGCAAGCAAATGCACAAAGTATAAAGCTTACTTCACTTTCTGGATGTACAGCTTTTGCTATGGCATTTTCACAACTGTATAGGTTGAGGCCATGGCATGCAGTCATGCTATAAACATTAGGATAAGCCAAAACTGTCATCTTCAGATTCTCAATATATTGCCTTGTCCATCGGACAGTTTTTGTCATTTTGCAGTGGCAAAATTTGGCCCCAGATGATGGGCTGTAAGTTGGGAAAGGGCAACTCTGCCAGCTGCCCAAGCTAAAGTCAATACCATGGTTTAACACAAGCAAACAGCTTTTCTTAGCTGAAGATCCCAAAGACTCAGCCAGTCTCTGGTATGTACCTCCCTTCCATCAAGATGCAGTAGGTAGCACTACTTGCTCTCTTAGGAAGTCAAATATTTCTTCCATATCTTGTGYAGCAAGTCAGAGATGGCAGAGCAGAGAAGCCAAGAATCTAAATCTGTTGCCTGACGATCTAAGCACCCCAATATCTAGTTCTTGTAAAAGTATTGGAAATTTTGTAAATTCTTGTAAAAAGTAAAAGCTTGCTCAACCCAAAACAGTTTCCAAATGTGTCTTGATCCTGGTGCTTTAGAGTTAGGGAAAATAAGATCCAGAGTGAGGCCCAGCTGTTGACATCCATGGCAAGGACAYGGGCCGTGGTAGCCTTGGCCACACACAGCATGCCCTGCTTGGAAAGGCAGTAGTGCTCGTTCCTGCCAAGGAGTCTACCTTGTCACTCCAACTTGAGCAAAAACTGAAAATATTGTGTGAGTCCAGGTCCCCTTTGCTGTAGTCATGTCTTTACTTAAACTGCCCAGGCTGGATACACTCGTGAAGGGTTCAGCTGATGGAGAAAGGGAGGTTTCTGATGGTATTAGTTGGTGAAACGGTCACCCTTGACACTTCTACAGCAGGACAGCTGTGGATGTGGCAGGGAAGGACAGGGATGGACTCCATGCCCATAAACAGTGGCTAACGGGGCACAAATACCTCCATCATCTCAATCAGGCCAGGGAAGCCACTGGCAGGCCTAGGTCTATTGGTATCACCCACAGCATTCACAAGGATGTATAAGGGCCATGCCTTAACCCTTTATTCTCTTATCTTCACAACCTCACTAAAATATGGTCTTCTCTCCCAGCAGCTCCAGATCTGCTGTGTTCGGTGAGGGGCAAAGCTGTTTCTTGCAAAGGAACATGACTGCCCAGGGATGGACCTTTACCTGTAGCTTCCTCTCTGCACTCTCTAATGGGCGCAGTTAAGTACCCTGCCGTGCTGTGGCAGTAATGGACTGTGGCAATCTAAGTGTTTCCCTGGGTAAATGTTTAGCATTCCCCATCTGCTCCTTTAAAATAATGCAATTTAGCCTAATTTTTGGTGTCAAGGCATTTGGTTAGGGAAATTATATTCTGTCACTAAGGTGTCAGGCTTGTCTGGTTTTTAATAAAATTATGACACCCTGTGCAAGACAGTAAATGAGTAGTGCCTGTGTTCAAGCCCTGCTGCCGACCGGCTATTTTTCCTGCTGTCCCGGCGTAAACACTAGATGACAGTCCTGCAGGAGCAAAGCAAATTCGTTGTGACTAAGAATCACCTGCCACATGGCTGGGAACAGTGGGATACAAATATGTTCCGGCATTGGCAGCAGGTCCCGCTTGAAAGGGTTTCTGGGAATAAGCGGCTAGGCTGGTTTGGAGGTGATTTATTCTTAACCCTTTCGAGGGAGGAGGAGTAAATTTGTAGGTGAGGTCTGAGCTAGGGCTGGTGAAAGGAAAGACAGTGGAACCTGCTGTGGAGAGCTGGTCAAGAAGGAGAAAGGTGAAGGGGTAAAATAGAGCCAATTTCCCAAATATCCAGTGTGTTGCAGAAAAGGAAATGGAAGGACTAGGGAATGAMCAAAGTCTTTTGAGATAGAGAGTAAGTGAATTAAGAAATGCCTTGCAAACTCTAGACAGTGAAGATTCAGTTTAAAAATAGGGGGTTGGAAACCCATCCTTTCCTTTTTTAAGAATACCCCATGCCCACTGAAGACTTTGAAACACGACTCTTCAGATGGAGGATGTGGGCCTTTCCATCCCTGGCTTTCCAGCCATGGGAAGGAGAACTTCTRCAAAACCCCCATCTCCAGACAGATGGGAAATAATACTTTTTTTATGGAAGAGAAAGGAATTTCTTGCACTTGAAATAGATAAATATAGGGAATGGAAGTCACACCTGACCTGCATTTTGCCTGACCACTCAGATGCAGGGCTGGAGGAGAAAGCAAGCTCTATTTGCAAAATACAGAGCTGTACCCAAGCTAGTGGCTTAGCCAGTCCTGCTCTCCAGCGTTGGGGGCAGACCCATCACTGAACGTGGTGTTTACATGCACCTGCTGTTCTCTCAGATCATCCCACTGTGAGTCTTTTCCTTCATAAGCAAACTGTGCCAATGAGGAACATATGTTAAGTAAAATCCTATCACCCAAATGGAGATTTAATGCACTTTTTGATACAGGGCCAGCTCCCTGCTGGCTGTAAATTGGCTTTGTTCCACAGACTTCCCACTGCTGGGTGTTGATGGAGCCACAGTGCTTTACACCAGTGAAGAACCTGGCCCTCGATTACTCTTAGCCTTGGAACTGATGGATTTTATATTCCAGAGCTGATGGACTGCCTTTCCTTGAGAGAAAACCCCCAGTACTGAAGTGTTCCCTGGGTTARGATTGATTCTGTGGTAAGATGGCCAAATAGGTCAACTGTGCTGGAGATGGGACTGCTGGGTGCCCTCTTTCAGGTCTGAGCCAGCTGTGAGACATCCTAGAGCTGAGGCTGCCAAGGTCGCACCTGAATTTCTATACCTGACTCAGGAGTTCCAGTTCCATGGGAAAGACTGAAGTTTCCATTGCCGAAAGGGCATTTCTGGATGTTTGCCTCTGAACAGGTGTCACATTTGTGATCAGTTCTGTTACTCCCATCTCCTTATGACCCGTTTTTACTTTATACTTTCCACTGATAGATACAATACTGCTTCTGGGGCAGACTGAGGTAACTCCAAGGTGCAGACAGTAGAAGCTGGGAAAGATCACAGAGAATTCTGAGAAACAATTTTGCAAGTTACGGAAAATGCCTTCCTTTTTTCTTGTCTCCTCTTTTCTTTTCCTTATGACTATTTTAATATGGGCCTCTCGAGAAAAAGCAGACTAAGGCATATGTACATTACAGGGGCCTGTTACATTGCCAGTGCTTAGCTTGCTCAATTAACTGGAAAATGCAGAATTCGCATGCAATTTCACTATTGAGAGGGGAAAACCATCTCTGGCAAGAGACCAATATTGGTTTAATACCTAGGTCTAAAATAAGACTGGTAAACAAATAGAAGGTGCTTCTGCAAAGGGCAGAGGGGGATGCTTCTTGGGGGGAGGGAATGTCCAGTGCTATTGCTTTAGTGGAAGGGAAGGGAAGGGAAGGGAAGGGAAGGGAAGGGAAGGGAAGGGAAGGGAAGGGATGAGGCAGTGAAATTCAGTGCTAGCTGATAGGAAGGCATCTACATTCAGAAAGATTTCAACTGATCTTTGTATGTGAAAATCTACAACATTCAGATGAGATCTTTACTGCAGCTTTATAACTAGCCCCTGATTTTAGACATCCAAAATCCATTACCTTGGATATTGGCTCTGCTAAGTCCAGCCCACCAACTTACAGCCTCTGAGATGGTAATACACATCTCCTGAATTTGCAGAGTGGAGGATTTTAGTTTCCAGCAGCTGGAGACTTACGAGACTCTGGGGCCTTAATAAGGTACCTGTRTTAGATGCTTACCTTTTATCCCATCTCCAACACCAAGAATGGACAGTTTGAGCTCTCACATGCTCATGAATCAGGAACATCCCCCAAACCACTGTGTTTCAGCAAAACATTTCAGTTTCAGTGAATCAGGATTTTCTGATGAGGTCTGATTTCACCAAGAGGATCTTGCAGTCTTGTTGAGTCACAGAAATGGCTGGAGAGTGCTGGATGTCACCACGGGTAGATCTGGAGCCACTACTACTGACATGAAGGGTGTGATGTGCCAGTTAGGAAAATCAGATCTATGCTTCTGGGGGCTTTCTCTCTGTTTGATACTATTCCAATTTCTCAGAGCGTTACAGAAAAGGCTGTTCCTGGTGCTACACCAGAAAAGCGTTTTTTTAGACCCTGCCATAAAACTTTCTGATGCCAAAAACTTTCTGAGAGAGATTCAGCTCCAGATTCAGACCCCTAAGTTTAGCCCTGTACTTGCAGATGTCTCCTAGGAGTGAGGGTTGAAATTCAGTGGAAGTCTGAGYCTGGAGAATAATTCTGCTCACTCGGGAGCAGACACTGTGTCAAACAAATTGCTTTCCAAACTCCATTGTGTTTTTAGCAGGGATTTGATTCAGYTTCCTAAAGACAGATATATATTCACATTTGAGATGTTCAGAGACGTCTGAGACATCCACACAGAGCTTGCAGACCAACAGAGACCTTCTAGTGTGGTGGCTGGAGGTACCATGGGGAATATAAAGTATCTTTCACATCATTTGCCACATTTAAGCAATTGAATTGAGCACTGAGATCACGCAGAGATGCTTACATTTAGGTGTCTGAATCTAGGAGCGTAGGCCCCTCTTCTAACTCAGCCTGCAGCATTGGCATGCGGGGTGGTGCCAGGCACAGACACGCTGTGATCACAGACTGATAAGAAGACTCCGCAGGGAAATCTTGCTGGTCTCCGGCATTTCCACCTGGCGTCTTTATTCAGATGAATGGGGGAAGACACCAAAGGACTGCAGGGCCCTGATGTGTAACAACCATAAGGGACCTTTTTGCATCAAGGAGCAGCTGTGTGCAGCAGCTGTGTGGTGACAAAAGGCCATTCGAGTTCATAGCTATTCTCATCTAAATGCAAATATTGTCATGTTTTTAGCCAGGGAGGGGAGGGGTGCATTCCTGGCTCAGTGCTTGGAGCAACCTGGGTCCCCAGTCCTTCTACAATCGCCTGTCCAGGTAGATCCAGAGTGGAAAGCGGACCATGGGCTGTTCACACAGCTGTTATACCTGTATGCCCCATGTCATATTTTCTATCATTTGTCTTCCCATTTGTTCTCCTGCTTTGGAGACACTTTTCTGACTCCAGAGCTGAGAGACTGGGCTGGGGCAAAGTGTCAAGGGCAGACTTGGCATTTAGACACGTGCCAGACCATAGGTGATTTGAGCCCTTGAGTCTGGCCTCATTACTGTCCCGTGTAACTGCTTGACTAGGGATGGGTCCAGTGGTCACACACAGTCCAGTCTATTCAAGCATCGCAAAACTGACAACAGAATTCAGACGGAGAAAAATACAGCCTGAAAAGCTTTCAATATGCTTTGGAAAGACAAGAAGAGGGACCTAAAGGCTTCAGTAGTGATTTAAGACCTTACAAGGGCAGAGAGTATAGTATATTGGGTGGGAAAAAACCTCAGTAAAATATCACTCCAGTAACTCACCCGCAGCATCCATTATACTGTTCCAGAATGAGGAGCTCTCAGCTAGACATGGCTTGTAAAAAAAGCCTTTCCAGAGGAAAGCGTTTGCATTTCCCTTGGCYTTCTCATCCTCAAAGGTGGAGTGAGGGCAGCTCTGTGCTGGGGGTAGACACTCCCTTTCAGGCCTGTGGGCGAACGGGAGCTTTGGACTTTGCTCTGTTTTCTGTAACTCTGCAGGGATACCATACACCACCAAGTGAAAGAACAGCTCTTTCCCTACCTGGGCCAGCCTTCCTAGTTGTTCTTGTCCTATCCACTCATGGCTTGCTGTCAGTGGTCCACCAAAGTCATTGACCTTGAAGARCTGAAGAATGCACTTCTACCAGTCTGTTATTCTCAGAAGAAAATATTCCTTGGTCTGGTTCCAAAGTCTCACCATTGCTCAGCTACAAGAAAATTGTGCTTTGTGAGCCCTTGATTCCCTTAGCTAGGTCACCAGGGCTCCCGACAGCCTTGGCACCTGAGTTAGCTGCTCTTCTGATGTTATACTTTCTTGACAATGTACCAAATGTCCAGGTGACATCTCTGTCCTATGTGTATGAAGTTTACTTGGTAAACACACGAACCAAACCTGCACTCAGGCTTTGTGGGAGCAAGTTTATCTATCTTTGTTGTCAGTTTATTTAATAAATGTCTTGTGTTTGAGCTGCAATGCAATTCTTTACTCAACCTCTTTTCCCAGACTGTCAAATTAGCTGAACCTTTCAATCATTTTCCTATCCCTGACCACAGTTTGGTCAGGAAGCTTTGAATTATTTTCTTGCAAACAAGGAGACAAAGATAAGACAGTCAAATATCTGGCTTAGTAAACACACGTTACCTCAGCAGCAAAATTAGCCCTGCAGACAGGACACAGGACTACTCTAATAATCCATTGCTAATTCATCAGCATGGTTTTGCCTCTATAGGAATAATCAGCAGACTCTAGAAAGGAGTTTATTAGTCAATCAGTCCCAGTGATTACATTTATCTTCTGAGCACACATACACATGCATAAAGTTGCTTTTTAATAGGGCTCTTTCAGCCTCTGCTGCTAATGGATGAAAATGAAGAAAGATTATGTTGGCACAAAGATGTGACCAGGTTTAGTGAGATGGCATCAGGTCAGCAGAGAGATGTGTCAGAGGTTTTCCTCAGGGCAGCGTTTGGTCTYGGTATCTGCAGGTCTGAGGGACCGAGTGCCGGAATGGGGCCGTGTGGGATCATCACTATTGTTGGATCCTTCACCAYCCTGGCCACTGGCACTCCTTCCTGTTCCTCCACAAAGCTTGGTGTTGACTTATCATAGACCACCAGGATGAAACATGAAGGTCACGGCAAGATCCCTTACCTTGCAGGTTCCTGCAGCCAGGTGTCTGCTCAAAACATTTACAGATACCCAACTCCTCTTCTCCTCAGGGGCCCATGGGCCAAACACCATGGCAGGGGGACACCTTTGGGGACATGTCTGTAAAATAGCTTGTTTCTTCCTTGTGGTGTGTGTTCCAACCCGAGAGTGAGAGTCTGAGCCCCACTGACGCATGGGACATGACTCATCACTGAGGAAGCTGGTCTAGATCTAGCTAAAAGAACTTTCTCCTGAAGAAAACAGCTCTTCAGCAGAATGGAAGTTTCTGTTAGCCAAGCATATTTTTACCACTGTGTATCTACCTTTAATGAGGAATGGATATTTTTTAATTAGAAGTTTGAATGGAAAAAAAAAATACTTCTTTCTTTTTTCTCCTTTTTTCATTTTTTGTTTTAACACCATTTTTTTCTGCATACCTTTTCAAGTTAAAATTAAATTAGCTTTTCTTCAGCTGAAGCATTTAAGAAGACCAAAAGGCATTTGCCAATCATCTCCCACAGTGATATAGTCATCAAGTCAGTTACCTAAGGAGCCCAGCATGATCTAGTGGGGTACGGTGTGAGAGCTTACAGGAGAAGTGCAAGAAGAGAGGAGCCTGGAAGAAACTAATTAAGAAAGCTTAAAGATGATGGGAAACTCAGAGATTTCCTGGAGAAAATAAATTGTTGAAATTCTCAGCTGACATAAATCAGTTTAACTCTATCCACCTTCATAAAGCAACATTTATTGATAGAGCTGACGAGCTGACCCAGGGTCTCTATTTTCATTATCTGTGTGATTACTATTCGTTTTTAATTGTGTCTGACATGCAAGGTCCTTCGGAGATGGCGATGAAAAGAGTGAACCACCTGGAGAGCAGGACAACATGACACACGTTCTAGTGGGAAATCCTAGTGTAAAACTTCTAAAAATATGAAACATTCCAGCAATCTTGTAGTCAGGACTGGATTTCAGGAACAGCAAGGGCCGTGCCAGGCTGGGACAACCTTTCATATGGACTTGTGCAGGCCAGCATGGCCAAGCAATGGTCAGAGCAGAGCACAGTTGAGTTTTTCAGGGCTGGCTGACATGCTGAGGAGTTGGAAGGACAGGACCATCAGACAGGAGATGTGTTTGGAGGAATCTCATGAAGTTCAATGAGGGCAAGTGCAGGGTCCTGCACCTAGGGAGAAATAACCCTAGGCACCAGTACAAGCTGGGGGCTGACCTTCTAGAGAGCAGCTCTGCAGAGAAGGACCTGGGAGTGCTGGTGAGCAAGTTGACCATGAGCCGGCAATGTGCCCTTGTGGCCAAGAAGGCCAATGGTCTCCTGGGTTGCATTAGGCAGAGGGTTGCCAGCAGGTGGAGGGAGGTGATCCTGCCCCTCTCCTCAGCCCTGGGGAGGCCTCATCTCGAGTACTGTGTACAGTTCTGGGCCCCCCAGTACAGGAGAGACCTGGAGCTACTGGGGAGAGTCCAGCATAGGGCTACGAAGATGATCCGAGGGCTGGAGCACCTGCCCTATGAAGAACGGCTGCAAGAGCTGGGTCTCTTCAGCCTGGGGAGGAGAAGACAGAGGGGGGATCTGATCACTGTGTACAAGCACCTGAAGGGAGGGTGTCAGGGGGACAGGGACAAACTCTTTTCAGTGGTGCCAAGGACAAGAGGCAACGGGCAGAAACTGAASCACAGGAAGTTCTGTCTGACTTTAAGGAAAAACTTCTCTACTGTGAGAGTGACGGAGCACTGGACCAGGTTGGCCCGAGAGGTTGTGGAGTCTCCTTCTCTTGAGATATTCAAAACCTACGTGGACATGATTCTGTCCAATGTGCTCTAGGAGACTCTGTTTGAGTGGGGAGGCTGGACTAGATGATCTCCAGAGCTCCCATCCAACCTCAACCGTTCTGTGATTCTGTGTGAATACTCTTTGAGAATGGGCACAATCCTTCATCCCTCTAGAGCAGCTTGTTCTCCCAGGCCCTGAACTAGGGTGTTTATGAGAGCTCATTGCAACCTGGGACCCATCTGCACAACTAGAATTATGTAATGGTGGGTGCTCTGCACTGGAGAGAAGCGAGGAGAAAGACCTTCCCATTGCTGTCCTCCTTCTTGTACCTTTTCCCGAGGCATTGCATTTGGCTCACGTGCAAGGCAGTAGACAGGGCTAGATGGACCTTTATAATGGCTTAGATCTTCTGAATGATTTAGAAATGCTCACTCAGGAGTGCACCTGGGCTCATCAAGCCTATTTGCAACTCAGAGCATGGACGGATTTGGCTTGTGACCACCTGCACCCAGGGTTGTGGGCATACCCCAATCAGACAGAGAGTTAGCTGGGATGATAGTTCTACTGCTACCAGGGCAGCCCACTGTGTGACCAATGGGTTTGGAGATACCACAGCTTGAAAACCAGCAGCACCTGATCCCCGTTTGTGTCAGTATTCTCACCAATCATGGTTTCCACAACTGATGATGTAGCCTGGAGACTTCCTAACAAAGTCAAGTGTAGACATGACCACTCTGGGAGGGTGCATCCCTTAAACCTTTGCTGACCTATAGGATATCATGGTTTACTCTCTCCTAACAGGCTAACAGGAGAGAGACACTGGTCCTGAAACCCCAAGTAGGATATAGATAGCCTTGCTCCAGTTTATCCAGTAATATTTTTTAATGTACAAAGCCTCACGGATCCTCTTTCCAAGTAATAGCAACACAAAAAAAGAAGCAACGTTTTAAAACAAAGCAAAACAAAATAAAACAAAAGGCAAACCAAAAACATAACTGTGCAAATAAATACCCTTTGCAATCTGGATGTTTTATAGTTTGGGAAACATTCTGAATGTACAATCCAAGCAGTTATATTGCCAAGGAAATGTCACATAAAAATGGAAGAATCATAGCTTAGATCAGGGAGATAAAAAAGGACAACACAACCTAATCAGATGTGACAGATGCAGCCCAATTCAACATAACAGCCAGAGCCAATGGGGATTTGCTTGCAGAACACACCCCTTGCTCCCCCTCAACCTCCTCATCTCATTCCAATAGTCAGACTTGTGTTCATTTAAAAGGAAAATAAATTGCTTTAAAAAAAGCTCTCCGGAGGTGCCCAGTGTGTTAATGAGAGGGCAGAATACTGCAATCTAATTGGGGCTGGGRATGGTCTCCCAGAAACACCCTCACGGGCACGTGGGTTTTGCCTTTTATTGATGCAAATATAAGTGAGATGGGGAGAGTGCCAGTCTGTTCAGGTTTGCTCCTGGGGTCATGGCAAGGAGAGAGGACACGACCAGCCACGGGGCTGCCAAAATTCATAGTCAGGCACCCTGTACAAATCAGTGATGACTGCTATGGGGACTACCAGCCCTTCTTGCATGTATAACTGGGGGTGGGCTATGAGCTAAGCAGCAGCTCGCACCATCTGTGGGTTGATATAAAAAAAGCCATTTACAGGCCTTGGGGTTGAATTTGTCCTGCCTAACTTAACTACCTACAGTTAATGACAATAAAACAGACCAACAGGTTTGTTGCAGGATGGTTCTCTGTGCTGCCATTTTAGGGATAATAGAAAGTGACTGGCACCTCTGATGGGTGATTTACCAGTCCTTAAATAAGCCCTTATCCCTATTCTTAGACCGGCTCAGTGAAGAATGATCTGGATGGGAACTCTACCCCCTCTACCACTGCTGCTGGTTCCGCTACATGCTGCAAATGGTTTACTGGTAGCTCCAAGTTCTTAACTTGTTTTGAAAATGTTTTTGAAATGAAGTCAACAACTTTTTACATTGGCCTTTATTTGCAAGAAATAAGCATCCTCATCGGGTGAGATGGAAGCAGACAAGAATCCATCCATTAGCCCAAGGAAGTGGAAAGTAGGTGAGCAGCAGCACCTGAGCAGCAGTAGCAGGTTTTGCTGCTACTGTTCACCTGGTCTGAGAACAAGGAGATAACCCTTCTACAGGGATGTTACTTGAACCGCAGACCAGCTGGAGTGCAGCTCAACTCAGGTAAAGGAGAAATGMAAAAAGAGAACCAGGTAAAACCAGGAACTCTCCCATTTTGTACYATTCTGGGTATCCTGGGGGAAATGAAAAAGGCAACACAGCCAGGAGAAGGATGGCAAAGARGCTTTAGTGCATCAGTGGATCAAATACGTGCAGAACAGGGCCAGTCCCCTGTGGTGGTGTTACCAGTGCCCTTGCYGATAGCAAAGAGCAGTCATGGTGTCACCAGCTTAACGCTGACTAAAGCAGTCCACATTATCCCTTTGCTGTCCCTTGACTGGGAACCCTCTCCAGAGCCTGTTGAGATCTCTTCTTCACTCTGTCCCCTACACAGCAGAGAGGACCTGATACGGGGACCCAGAGCTGGGTCTTTTCACTCGTTTATAGCTCCACCCTCTTACTCCCACCTTTCTTGAGAGAAAGATGCTTTTGTCCTCAGCAGAGTGGAGGAATGCCTTTGGGGGCTGCTTTAGAGGCCAGATAAAAGTGGGTTTTTTTATTATCTTTTTTTTCCAGTTTGTTCTAATTAAATACTCTAAGCTTCTCTGGAAATGATCATCACCTATTTAATGGCTCATTKATTTTAGGTGTTGCTTTATTTTCTTTCTCTCTTTTTCTTAACAGTGTATGTTCATCACTGTTGCTGCTATCATATCTAGTGATGGATACAGGAGAACACGTTTTCTGATGGGAAAGCACCTGAGCCCTAGACAGTATAGGTAGTGATCCTGCCTGTGGCCATGGAGCAGAGCAAAGTCATGCTATCATCAAGTACATATTGAACAGTAGTGTGAAAATGGGGCCATTGATGCAACAACCTGGAGGAGTGATACGAAGCAAAACCAACCATCGAGCCAAACAGAGGAAGAGGAAATAAGAAAGAGGATTTGAGATTGACAGAAGCAGTTTAAAGCTTCATTGCTGCTAAACTACATGGCCTAGAGGAGAAGGCAGAGTGCCTGCAATGCAGCATGCTATTTGCACACGTACACACATGCACATGCACRTGTGCCTTCTCTTTCTCAGCATTTCTGTAACATCCACAATTCAGTAAGACGTCACATAGGTTGCCCTGCTCCTTGAGGTTGGGGAYAGCTGCAACTACACAGGGAATGGAGTATTTATGGAATATGTCCTCGTAGGAGCTGAAGGTGGAAAAAGCATGTGTAACTGACCACAGTTCCCCGAGAAGGGTGAGCCCATGGTGGTCAGTCAGACATTCAGTTGCCTAGTTCAAAAAGATTTGGGGACTTTAGATCATCTGCCACTGATCACTAGGACATGGTAGAGACTCTCTCTTATTCCTCCCTCTTAGACAACTCTGTGTTCTCGTTTAAGTGCCATTACAAGACARCTGGGTTGCTGTTTCTTGGAAACCACATTTCTAGCTAGAGGAAACATATAAAAAGCACTGTTCCCTGCTGGCTCCCTCCTTCAGCCCAGGAGACAGAGAGAGGTGTTTTAATGATACCAAGCTCTGAGATGTTTGTTCTGTTTCTTTTGAAAGGATTTAAATAATGAAGAGTGGAAGTGAAGAGGCAGCACAGTTCATCACCTCTGCCGGCCACTCTGACCTTTCACTTAAAGAAAGCTGTAAAGCCTGACTAATGGCAAATCCCAGGAATCCTGCTTAAAACAGCCTCCATTTGTCTTGATTCCTTGTTAAGCTCCAGCTAAGGGCCCATAGTTCAATGTCATTCCCACCAGAAAACAGATCAGGGCAGTTTCTGGAGCAAAGGCTATGAGTTAGTGCTGTAGGGAGCAGAGCTTATTAGGGATCTGTTTTGAGCTGACAGGTCTTAGAAACTTGCCTGTATTACTCAAAGTTGGATGAGGAATCGCAGAACGGTTGAGGTTGGAAGGGACCTCTGGAAGTCATCTAGTGCAACCCCTCTGCTCAAGCAGGCTCACCTAGAATATATTTCCAAGCATTGTATCCAGACAGCTTTTGAACATCTCCAAGGAAGGAGACCTTAAAGGTGCTTAGGTTATAAACAGGTATGTTTTCCAAACAGCTGAGGAAGCAAATRAAAGAACAGAGAATCATCCAGTGTTTGTTATCAAGGCTTTCCTGGTATGAGAGTCTCAAGAAGTCAGCTAGCAAAAAGGGAAAACAGGATCACTCCCTAGTTTGCTCCCAGCAAAGTCAAATGGGGAACTAAYGTAGGTGGCTTTTACTAGGAGAAATTAGAAAGCTCCAGCACCGTTCTCCTCTTGGAMCAGCTGCAGCTAAGAAACTCCAGAAAAATGTGTGGAACTGAGCACTAGAGATGGCAACATCTTCAACTAACCCAACTGGAACTGGTTGGGAAGAGGAATGTTCCTCCATGGCTTTTCAGAAGACCAGATCCTGAACTAGGGTGGGTACTGTTAGGAATCAAGGTCACTCATTTCTCAGGCTCRCAACCTCAAGGAGGCACGAGCCTTCTGCTCAGAAGTACTTCTAATAGGCTTCTCATCCAGCCAGCATAATCCAGTGCGCCTGTTCTAACCTAACAGTGCAACCCAGCTTGGCACTAAACAGAGGGGAAAACATCCGCATATAAAGAAGTTTTCCAGACTTTTCTAGTGAGCAGTTAATACTGCAAATGACAGAAAATGGGGGAAAAAAAAAAAAAAAGATTGTATCAGGAAACAGCTGTTCAGATTGATTTAGCCCTGATGGCTAGTGTTTACTGCCTAGCTAGCAGATCTGGCTTTGACTTGCAGGTGCCCTTTTGCTTGGGCAGCACCATTTTTGGTAACAGTTGATTCAAAACACGGAATATTTATCATTTACAGTTAGTGAACATTCAGTATCTCCAAATAGTTGCATTTTGGAAATTTGTTAGCTCTGAAATCAGATTTGTAGTGTTACAATTTGGAACCCATCACATGAGGACATCCTAGAGAGTCACACCGTCCCTGGACATCAGGGCATGGGGGCATGGCAGCAAGGACAACCTCTTCCCTAAAAGGGCTTTATAAACATACACTTGGATTTCCTCTGTCTCATCTCAGCATTTTCGTACTCTGCTATGGGATGAAGTTGCTGTTGAGCCCATGAAAAATKTTGCAGTATTTCTGCTGGTTATTGCAATACCAAAGAAAGTTTGCTTACCCCAGGCAGGTGTTTCAGATGGATCTATACTGCTGTCTTACTGCTTATAGTGCAGAGTCTCCAGAGTGTATCTCTTAGGATGAAATCAGCCCTTAACAAGCCTGAAAGTATTTAATTCTGGCTCTTTAAAAGGGAGGGGTAGCAGCTACTGTTCATCATTTATATGGAAAGTATCTCTGAGTGGTCATAGCTTGACCTCATTCCAATGAACATGCTCACAAACTAAAAACATTGCCAGACCCATAGTCTCAATATAATAATGGGGTAGGTGAAACAAGCAGACTTGTGTTAGGTAGAGAGTGTGAATTTCTTATAAAGCATATTCAGCATGAATTAATGCCATGCGTCCTTAGAGGTGCTGCCTAAAGGGAGTCATCCTGGCCCTTGGACCATGTGCAGTTTCACAGTGGGCTCATGATCATGTCCCAAAGTGGGGTGGCATCATATGGATGGCATCAATGCTATCCTAGTGTGAGGGTTGCTGGAAAATCCCAGTCCCTAGCTATAGGATGAAATGAGCTGCAGGAACAGAGAGAAGAGCTGAATGCAGCTCTGGTCTGCAAGAGAAAAGAGAGGACATCAGGAAGCTGTTGCACTTTCTTACCTAGAAAGTACTTCTGCAGCTCTTTTCTTCCCTGTGTTTTTCAGTGTATGTGGAAACTGCCCTGCAGCTATTAGCCACATGTAGTCTTTGGCGATGTCTTGTCAGGTCAGGAGGAGGTTGTTCACCTCCTATTTAATGGAATCAGAGTAGATTTTGTGGAAAAGAACAAAACGATCCTAGGACTGTTTTAAAAGTTCCAGCGATGGATGGTTCTTGATAACTCATTCCATTTTTATTTACCCTTTTTTTTCTAGTAAAAGAGCAACTGGACCTTACTTCTCGTTTGATTTTGTCTTGCTTTAACATCTAGCCTCAGGATCCTGTTATCTCTTTGTCTGACAGACTGACAAATGATGCCAGATTTCTGCACCTAATGAGGGACTTGTAGGCTGTGATCTAGCCACCCCTTGGCCTTCCTCTTTCATAACAAAACAGCTTGAACTCCCAGATCCTCTCAGGTTAACTCAGACTTTCCAGTCATTCATCTCTGCTCTTGCTTTCGCAGTGTAGCTACCAGAACGAGATGCAATGTCCCAGTCAGTCACAGYGGCTCTACCGACAAATGCAGACATGATACTTTGACCTCTCCTTGCAAAATCCGTGGTTTATGCATCCGAAAAAATCTACACCATGTTCAGTATCACACTGTGAGCCTCTGCATCGGATTATACTTTACACCATKTTAACACACTCCTTGACTGCTTATGTCTTCCTTACCATATCTGCTAGGTTGTCCTGTATCAACAACTTGTTCTCACAGTTCTGTTTCTTCTGCAGACTTCATATGAGAGGCCTTAGGATTTCCTTCTGGGTCACTGATAGGTGGGAAGATAGTGCACAGATCCCTTGGGACAACACATTCTTGACAAACATTCCCAATCTGTTGGCACAAGCTGAGGTCAAACAAGGGTTTTGAGTCCCTTTAAGGTATGCCAYGGTCATTTTAGATCCTCTTATCTGCTCATCAAAGAGCTGTGGGGTAGCAAATCTGACACCTGAAGTACATTAAATAAGAATTACTGCCCTTAGTAACCAGAGTGGTAAATGAGTCTTGCCCAGCCCTACCCTGTTTGCACATACACAGAGAGCTGCCAAAAACGATGCGTCTCCACCCGCTGGTTTTAATTTGGTTGCAAACTGCCTGGAAAAACCCAGACTTTTGCATGCAATTTCCAAAACAAAACACAATCTGCAGCAAAGCATTCCTCATGAATAGAGCTCTTGATCTCCCCCCATCCCTCCCTTCAGTCCCTCTTGAACAATCAGCAAGAAAGAAACACCAGTGAGTGTTATACTTGAAGAAAAAAACACTGGGAATGAATGAAAAAAACAACGCAGAAAAAGTTGCAGTGCCCAGGAGTAAAGAGAACGAGATGAGCAGACTGGAAACAGGGGTTAGAGGAAACAGGGTGAAAATCCAAGTCATAAAACGTGCCACCTGGAAACGCAAGGGAGGCCGGTGACATGCTCCGCATTCAGCAGAAGTGCTTGTGGTCGTCAGCATCTGGCACGACGGTTGCAGGGAAGCTGGAGTATGTCCTCCTGAGCGCTCCTGCCCCCCATGCAGCATCTGTCAAAATCACTTGGAGCTGCTCAAGCAGAGCTGTCATGAGTGATGATAGCCAAACCCACCGCAGGCCTCTGAGGGAGTGACAGGCATGAAATTGAGGAGCTGGGTGATTCCTCTGCAATAACCAGCCATTAGGTAGGTTAATAACGGAGTGGGCTGGAACAAACCCCACATCAGATCAGACCCAGCTCAGGGGAGCAGCTCCCCACATGCAGCAAAGCCCAGTTGGCTACTCGCTCTTTCCATCTCCTCCTTTCCTCCACCTCACTCTTCCTTGCATGTCAGTCCAGCTGCTGAGATCTGCCAGCTTGGTGTAAAGTTTTTGACGTGTTGTGCCATGAGGATGCACATCTTTCCCTGCTTCAGTTTGTTCCCTTTTGCCCTCCAAAGGTTGGCAAGTGCTTCTTATTAGTGAGCCACAACACCTAGCATCCTCTGCTGCCATGGCAGTAAGTGTGTGTCTATTGGGGTGAGAACRTGATGGGAGGATGTTAAGATATACTGAAGTATCTTTATCTGATACAAAGAATTACAGTCTTCTACCTTCACATGTGTACAGCTCCTGCTTTCTGCCAGGAGGACTGTGGTAAATACCTGAGAAATGCACAGTGCTGCCCAAAGGATGTGACTGAGTCTTTACGGTCTGATGAGCCATGGCCAGGAGGACAAGCTTTTCTGAAGCCACGTGTACATCCATTCCTGGAAGCTAGGATGAGTAACACACCCCGCATCTGGACATAAGATACCCATCTGCTGGTCAAGGCAGCCCCACAAAAGGTAGAGCATTGCCAACAGGAAGAGAGCTGGTGCCCTAAGTGCATCTTCTGTATACATGGGAGTAGATGCATCTTCCAGATGGTCCTTCTGCAGTGCCTAGGCAGGGACAGTTTTAGGTGGTTAATGTGATTGCATTAAGCCCTATAAACAAAAGGRCCCTGCCATGTCCACATGCCTCCTGTCGTGTTTGCAGTCCTACCATATAACATGGAGTTCCTCCAAGGTAACACGGACCATGCTCCTCCTCCCATGCCCCACTCCTTCCCCAGACCTCCTTTGCCCTGGGATCCCATTGCSCTTCAGATCTCAGGGTCGCTCTGACATCACTGTCTCCTCCCAACTTCTACCTCTCTGGCTCTGGTATGTGGCATTCAGCCAATATCCTACTGACAGGCCCTTCATCTCATCAGCCCTCTCACTATCAGTTTCATGCTCCTTCTCAGATATCATTTCAGTTATTTTCAGCCTTGTGCATCTTCTCAGTACATTGGTTGCACCCCCATGGCACAAYAATCTTGATTCATCCATGCAAGCTGGGTGAAATATCTCAGTAGAGAGCAACCATGTAATCCCAAAGGTGGGGGAGAAGACATCATTTGGTTTAGAACTATAATTAAAAATGATAAAAAAATTAGGAATGCATGAGCAAAACCYTGCCTCTGGGAGAAAGCACAGACTGTGTGTCCTACCTGGCCAGGCAACAACCAGTGGGCAGATATAGATGCCATAAAGAACTGGTGGGAGAAATATTGGAGTAATATACTAAAGGTGTGTGTTTTAGCCAGAACAATTGATTCTCCACATCCAAGAGCTTATGTCAAACCTGTTTGCACATGTTCATGAGAAGGAGATTGCCCACAGAGGAGAACTTCTGATCCAGGATTTGCTTGTGTAGCTGTAGCAGAAAAAAAATGGCTGTCTGCTCCCCTCTGGCTTGCCTCCTCTTTCTTCCTGCCTTGTCTCTTTGGAGAGCAGAAGGCAGCGAGCTGAGACGTCTCTTTGGACTGTGAAACCCTCAGGAAGACAAGCACAGGGCTCCCCTGCTGCTGAAATAGCTGATGTTGCTCTCTGGCAGCCGAGGAGAGCAGCGGCTCGAAACGGCTTGTCCCTGGCGTGGTRGCTGAAAGCCCTCCAAGAAACCTCCTGTCTCTGGAGAGTGCTCCCTCACCCCTYGGCAGCTGAACCTGTCACTCCAAGCTGGATGGGCACGAGTGACAGGCGTCGCAGCCGTCAGARTCTCTCTGCTCTTTTGCCCACGGTGTATTTCTTCCTTGCAATATGCAAAAGCGAACCACAAAAATAAGAGCAATGAACTTACCCACTCCTCTGCAGGGAGCCCGGTCCACCCGCGTGTTCCTACCGCCGCCAGCAGCACAGAGAGATGGACATGACCCAGATAGGGGTCTGATTTCTCTAAATCAGAAAAAGGCAGAATAAAAGTGAAGGTATAGAGAGTTTTTTAAGTAAGTGCTAGCGAAGATGAGCCCTTAAACTCTACTAGCTTTGGCTGAGAAGCAAATCTGGACAGGAAAGAGTAGCAGGGTCAGTCTACGTTTGCAAAGAGCCTGAATAAAATATCTGGAGAGGTGGGTATTACACTTTGTTAGCAAAAAATTCTGGTATTACCCTGAAACATGAATACAGGGGAGGGAAATCGCATTGGAAAAAGCTGCAGAGGACATTGATTCAAAGGTAGTATCTTTTCGTCCCACAAAAGAGCAAGAAAGAGCTCAGAAATTCAGAAGGGTTACCCCAATTCAAATTCTCTCCAATAAAATCATTGGGTCTAAAGCTTTATGACAATTCTTCAGCTGGCAATACCATTTATCACAGATGTTGTGACATTTGATGTATTTTTAAAGTCCCAGTTCCAGGAGTCACATGATTATGCTATTTTTTTCTTCCCTCTCTAAAACTGATTTGTAAAAACTCATGTAATTATGGAGAGAAGCTGAAAAGTGACCTCAAGCACCTTAAAACATGAGAAGCCTAGTAAGAAGCATACACTGTTGGATCTTACTAAAAAATACAGTTTAACCTAAATCTGGTGATTTGGGGTGGGGAGGGAAGGTTACTCTGACCCCCTCTTTTTTTTTAAAAAAAAAAAAACCCAAAAAACTAACAGCACTGTTTTCCCTAGGAGGCGATCTGCTTAGATCATTTTTATTTAGAAGTTGTGTGCACTCAAGTCCTCTGCTTCACTTAATACGTATCAATTTAGAAACAAGGGAGCTCAAGCAGCATCACATCTCATTTAYGCAGTTTGAAGAGGACATATGCTGTAATAGCTTATTTCTGTAATTAGAGAAACACCTTAATGATAACATAAACAGTGTGCAGGGAAGTGGCACGAAGGATTTGCCATAAAATCCTAAACAGCAGTAATGCCTGTGTCTTGTACAGCATCTACCAGCAGTGATTTTAGGGAGCAATTCGTTTCAAAGCGGACATCTTCGTTTGGCCAGGTGCGCCCAGCCCACTCCATTAACGTTTCCTGCTGGGCTGTCTTTGGGCTTGCATCCCCGTCCGTCCCACGCTCGCGCAGGCTGAAGGAGCACTGCCTTCGGCCTGCAGATCTGCCTGTGTCGCTGCTTGTGGGATTGCTCTTTCACCAGTTCCCAGAGAAGCCAGGTTAGAAAACACCTGCGGTTTTAGCAWCCCAGTCTGACTGGAACAGTGCTGATCTGAGGGGGCTACAAGCATCCCARGGCACCCAAAATAGCAAGGGTGAATGACGGAGGGGAGAAATAGATCTAGAAAGGGATCTTTAGTTAAGTGGACCAAAAAAAAAAAAAAAAAAAGTTATTTTAGAGCAGGTCTCAGAAGAAACAAGGTGAAAGTACGAGAGAAAAGAAACAAACCTGGAAAGTTCTCTGCCCATGCTAAAATGAAAAGCCAGATATTGGCCCTTGCTACAATGATACGGTAGCAAGCACTAAGCTCTTAAGTAGCCTTCACAAAACCCAGTGTAGCCCCCCTACAGCCTTTGAAACACAGTGTGAAAACAGTTTAGGCCTTTATATAAGAACTCCCCACTAACGTCATTAAAGCTATGCTGGTCACTCTTCAGTTTTCACAGGCAGTAAAATACCTGGAAATGTCACAGCAAAAACATAAACCAGTTTTTGTCCTGAAAAACAGAAGGCCTGGGGGGTAGAGAGGAGTGGGACAACAACTACAAAATTAAGTCTGAAATCTTTCAACGGAGGCCAAAATGATGTGGAAATAATTGCCACCAAAGGTCTTTTAAAGAGAATAATGAGAATAATGCAGCATCTTTCCTGCCCRTTTTGCCCATCCTGCACGGAGGTCAGAAGAAACAAGGTGTAAGAAGAATTTTGCAAGGTRGTTACTGATTATCTTGTGAAGGGTGTGGGGAGCCTTTGACTTGAAAATTTGCACCCATCTGGGGTGGGACCCGTGACACTCTGTGGCTTTTGTAAAATTGCAATGCCATGTGCTTCAAGAGGAGTGAGCAGAGAGACCAAAACCTTTTCCCATCTGTATTCCTGCCTCTGAGCATTTGCAGGCTGAGAGAGGGACAGGGACGATAGAGAGCAGTTAGAAAGAGGTGAAGTCCCAGGAAATAATAAGACTAAAGAAGATCAGAAGATCCAACCTGTCCCCTAAGCAGCCTGACCATGGGCACACAAGGCTAATGGTTAGCATCACCAAACACCGGGATAACCAGCCACTAAGCAGCTGTGAATGAGGGAAGGGTCAGGGTGCACAGGTTCTCCATTTGCTGGGTCCAGCTTGCAACCTATTGAATTCCTGCCCCTAGCGCCTCCAGCAGGGATTTAGGGAAATAATGCCTGATGTGACACAATAAATTGCTATAGGATGGACCAGAGGTCAAGCCAGAATTAATTAGACCAAACTGGTCTAGGTCTTCTCAGCTAAGACACTGACAGGCCCAGTCTTCTCCACAAACCTTTATAAGCCAGGTCCTGGTCCATACATGTACTCTGTGGGACTTGTCAGGGATCTGCCTGAAGGACAACCAGATAGCACAAGTCAAAGTCTATGGAGCATCTGAGGAACCTCCTTGTGTACCACACAATCCCAGCTACATGGATCTGAGGGGTACCCAGCAGGGAGGGAGAATCATATTGTTCAGGAGCAGAATCGGTGGCACAGGGAGAGTCAGGAGCAGGGCTGGGTGCAGCTAGAGGTTGGTCCAATACAAAGAGATGCCCAAACCAGCTGGGARCTAGAGTCCAGAGTCCTTTAATGTAGATGACACACTTAGTGCAACATGGAACTCACAAGGCATTTCTCTGCAACTTGTGTAATGCTGATTCTTCTATAGGTATTTATATGTCCTTCTTTTTGCGTTCACTTGCAATCAAAGTAAGGTATTAGGGATTGCATGTTAGGTTTTATCATGCTGGGTGAAGCTGCTCAAGTTGTTTTATCTTGCCTGCTGTGCCAGACAAAACAGCACTAGAGTGAAAAAATACTCCTTCTAATCCACTGACAGCTGGTGAAGCTGAAACAGAAGCCAGGAGTGTTGATGATGAGATGGCGGGMTGGGAAATTGCTGATATCTGAATCAACGGCATTTATAGGCATTGTTTAACAATTTCTTCTGGGTCTCCTCTCATCTGAGGTGGTCTTACTGGTGGCATCCTGACTTACCAGTTAGTGCATAGGTACAGTCGGGAATGTGTAAAACACTGATCTCTGAGATGCAGYTTAAAGGACTCTCTAAACCTTTTGAGAGTCACCCTCAGTCTTGTCACCAAGCTTTCAATTTCACTGTAAAAATGAAATGGTTTTGTGGTCTACTCACCATTGCCTGTGGACATCAGACAAGACACTTTTCCAGTGCACCTCCTTGTCAATGACACACACGCAACAGTAGTGTTACCAAAATAACACTGTCTGCTGGACACATTTGAGACAAAAAGGTGAGAAGGGGGAATTGCATGTGACAGGAGTTGTCACTTAGGGTGGGATTCATTTGTCCACATTTAGATTAATATGACCTACTTTTAGTTGTCTACCTGCAGTAASATGAATTGAGAAAAAGAGTCGAGACAACTGGATATGTGTTGTAAATATCTGAAGTTGTAAGAAATGCAAGACAGAAATAGAGGTGATATGAACATATCAGTGTCTCACATCATTATACATAGAGAGGCTCATTTACAGTGTAGGAAGCATCCTGCTGCCATGTGTTTTCTTTTATCCCTGTGGGCTGTAATGGAACTGAAAGGATGCACCTGCATCCACAAGCCCACCACAYAGATTCAGCTTGTCTCTTAGATATCGGACTTCCCCATCCCTGTTGAACTCTATTTTGGTGTCATGCTGGGTCTAGAAGAATCCCAGCGACTTCTCCTGGCTTTGTACAGCCTCGTCCCCTATAACAAGCTTGGCACTAGCCCTGAAGCCTCACCACTGCCTTGCAGAGACAATTGCACCAGGGGAAGATGAGATCAGCTAGGTCTCACCTGCAACCTCTACCATGTTGTCACAGACTATGTCAAGGAGGGACACCGGAGAATCAGGCCAGCAGACTGCTTGAGATGGATTGGGCCCTGAATCTGTATTTTGTACATATTTTCAACACATTTAAAAAAACCCTTAGGAGCTGCAGCTTAGTCCTTTCAGCAGGTCTTGGGTTGCAGCTCGGAGCTGCTAACCCATGATGACAACAATTGTCAGCTCCTATTAAGATTAAGATACAGGCTTTATCAGACAAATTGGTGTGGATGCTGCTGCCTTAATGTTATTTTAAGTGACTCCATCTTCAGTACTGACAGGTTTATGAAAGGCAGAGGCTACTGTTCCAAAGCTGAGGCACCAGGATTCAGAYTCTGGTTGCTAATCCTGTTCTCACAAAGAAAACTCCCCCTCTGTAGGAATCATGTCCTGCTTCTCAACAGTGTGCATGATTATTCCATTTCCTTTCAGTGGACAGCATGTTTCGACACTTATTAAATTGCTGTTTTTCTCAGCAGGGTCTGTGAGCCTSTTCTATTGCATCCCAAGAAGCACAAATCTCCCCCTGCGTTTGTGATAGCTGGTATCTGATCAATAGCAACGCAATCTTCTCTGCTGAGTTTTTAAGACATTTAGTTGGGCAAAAATCAGTAAGAATCATTTGATTCCCTTAGAGGGATGTTCTCTTACACCACCTGAGGATCTGGTCTCCATATTCACTTTACTTTATACAATTCAGACCTTTTAGATATCCATTTAATAGCAGCAAGAGCACATGATTTTGAAATGGCTGGGTTGGGATATCTTTTGTCATTGCTGTTTTTGTAAGTGATTCATAGGAAAAAGTGCTGCTGAATTAGCTGTAATGTGTGATACCAGGTAAAAGCTTCCTTCTGAATAGCATCCAATATTTTCAGCTATCTGTTCAAGCCTCTGTAGTGCTGCCCTGTAATGAAAACTCCACTGTAGGTGGATCGGTTGCATGCTTTTGGCACAAAAGGATCTCAGTGCTGGCCTCTCTGATGAGGACAAAGGTCTTGGATTGGACCAAGTAGCCTGCCTATCCACTGTGCCACAGGATGACCCAGACTGATGCTTAGACAAAACTGTAAGAGCAGGGTCAGCGTAAAGCGTTATGCCCCAGCAAGTGCTCCCAGCCTCCAGCAGTTTGTAGGTTAGGGAATTAGCTGGGTTTGGTAATGTTCAAAGTGGAGATGGCCTGTGTTACTGGGAGAAACAAAAGTGGACATTGTTTACCAGAGAGAGACAGATCTGCTTTCGTTACCTGGGTCAGTCTCTGAGGGATTTGCATCTTGCAAAGGAAGAAGGGATGTCAGACGCTGAGATGTATGCAGTGTCCTTCTTTGTATTGTTTCAGGAGTTTGTGGAAATATCTTGTACTCATAGGGAGAGAGAACAGTGAGCAGGCCTGATCCATGCAAACAAATAAGACTCTTTCAGTAGAGGCCMTAGGCTGCATCCTAGCAGTCAGGCAGCCTTCAGATAGGCCTCATAAAGTTTTCAGATAAATGAATGCTTCATGTATACATAGTCATCTCTCCTTGCCCATTGCAAAAATGTACCTTGTCCAAGCTAACACGCTAGACATGTATGAGGAGAGAGCAGCTGTGATGAACCACTCCTGAATAATGCAGCTTAAGGGACTGGGGTTGTTTTCTATGTYGTTAGGAACGTGGGGTGGATACCTCTTTGGATCCTTCTGGACTGGACATCTGCTCCTGACTTCAGGCATTCACAGCAGAAAACTCATCTCATGCACCAAAATCAGCTCCCTTTCCTGCTATGCCACCTTAGCAGTTGCACAGAGCATCGTTCTATCTCCATCCCGAGAAAGGACCAGTCACTCCAGAGCTGCCTTGGCTTGATCTACAGCTTGTTTGCACTCTGCTGTCTTCTGCTGTCCTTTTGGAGAACTTTATCACCATAATACCAAGAATTACTTGAGGCAAGGCATCACCAGTGAGTTCATTCTGGGCATCCACTTTTATTTTGCCGTTGAAGTCCCTGCTCTGCTGAAGATGGGAAGGGCAGCTGGATTGTTTCTGACAGGAGCAATTTTTTTCTCTCAGTTCTCGTTACAAGTTTTCTATTTCTTGGCACTTGGCCATCTGGGAGAGTTATTCTGTGTTTCATTTTCTGTGCAAGAGGTGCTGCATATTGGGCTGCCTGTGGTATGGAGAGCTGGATCACTGAATAATACAGAAATACAGAGCTGGAAATCCTCACGCAGATGGATTAGACGTTGTGTTTCTATTAGAAAGTCTGCCTGCCTCTCTTCTTTGCAGTATAAATACTGGTCTAATGAGGTACAGGCTGCTGAGGACTTAAATATCCACCAAAGCAAGAGAAAGCTGCTATCCCTCCCTAGAAGAATTAGCAACTACCTTTGAGAGATAAAACTGATGGCCAAAGTGCTGCAGGAAGTTAGGAGGAGCCAGAAAGCAGGAAGCAATGACAGAAAACCAGCAGAAGCGGAAGTAGTGGCTTTTAGACCCACGCTTTTGTATGCGGAGACTATGGAAGACCCAAAACCAGGCTGGTGTGTAGGATCTAGCAGATAAGGAGGCAAAACATCATCAAACCAGCACTATGACAGCTTGAAGCAAAGACAAAAGTGATAAAAACTGGTTCCCAGGCATCAACTGTTGGAAGGCTTTTTGGGTAGGTGGTACAGACAATATTGCCATAATGGAAACACCTATTAGTTTTGCTTTTCTGCTGTCATCTCAGGTTACTCATGCAGAAGCYGGCTTGGTATGAAAACCCATCCTGTGTTGCTGCCAAGCACCTGGTGGTTACCTGACTCCAGACATGGGAGAACTTTCCGACCCAYGCTGAGCTGCAAAGAAGCTAAAGCAATTTTAGACAATCAGAAACTGTTCCTTGCAGAAAACAAAGGCCTGAGGTCTTTCATTAAAAGGTAAATTCCTTGAGAGGTTATGAGCAGAATAGGCCCTGTGGACCACGACACAGATATCATTATAAGCGTTACACAGTRTACCTTGCTTTCCCCTTCCTCCTCTCTCCCCACAAAAAATATAATCTTACGTAACAACTAAGTGATACAGTGTTAAGATTATAAAATATGAAAATGTGAAAGGCTGTCTGTAAGATTGACTGTATAATCCGAATTGCCCCACACTATACATATGATGCAGACTAACTTGCTGATCAGATGTCTTTTTTTCCCATGTASTCCCTGTTGTGGAGTACAAAGGCAAGAGAATTTTCAGAACAAAAATCTCACCACAAATTTACAAATACAGGGAAACCAGTAGATATTCATATAACTTTGTTCTTGGAAATAACTGAACAATTTYTATAGGTAAGGTCAACCTGAGGTAAAACATCCTGCCTAGAAAATTTTAGACTAYGTGGTTTCAGCTTTGCAAAGTTATAAGTTACTGCAAATAAGCTCTTGTTATGGAAAGCGTCAGGCAGTCTGAMCTACAGCGTGTTGTACTTGCTCTGTGCATAAAGAGCCGTGTTTACAAGGCACAGATCAACTTCTTGGGCTCCTCAGCAATTGTTTAAGAATTTGTTAAAGCCTCTCTTCACTGGTGAAGTCACAATCCATAAACAGATCCTTGAAACAGAGTGATTTTTGATTGCATTCCAACCCTGAGCCTAGCTTAATTGGAGCATCACAAGGCAATTTTTTGTTTCCTGAGACAGGTCCTTTTCTGTTCCTGTCCATTTCAGTGAAAGGAATGGCCTAGATCTCCTGTAAGATGCCCTCCTAGTGGCAAAAGGGTGATTTATCACGTTCTAGAGTTGGCCAGCCAGTGACAGATTCACAATAGGCCAAAGGAGAAGGTTCTTCATGCAGCAGGTGCTAAAATTATCAGGATGGTTTACTTTCAGCAGCGTGGTTTAACTTATGCYAAAAGTTAACGGGGAAGAGAAACTGGAGATGTTTGTTGAAGAGAGATGTACTAAATGCATGGAAACTCTGGTTCAGGAAGCTGGGATTGTGCTCATGAGAGCTCTTGTCATAAYACAAAAATGTTCCTGCAGACCTTGCAAGGAAAGATGTTGTGACAAGGATGAGTATTTCTTGCTCAGAGCAAAATCCTTTTGCCATCTCTACAAGGACTGTAATACAGAAGTGGAAAATCACTCTGTCTGTCCAGCGAAATATCTTATCTGCTCTTCCTTCCTTCACTGTATGACTGTCCACAGATTTTAGTGAGTCTGGCCTCAAAACAGTTTGGTGATCTGAGATAGCATTCTCCTTTTGTATGAAAAAAGAGACAAGCCCTGGGGTGAATGAGTGCTGGATTTCAGCCAACCCTTTTGAAGATCTGGCTCTTCATGTCACAGTAGGAGTTGCCAGATGCCTTGTGGTCAGGAATAAATTTGGCTCTTTTGGGGAGTTTCTAACAGAAACTGAGGTCTTTGAAATCTCTGGCCTGATACAACTTGTTTAAAATCACATGGGCAGACTGAGGCAGAGCCAAGTTTTGAAACTCTGTTTCCCAAGTATAAAGTCTAGTGATTTGAGGAGGAAAAGATATCTCCTTGGAAACATTTCTTTCCAAGAGCCTGCAATAGCATAGGTGGATAAATGAGTTCTTCCAAGTGGTAGTTTGGGAAGTGGAATATGTAAGAGAATTTGTCTTCTGGTGAGGTCTCTCYCCCTTTCTGTTTTTGTAAAGTTTCAATTATGTCCCGGAGTCTGAGGCTAACAAGAGTTTTGGACAGGAAACCATTAATGTTCTCAGRTGAGAGATGTTTTTCATGCCTGTGCTGCTCCTTGCTTCATGGACTAGGACTGCAAAGAGTTTGAAGAGGTCACTCAGCTGCCTTGAAGACATGACAAGGCCACAGCGTTTGCAGACAGGTAGCTTACACTGACCAACAAGTGGGAAACATTTGCCTGGAAGAGTTTTAAAGCAGTTAGGAAAAGTGTTCCCCAGACACAAATACTTGGCCTAACCCACCTGCGTAAGCCCACTCCTCATACGCTGAATTAATTCCTGAAGCTGCTGGTTTTCCTCTGGTGTCTATCTAGTCTATATTAATTTAAACTATATTCTTAACTTTAAGATGGCTAAAGCTAGGCAAAATGAGCCTTCCCTTTCAGGCTGATCTTCATTATGTCTTTAAGCTTCTGAAAGACAGGAAGAAAACAAAGGTATCAATATTTTAAGGTGGTTAATAGTTGTTATTCTTGTTATGATAGGTCTGTTAGCTTGCCAACGATTCTAGGGAAAGCAATGAAATGGCTTACAAGAGACTGGATTGAGAAATAAAGAAAGGAGGGACACGGACTGGAATCCTGAGAGTCATCTCTTTTTTTAAGCTAGTCCAGAAAACAAGTGATCTTCTTGCATCCAAAATTCATTGCTCCTCTCCCGTTCCCTGGTTAATTGCCGACAGTCTTTTAGAAATTAAAGAGCYCTAATATGTACCAATGACTTAAAAACTTGAGTCCTTAGGAGAAACGATAGCTGGCAATGCTTCAGAACGTGGCCTCATTTCTTGTATGATGGCTGAACGCGAACATTATTACTCACTGCCTGGTTGATCCAGGATTTTCCTAGAAGTGCTGTATTGCAAATGGTTTAAGTCACTCTCTACACTGGTGCCAGGGCTGAGAGGTGGTAGGGGTGGGGGTGAGATGGAGAGAAGGCTTATCTGCAGCTAGTTTAACTTAATGCCTAACAGGAATTCAATGGAGGCTACTCTTCACCTGGCTTCACCATGCGCTTTTATGAGGAGATGCTTCTGCACAGAACTCAAATTTTAGGCTACTGTTTATGTTCACACATCATTAGACAAAGTGTCAGGTCTGTGGTCTTTAGTGTTGGTCTGGTATCCTCAGAGGAGCAGAATTCACAGACACAAGACAGCTTGAAACACTTTCAGATATGGAGATCCAGCTAAATATCTGAGTAGACAGAACCTATGCAACATGTATAGAGAGATCAGCCTCAGTATAGCTTCTCTGCTTGAAYCCCAGAAATAACACTTTGGGCATCAGACCTATGGAGGACCTGGGTATGATCTAAGCACCAGATCCCAAGATCAGGTCCATAGTTACAAGATATTTCCCCAAAAGCAGAGTTTGCAAAGGACCTGATAGACCTATGGTCATGGTAAATAGCTGAACTTGAGCTCTCTGCCTGAGGCTTTGGCTAAATAAGGTAATACTTTCGTGAGGAAAAAGAAGGCTGTATTAACTGTTTTTGACATGATTGCAAAAGGTTTTTGAACACTGTGTCCAAAGCAGTATCAAGAGTTAATTGGAGAGGGTTCAGAGAAGAGCCAATAAAATGCCTAAAGGATTGGGAACCTGCTTTATTGTGAGAAGCTCCAGGTTATTCAGCTTGCCATTCAGAGAAACCTGGMCAGGCTGGAGAGTTGGGCGGAGAGGAACCTCGTGAGGTTCAATGAGGGCAAGTGCAGAGTCCTACCCAGAGGGAAAAATAACCCTAGGCACCAGTACAAGCTGGGGGCTGACCTTCTGGAGAGCAGCTCTGCAGAGAAGGACCTGGGAGTGCTGGTGGATGACAAGTTGACCATGAGCCAGCAATGTGCCCTTGTGGCCAAGAAGGCCAATGGTCTCCTGGGGTGCACTGGGAAGAATGTTGCCAGCAGGTGGAGGGAGGTGATCCTGCCCCTCTCCTCAGCCCTGGGGAGGCCTCATCTCAAGTACTGTGTCCAGCTCTGGGCTCCCCAGTACAAGAGAGACATGAAGCTATTGGAGAGAGCCCGGCGTGGGGCTACGAAGACGATCCAAGGGCTGGAGCACCTGTCCTATGAGGAACGGCTGCGAGAGCTGGGCCTCTTCAGCCTGGGGAAGAGCAGACTGAGGGGGGATCTGATCAATGTGTACAAGTACCTGAAGGGAGGGTGTCARGGGGACGGGGACAAACTCTTTTCAGTTGTCCCGTGTGACAGGACAGGAAGCAGTGGGCAGAAACTGAAGCACAGGAAGTTCCGCCTGAACGTGAGGGGGAATTTCTTCATGTGAGAGTGACGGAGCCCTGGACCAGGTTGCCCAGAGAGGTAGTGGAGTCTCCTTCTCTGGAGATCTTCAAGGCTTGCCTGGATGCAACCCTGTCTAACATGCTCTAGGTGACCGTGCTGAGCAGGGAGGTTGGCCTAGATGATCTCCAGAGGTCCCTTCCAACCTTACTGATTCTATGATTCTATGATTCTAAAAAGARAGTCTTAAGGAGTAACTTTATGCGAGTCCATGAATGACTACACAGAGAACCGAAATCAATGGCAGAAGATCATTCATCTTGAGGGTAAAAGTATTAGATTCAGTGGTTGGAAGTTCAAGCTAGACCAATCAGATCAGGCAAAAATGCAGTTTTTTAACAATGAGGATAATTGACCATAGGAGCAGAGGACAGGGGCTGTGTTGCRTTATTTATCTCTAGCTGTACTGAGACCAATTGTGTTTCAGAAGGAGGGATCCCTGTTTGATTACGGGTATTGGATCAGAGGTGGAAATTAATGCACAAAGCTCATGGGTTAGGCTGACCAGAGGGGCAGACAAAACGATCACAATTTTTTTTGTATGTGTGTGCTTTTCTGAGAAATCTATGAATTTCCAATGTTGGATTTTTTTGGGGGGGAGGGGGAAGCTAACCGGGAACAGAATCAGTTTTAAACTGTTACAGATACTGCAGCAGAGCAGAATAAATCACCATAATCAAAACAGAGCTGCTTTATGACACTGAAGGCTGAACAATGAGCCTTCACATAAATCCACTCCACTTGTTAGGCAGAAAAGCCCAGATAGTCAATATTCACATTAAATATCCATCAAAAAAATGCTTCACAGATTGTACTCCCATTTGGGAATTTCTCCATTTCATAGTCAATTGAAGCTGTATAGCTAATGATTGCTATTGGATAACATTACTTTCATGGGATGTAAACTCACCTGGAGAAGAGAGGCTCAGGTGTGCAATCAGTATAAATGGGGATAGCTCAGAGCAGAGCAGAGCTGTTCTTCTAAAGGGCTTCTCTTACTTGTGAGGATTGTGGATGGTACATGCAAACATGAAGACATAAGGAGGCTAACTGTTGTATTCTTGGCATTTATCAGGAGATGCCATTGCCACCTCTCAGACTGCTTTTCCTAAGGCAGTTTTAGCTTTCTATGAAGTGAGCAAAGGGGTAAATTTTTGTCTTCAACAACTAGCCTTCTCAGGAGAGGTGTCAGGACTATGGTGGGAGGATCTGGAGAACAGGGAGGCCACTGTCCCATTGATGGTTAGAGAAGACCCACCCCATGCCTGCATCGTTGTGGAGGGTAGGTGGTCAAGAGTTGTCCCAGGTTGTCATGTATTCACTGACCTGATTATTGTGCATGGACTCAGGTTGCAAACTCCCAGCTTATCTTCTTCCCTTCTCACTGCCACATCAGGGAAGGGTTCTAAATGCTGACCAGTGGAAAAGTCTGACAAGAGCTAAGGCAAGACTTGATTTGAAGAGGGTGAAGTACCCCAGAGGGAGTGAGAGTTGAGCATGTCAGCTACAGGTCACATCTCTGACCACTAGCAGATCTGCATCAACCAGGACCTGCCATGGATCTCATGTTTAAATACAAGCCTAAAGGTCACAGATGTCATGAGGAGAATGTGGGGAGTSATGGGATATTTTTTCTGCCAAATAAAATAGATTTAATGCAGGAAAAGAGGTGGATGTAAAAAGGGGTCAGAAAGAAAAACTGWAAAGGGGAAAACTACAAATAGATGAATTGGTGCCACAAAGACTGGAAGAAAGTACCATCTCTGTTATGTATCACTTAGCACTGTCTCTCTTGGCAAGCATGCTGGATTATGTGTTAAATGGAGCACTAAAAATTCCTGGAAACTTTTGTTATTAAGCTTCTTGAACTGCATTTCTCCATTTGTAAGTAGGGATAATATACTCAAAGGATCCAAACTTTAGTTAATTAATGGTCTGTGACATACCCTGATGTGGTGATAATGAGCAYTGCTAGGAAGTTCATGATTAAGATTCTGATTCATCGTATTTTATTCAGGTGTCTAATCTGGGGGGTCAGGATTGCCTGTGAGACAATTGAGCTTTCTACCCCTTTCTGCTGTCTATATAGAGTTTTCAGTGCTCTGCTTTTTAGAATCATAGAATCATAGAATCAGTAAGGCTGGAAGGGACCTCTGGAGATCATCTAGTCCAACCTCCCTGCTCAGCACAGTCACCTAGAGCACGTTAGACAGGGTTGCATCCAGGCGGGCCTTGAAGATCTCCAGAGAAGGAGACTCCACTACCTCTCTGGGCAACCTGGTCCAGTGCTCCGTCACTCTCACAGGGAAGAAATTCCCCCTCACRTTCAGGCAGAACTTCCTGTGCTTCAGTTTCTGCCCRTTGCCTCTTGTCCTGTCACAYGGGGCAACTGAAAAGAGTTTGTCCCCGTCCCCYTGACACCCTCCCTTCAGGTACKTGTACACAYTGATCAGATCCCCCCTCAGTCTYCTCTTCCCCAGGCTGAAGAGGCCCAGCTCTCACAGACGTTCCTCATAGGGCAGATGCTCCAGCCCTCTGATCATCCTCGTAGCCCTACGCTGGATTAGTCTTCTCCAAAGCCAAAACCCAAAATGTTGGCATGTCTATGTCTAATATGGATTCCTAAGCTGCAGCAGATGCCCTGTAACAGTCTTACCAGATCTCAGATTTGGTTTCCGCAGCAAGGTTTGGACAGTGTATAATAAAGACATCCTGGTGTTATGTCCTGCACAAARAGTTAAGCAGCTTTGGAGCAGTCATTTGTTCAAGGAGCAAGAACCGAGCCTCGTTACACTGAGCCAGGCACAGCTCTTGGGAGTGGGTGGAAATGGTAYATCATCCTATACCTAGACTTCACCTTGCAGCATACACACATATATACATAAAGGAAAAAAATCAGTGGCAAAGAAACATTCCTTTTGGCATTTTCTCAATTCTGAGTACTGGCATTACAACCTTATCCATGCTGTCTTTTTAAACCTAGCTTTTAAATAGCTCAAGCTGGCAGAGCAAGGGATGTGAAGCATCCCTTGAATTCAGGATGAAGGAGGTCAGAGTTGTTGTTCAAGGACAGATAGARGTCTGGCTGTTGAAGGCACAAATAATTCAACCTCTTGAAACCAMAAGGCTGGAGGGCCAAGCCCTGGACTGAAAAAACAGCGGAAAGTAGAAAATGATTGTTTTGTGCAAGAATAAGTTTTTTCTAGCGCAGCTCTGGGCAGATATCGGGGAAGATGAGATTAGACTTGTGGCAACTGAGCAACAGGATGGTGAAAAGCAGCCAGAAGTCTTGATGTGGCAGGGAAAGGGCCAGTAGCCAAGGTCACTGCACCATGCATGGGTCRAGGCACTGTGAGAGAAATGGGCTGGAGGCAGCATCCTTCTCCATGCCTTCCTCTGGGCAGAAGAGGGCTCAACAAGGCAAGCAGGGAGCCAACATGGCCAAAGGCACCCTGTGAGTCACCAGAGCCCTCAGAGGGATCTCGCAGGGAAAATTCCTCCTTGGAAAGACCTGTGAGTCACCAAGTCACTTATTCTGAGGCTTCAGTGCAATAGAGGATGGAGATGAATGGAAGGAAATGCCCTTTCTACATCTTCTCTGCTTTCTGCCTCTTCTGCAAGCTCCCTGCCCTGGAAATAACTGCAGCTGGATTTTAGCTGGGTGAAGAGTAAAGCTCTCCTTGTTATGTGAAATGACTTAATATTTCTCAGTCACTTCCCTTTCGTTTTACTCTTCACCTTCTCCTTGCCCGGCCGTGCCATGAAGGTACATAACATCCCTCTGCATCCTCACACCCCTCTATGGAGCTCTTGACACCACAGCTGGCTGCTTTCCTGTTGTGAACATGCTACACGTGTTTTCCGTCTTCCTTGCTGCTAGCAGCTACGAAAACACTCATGCTCTGTTCAGAAAGGACTGAGCCTGGGCCCTACTTCACACCTCATCTGTTCAAACTGCAGAAATATAAAATTACATGGTGTTAAGGAGATGCTTTGTCCCACTACTGAGCTCTAGACCTTGGACTAGGGTGGCTGCTGTGGAAAGCAAGAGGCTGGCACAAGGTTAGAGCAGGAGCCTGAGGCAGAGCCAAGATTTAAACATCTCCACACAAAACTCCTTATCTCCTCCTTCTGCTCCCATTAGCAGATTTTCCTTAGATAATTCCTCCTTTGCACTGGTTTGATGGATCTTCCAGTGTTCACTTTCTCGAGGCTTTTCTTTCATTGACTTTAGTTTTCACTTTGTTGAGGCTTTTCTTTCATTGACTCTTTAAAGTCAAGTCACAGGGGCTTGAAAGAACATGACTCATCCCCTTAGAAATCCCAGCAATTCTCATCTCCTCTTTGGCACCAGCTGGGAGATGGGAAAGAAAGAGGGAGAATGAAAAAAAAGAAATCAATACATCTTTTGTATGATTTTCCACAGCTCACCTGTTCTCTGTGCTCTCTTTACACTGTCTCTCGGTTGGGGAAGATAAGGTAATTTACTTGGAGGTAATACATCTGCCTTTTTAGTCTGTAAAAGTTCATTAGCAGAATTTCGATGCAAACAAACCAGKAGGCTGGGAATAGCTATTTTTGGAGCATTTCAGTCTATAAGGATGGAATTTTTCCTCCCCTTTTTATGCAGAAATATAAACATACACATATAAACATACACATACTCAGGTGAACTATGTTGAATGTTCTCAGGGCTCTCTGAAGCGCAGGGTCCTGCTGCTGGTGCAGGCTCTCTGCGCCTAGACGATGGACTCCATGCAGCCAACGTCTGTATTGCCGGTCAGGTGAGATAGATGTTTCTAGGGTCATGCAGAAAAGGAAGACAACTGGGAAATGTTATGAGTGAGGCACAACCTAGCAAACAGGGAGACAGTTCTGAACTCCAAGTACAAGTAAAAACACTGACTACTGATACAGCAGAGGCTGGTGCAGCCCAGGGCAGCATGCTCTCTACTTGTCTGCTGACCTGTGTGAGGGTGGTCTTCAAAATCGTGATGCACACACRAAAGGGAGATAAGATCTGCTGCTCACTGTCTTTTCCAGTATGAAAGATGAAGAGCATCATATGGAAGTGACAGCTGACAAGCTCAARTAGATGAGTGTTCCCTCATGCAACAGGTAGTTAATTTCCAGATCTAACAAGGCTAACCTGTATTTAAAAGCTCCTGAGACTAGAACCACAAAACTCCTACCTGCCTCTGACTGAGGCATCTGGCCCCTGCCAGGCTCATTAAATTGGTCTCAGAGCTGGCAAGAGCRAAAAAGAGCTGGGTTTTTTTCATGAAGGGTCTTCAGGGGTGGCGGTTTGAAGCCAGCAGGCACAGTGTCAGTCAACGGGGACACTGACAGACAAATCTGTGTTTGAGTCTATGCAGGGGCAAGGGGATGGAGAAAAGCTGGACCATGAGCATACAGTTGAGGGATCAGGGATATATATATCATATATAAAAAACAAAACAGAAAGAAGAGTCTGAGGTGTTAGCCTGTTTTTCCAACCAGTGCAGGTGGAATTGTGATTACAGAATTTACAGCTGTTTTTGAAAACCATAGTAAAAAGGTTTTAAAAAAAAGAAAAAAAAAAAAGTAATTTTGCTAACAACATCCCCCACTGGTCAGCTTTAACTACAAAAGCAACAGAATTGGCCTTTTAAAGGTCAATCGAAGTGAAAATCTTTGCTCAAAATCTCTTAAATGCTTGAATCTYTCAATCGTTTTGCCTCAGGCCCCTGGCTCTTGGAGCTGGCCTTCCCCTCCATCTGACGAGAAGCAGACCCCACTTCTCCCTGGCTACTCTGCAGGCGCCAGTTCCCATTAAATACAGTCCTTCACCTCTACTCAGGTCAATTATCCGCTGCAAATGTCCTATCRCATTTTTCAGGCTGAGCAGCAGCTATGGCAGAGCGAGTGGAAAGGAGACGTGGTTGCACAAGGAGGGGGAAACGGGAGCACAAACRGCAGGCAGGCCAGCCAGGGTGGGGGAGAAGGACCGATAAACCGCATTTGTTTCCAGAGGTCCTGAAGTGTGATTAGAGATTAATTAATTCCCCTAAGGTTATCCGAGAGCTGAGCCTACAGGAGGTGTAGACAGCAGCAAAAAAAGGGAGGCTCTGTGGCTGAAGCAGGCACTTGGCAGCAGAATGTCTTGGACCAAGTCCCAGCTTCACCACAGATTTATCACATGGCCTTTTCTGTGAGGCAGAGATAGAAATGCTTTTGAAAACCCACCTCCTTCCCTTTGTTTCCTCCTAGGGCTTGTTCTGGCTGAAAAATGCCCATCATGGAAATAAAGGATCCTTCCACCCTCTGAACCATCTCCAACTGAATGTTCTTAGAGTTGGATGAAGTAGTTCCTATGTGACCCCCTCTTTTTTTTTTCTCTTTTTTTTTTAAAAAAAAACATATATTCAAGAAATTATTTCTTCCATCTGTAAGGCTGAGTGGGATTTTACTGTTTTATTTACAATAATAACATGATGGTGAAGATGGAAGTTTGTGGGTTTGTAGAAACGTGAGCTTCTCTCCTATTGCTTTTATAGCAGTCTGAGTTGGCRGGGTGTAACAAAATAGCCCATGCTCCTTCTGCACAAACGCCACAGCTCAAACTGACTCTTCACACATGTTGTTTGCTTACAGAAAGTGGATACTGAGATCCCATTGTGCATTTGTTTTGCTGGAAAGAAACTTCGGTCACAGAAGATGAAAAATAAGAGCTACATTCCTCCAGAGTACTAGTTGGGAGAGGCAAACATCCTAGAGAAGGCCAAGAGAGCTGCCTGATGTCAAGCCAAGCATTTTATCAGGGGGTGGGATGTTCCCATGGGGACCAYCATCCCTCCTCATTTTCTGTTTGGAGGTATGCATGCAGTGACCTTGCAAATGTTTGCARGAAAGTGTTTGCCTGCTGAAGCTGGACAGTGGGAGAGACACACTAGAAGATATATTGGAGGAGAAGGGGCTGGTCAATGCCTGTCCTTGGGAAGGCATCCAGTCTCATCTCTCTTCTTTCTAGGCACACATCCACATCATGCTAACTCCATAGCTACCAAACACTGCTAGGTCTCACCGTGCAGATGGACTGGATTTGGAGCAGTATAGGGCCTGGGGTAGATGCAGGTTGCCTCAGTTCAGCTGATTCACCACAACTCTCAGTCCTGTGCATTTTGAGAGTCCCAGAGGCAGACCCAAAGAGGTAGACACATCCCCAACTCCTGCTGGTATCTTTAGCCATTTGGCTACAGGACTGTTTGGGTGATAGATGAGTAGTGATGGGAAGGTGGAAAGGGGGGGCAACAGATAGCCTCAATTTGTCAATTTACCAGGGCTGGTAGCTTGTTGAACCAAGAATTACCACGAAGAGGAGAAACATCTACTCAGGACCCTTCTTCGGGGCTGCCTTTGTGCTTTCCATATCAGAGCCACTACAGGAAGGAAGAAACAACACTGGGAGCCATCACCAGACACTATCCTCACCAGGAAAGACTGTGGTCACTGTATTATGGGGGGATTACCCCAGTTTCCTCCCACCATTACTACCCCAGTGTGCTGCTGCTCTTTGAAGAGCTGTAGAGCCCTGACTCAAAAGCTAAGCAAAAAGCAAAACCCCCACAACTCCTGCCTCCTATCAGCTGGCTCTAGACACATCCTCATCTGGTAGCAAGCAGAGTTGAGTCATGACCCCCAGGGAAGGTAGGCAGCCCAATGTGACGCATCTGTGTCTTCCTAGATAAGAATTGGAACTTGGATCTCTGCTCTGGAGAGGCAGAATCATCTACCTTACAGGGTTCAGAAATTGGCAGGCAAAAAGCCTGCCTTTAGCAGGAGTGATTGACAGTCCACTGAAATGCACAGAAACCTTCTCTCGTGCCTCCAAAAAATGTGAGTTACTCAGTGCTGTCCCCACTTGGCGTTGCCATTGACTCCCCGCTGGGATCTCCCCCTGCAATGGATGCTCAGCAAGGCACCAATRCAGTACCCAGCACTTTGCCTGCAGGTTGTCTCACACCTGAAAGTCAGGCATGCGAAAGCTTCTCTCATGCTCATTTCGTGCACAAAATCACTCACTCACCCTGACTTTCTGGTTCAGATCAGTTTTTTCTTCAGCACCTAGCACAACAAACCCTTAGTCTTGAGTTGGRAGTTTTAGGCACAATAGTAGTGTAAGTGCTGTAGCTACTGTATTAACATAAAAGTAGACAACAGGAAGGTTTTCTTTAAAGGACTTAAAGCTCATGATGCAGACCAGGCTTCATAAGAGCTCCATGAAGAGTTYTAGCACGTGTAGACTACCAAGGCAGAAGGATAGGGTCTGTCCTAGTACATTGGGRGTCACAAAGGAGATGCTGTCACTTGTCAACCACTGTCCTTARCAGTGATGAGGAAGTAGTGGAAAAAGCTAAGTTTGAAATACAGCAAACAATAGGGGGTGGAATTCACCCTTCCCTCCCACTTTCGGAGGTTTCCAGAGGAGGTCAAATTAGAGTAAGTTGCAGATATTCTCTCCCATCTCCTACTTGACCCTCTTCTCTTCCCACAGTATTCACATGGTTTGTAATTTGAAGTGGAAGGCAGTATATTTAAAGTAAGCAACATTTGTCTTTGGAATGGGAGGGCACCCCCCAAAAAAAAAAAAAAAAAAAAGAAAAAAAAAGGTTGCTGTCCAGTTAGGTGAAGCTGACTATGCTGAAATGTTGTATCAGAGAACTGGATTGGATTTTAGTGAGCAGAAGTGTACAGRGACTTGTGCAAGAAGAAAACTGCCTGCAGGCCTTGACTATTGGGGACTGCTTGCTGTTCAGCACATGAAGAGCTGCTGGTATGTAGAGATCATCTCATGACCACAACCCTAGTCTATATCTCAGCCAAGATCACCACTGTCACTGCCAGGATTGAGGAGAAAACCATTTGCACCCCCATCTGCACCCCCATACCTCTGATAAGTCACCCCCAGAGCTCTGTAGTCATGTTTCCCAAGGTGCCCTTGGCAGTGTCATTAGTGCTCGCGTGGAAGAACAGTAAACAGCAGAAGGTAACAGYCAGAGAGCCAGACAAGCTTCAGCTGTCTCTCCACAGCACCCTGGACCTGAGCCCTCAGGAAGCAGCACACCTTTCTAGGTAAGGAATCTGGTCAGTAGGTGGGTGCCTCTGCCCCTCACAGAGGATTCACCCCTATTATCACTCACCATTTCCTCCTTGTGCTCCTGTGTGACTCAGGGTCCATCAGCCCAGATGCTTCTATTGAAAGTGAACCCAGATCCACCTCAGCTTTGAGGAAAGTGAACCTAATCTGTAGCTGCAAGCCTTCAAGAGGAGCAGGAAGCCCTCTCCTGGCACCAAAAATCATCAGCTTCCAGTTTATGCCTTTCTCAGAGTTTCCACTTCCATCTCGCTAGGCAGAAACACTGCCTGTGCCTCCACTGCTGTTGGGGCTCAAGAAGATCCTGTCTACTTCTCTCTCATCCTTCCTGAAACTGTGCTGCCTGCTGGCTTCCTCCTATAACTCCTTCACTAGATGACACAGCTCTTTCACAGCAGCACACCTCCTGCCGTCTACTCCAGCCTCAAGGAGAGGCCCCAGGCACTCCCTGCAGMTTAAAACTTGCAGGGCTGCTTCTTCTCTTTGAAGCTTTGCTTGGATCAAAGCCTCCAAAATAGCAGGAACTGTAACACCAACAGCTGCTAGGGAACAGGTCCTGCACCACCACTGTACCTGAGGATGTATAGACTGCTCTGAATTAAGATGAGCACCCCTTCTCCACACCAGCTGCTGCACAAACTGCACTTCCCGCTTTGGAAGCTGTGTGCCAGGCCTGACTCCTATATAGGTCTCTCTCTAGCTTTGGCTAAAAGGGTGCTTGACCTTCCCTAATTAGGGCTCAGCTGGGGTAGAGGTACTAATTCCCTCTGGTGAGGGGCGATCCATGTAGCTCAACAGCAGCTGCTAAAGCTTCCCAGGAAGGAGAGCAAAGAGGGYACGTTATCAGAGATACTCCTGGAATACAAGCAGGGTATTTTAGGAGCAGAGGGATGAATGCTGYCTCAATTCTTCTGGATTTGTGTTTGCTAATTGGATTTTTCATCTAAAAAGGTGAAAATACTTCTGGGAGCATTCTTCCATTTTGTACTATTTGCCTTTCCTGTGTGGGCTCTCTAATGTCTAATAAAGGTTGATCTCAGACAGTCTCTCCCTTTCTGTTTTCACAGATGCTGGAGCCACTGTATATCTTTAGGTGGAAGATATTCAGWGCAAGTTGCGCCTTGTGAGTTGAGGAAGCACTAGTCCATTCCATAAGTTCCTTGGCCCCCACAGTTATGGGACCAGGACTTTAGTGGACATCTGTGATACGATGATATGGCTAATGAAGCTAATGCTGCTATACCCAATTTGGTGAATTTGGCCAACAGGTGCAAAATATGCAGGGAAAAGAGATAGGCATAATTAGRCAAACACATATAATTGTGATTGTGTATGCCTTATTTCCTGGGAAAACCTAGGTAAAAACATGTTCTCTCTATTCATGCACATGCTCACACACACATTCACGATTTTCTCTTCTCCCTGCCATCAGCTATTCTCTTCTCTGTGGAAATCAGAAGCAGCCCAAAGTCCTCACTTTATGGGCAGTGACATTGCTGTAACTATTGCTTGTTCTCTAAGGATATGTTAGGGGAGACTGCTGAGGTCTTTCCTTCCTCCTGAAAAACTTTCCCATGTTTTCCAGCCTCCCTGGACCAAAGCATGTAGCCTTTACCGATGTTGTGAACTGACATCTGGATGGAGATAGAGGATGCTGCATCCATTGTAGGGCTGGTGGAGAGGTCAGGGGGAAGCTCAACATCAGCCTCATCTCGGCARGCCTGTGATGGGATTTATTGGCATTTACCCTTTTTATTTAGGTATGTAATAAGGAGGTCCATAATAACTCTGAACTTGATCTTAACACAGATTTTGAGGCTTGATTGAAGCATTGGGCTGTCTGCCTGCTTATCTACACACACAGTAACACATAGGGCATTTCAGGGTGTTGTTAAAATCTGAGGTTGTTCGTCTGACAGTCTGTTCACATACATGGCTCACATTGATGGTTCCTCCAGGGAGCATAGCTGGAAAAAATCACTACCAGATGATCATTCAGGCAGGGAAATGGACAGCCTTATTGCATATTGAGTTGTGTTTTGCTTAYCAGCTGTAAGTAGATATAGTACAGTGTTTTTGACCCTGAGAGAGTATGACACCCTTTCCTAAGCCCTTCTGACATGATTCTTGCTACAAGACCATCTCTGTATAACACCTTACCCTTCAGGCTTCTCCTCAACACTGGGAGTCTGCAGTCAAGGTAAGAGCCTAGCTCCTATAGTCAGTGGGAGATAGGACACCTAACTTCTAGGCTGGGTTTCCTCCCTGTCTTCAGTACCACACCAGGTGGCTATAGCTGTTTATGGTTGTATGGTTGGACTCCATTAATAGGCCACAGGGAAAGCTCATTCACTGAATTAATCCCACACACTAATCCCACATCCTTCCTCATTTAATGGTTGTTTGGAGCAGCTGTTATCCACAGGGAATAATTAAAGCCATCTTAGATAGAATAGGCCACAGAGTGAGCTGATGGATGAAGGTCAGTTAATCCCATCTTTTTAGCTTTGAGAGAGGGATACAAGCTTTTTGTYATTGATCTCTCTTCTCTTATTTTTGTGGACCATGCTGTCATAGCAGCAGGAGCTCATAGCACTCGTTTCCTTTTTCATACATGGGTCTGGGATGAGACATTTGGCTGCTGGGCACTGTGCTATGCCATTAGCCAATATTTTCTGTTGGGTCTGTTCTTGCCCCTGGGCTGCCAGATAATCCACTCGGGACTGGGCTTTCCTGCAACATCCAAACAGTGTTTCTCTTAAATAAGAAGTGGAAATATGCATTTTCCTTAGTAGGACCAGTTGCTGACCAATGAAGTTTCTTTCAGTCATATCAAGGCACTGATTATGAAAGTGCTGGTTGGTAAAATCCAAAATCATACCAGGGGAATATAGATAGCTAATTRGTCTAGAAAATGATTGAAGGGCCTCGCCCTGGTTAGGTGACTAGGACAGGCATAGCTGTTAAGGGACTGGATAGAAACTGGTGGATGAAATCTGGCTAGACTTTGACATCTACCTGTTCAATTAGGGCTCTAAGGTCAGCACATAAAATGATATTCTGGGTTATTTTATTCATCCAGTTCACAATGGGGAGGATGAGACTTGGTGCATTCTTCAGTGCAACTCTTAGAGACTGCACCAAAGTTGACAATTAAAGCAACAGCAGGACCTAGGAGTCCTGCCTCTTCCTCTCCTGTCTGGGTTGCTGGAGGACACTGCTTGCAGAGTGTCAGCTTTTAGGAGTGGCAGATACACTGATGGCAGTACAAACAGCATTGCTGCTATTCTCAGGGGAGCTTGGGAAGATCCAAAGTCACTGTAAGCTATTTCAGGCTGTTCTGGCTGAAGGAGAAATGATGATTCTCTTCTGTCAGTTGGAAAGTCAGAGTTCATTGCAATCCAGAGAGGAGAAAGGGACCTTTAGTTCTCCGAGGCCATGCAGCTGTCAAAATATCCTCCTTAAAGAACAGCCTTAGCTGTTCCCTCCTGTCTTTTAGGGTTTGTCTCTGGGAGGCAGGAGGAGCTTGCCAAGCCTGCCAGATTGGATCATCTATGGGCACCAGCCCCAGATCCCATCTCCAGCACTGTGTGCAGGGAAGGAAACACAACTGTCACCCCAACTGTCTGCAGCATTTTACATCCCTTTACTCCTCTCTCCTTTATCCTGTCTTGGGCAGCTAATTCACATCTCTTTTAGGCTAGTAGGGCCACTTAYATCTCATTTATTCCCAGTTCCCAGCCAGAAAAATGCTGAGTGATGTATGAGAGAAAGGGGAAGGTGTCGCAGGGCAAAGGGGAGGGGGGTGTGTGTCTGCATGTGCAGCCTCTGGGAGGGAGCTGGAAGTAAGCAAGCAAGTCTGTTTCCTGAGAYGAAAAGGCATATCCATCACCCCTCTCCCACCCTGTGCTTTGAGGCACAGATGCTGTGACAGCAGCTCAGATCTGGAATCTACATCCCCAGCCCATGTGGGAAAAGGGGGAGAAGATCCCAGAGAAGCAACTTGGCTCTGAGGACAGAGGGAAGCAGCAGAAGGATGCCTGAAGACAGGTTTCAGGAGTTGTTTTTGGAAGTGGCTGCAATTTCCATGACTGGGCTGATGAAACTGGACTGACACAGGTCAGTCCAGGCCTCTGCAAAGAAGACACTCTCTCCATGAAAAGCTGGCGGTGCTTTCTCACAGCAACATTAGAGTGGTGACTGTCACGGAGGCAGCTCCTGCAGCACAAAACTTCCATGGCAAAAGGACCACTTGGATGTGAAATGACAGTGAAATAAAGGAATCTCTGGGTGAATTGCCATGCCCAAGGCCACAGGCTGAGCTGGGAACCAAAGGATTTTGAGATGTTGAAATATGTTGCAAACATTGCCAAGTTTCTGCACCAATGAGAACTTAAATAGTGGTTGCTACTAGCGAGTTTGTCTCAGGGAGACTTTACAGCTTGGTTTCCATAGGAAATAATGTTGATGATCATTCTTTGTGTGTTTGTGGGTGACTGCCCATCTGCCCCTCCTGCAGCAGCTTCTGACTTTGTAAGGCAAAGCTTTGAGGCAACAGGCTTTATTTGCTCCTGGGTCACAGGGGTGCCCCATTGCTTCCTTCCTCCTAGCTGCACATCAGGCCTTGGGAGAAGCAGGTGCTGTTTGCAGCCATTCGGCATGGCACAAGCTGTTTGCACAACTATTGGCCGTACTGGCTCAAAGGCAAAGCTTGCCCTGCTTTAATGAACAAGGCACCATGCAGCATGCCCAGACACCATGAACAGCTTTGTGTGAGGGACAGGATGGGGGCCCTGAYTCACTGATAACTATTGCTTCTTTTCCTTCCCTCTTTTCTTGCTGCTCCTGAGAYGTGAGTGCCCAGGCGGGCTGCTTTGTTTTCCCTCCTTCATGCACATCTCAGCTGACAGCCTTTGAGATGCTGCCAGTTTGATAGGTAATATTAGCCTTGCTTAGCCATGGACTTCAAGGTTATCACTTCATCTCACAGCTAATTAAGAGTGACCTGGTCTGTGCCATTACAGGCTATTGCTGTCACTGATGGAAAGAAGCAATGATAAAGAATAATTTAGTGTTTAATTAGCCCACGAGTCTCTACAGGTTCCTAGCAGAGGACAGAGATGGAACCAGGCAATGTGGGAAGATGAAAAGGCTTCAACAATCTTTGCTTTCCATTGCAACATCTACCTTCGTTTGTGCAGGCTGGCAAAGAGCAGATAGTGTTCAGAGGAAACACAGTTTAGGTGGCTGGTTTTCCCTCTGATAAAGAACACGAAAGCCTCCTGGGTGGTGGAGGACAAACAGCTCAGAAACCTTTCCCAGACACCAGTGGTCAGTGTGTCAGTTCTGTGATCAGGCTGGATCCATCTGAGAGCTTCTCCTGCCTTCATTCCCTTGCTTCATTGATATTGACGGCCCTAAGAATGTGAAATAGCCCTCCTGGGTCAATCAAAGGTCCTTCTAAGCAAGTGCAATAATGTCCTGTCCCTGACCAGCAGATGAATGAGGAAGAAACTAAAGACTTTCACAGACTGAGCTTTAGAGTTGCCATTTAATACACAGGGTGTGTTCGGAGACACCCCAGCTCCCAGCAGTCAAAACATTACTCAGGACTGTCATGCTTAGTACCACCTCCATCCTTCCCTCCAGAGGCAGAGGTGGCCTCCTTGTATTTACTAGCTCTTGCTGGATTTCCCTTTGGCCCTTTCCTGAACCCCTGTAAGCATAGCATCCTGTGTCAAGTTGTGTAGCTCAGCTGGGTAGTGACCAAAGAATGGTCACTCATCACTCCAACACTTCCACAGAGGTCCTGTGAACTGGTCATTGAAAGGCAAAGAGGACCACAGCCTCAGCACTCTTACMTTCAGGGATAAATTCCTATCGGTGACCAGGCTATTTTAATAAGTTCTTCCAACAGATCTCTATGCCCCTTTCCAGAGGTTTGGCTCAAATAATTTTAATCCAGTGTCTCATTGTGGCCAGCCTCATTTTTCAGTATCGTTTTCTGTTTGGGGTCTGGGGGGAGAAGGCGTCTCCATGGCTGTCACGAGTCAGACAGGGACAAGGTCACCCTTCCATCTTGCACACAGTATTCAGGAAGACACGTGGGGTGAGACTTCAGCATTGTCATCTTTTGGGGCAGAGGATGCTTTGCTGACAAGGAGACTAGCACACTGGGTATCCTTGGAGTCCTAAATATACTCTTCAAAAGGAAGTTTTTGTGTCTGCCAGGCTCCCCACTGGCATGATTGCCTTTGATTCCTGTCTTCTGTGACTCACTTCAGGCAGCACTGGCTCCCTGTTCCCCTGCTGGACCACACAGTGCAATTCACATTTACTGAATGGTGACCACGAAGCTGCTCCTGCCTGCTGCTCTACTTAGCACAGATCGGAGGCTGCAGCCTTTGAACTGAGCTCTCCTGCTCAGAGCAGACTGCTAAAACACAAGGCAAGGAGTTTAAAGGGTCARCTCTACCAGTTTCATCCATCCTGCTCCTCTCCTCACTGGAAGGTYTCTGGCTGCCCTGAGCAAGCGTCAACACTTCTATGAGAATACCCTAAAAAACAACCTAACAAAAAAAGAGAGAAAACCTACCCCCCATTAAAACCCCACGAAGCTGCCTCGGAAACCTGGGTTGTCCTGAAAGGCTAAAATCTCTTTTTGCAGTCACAGAACTTTGGTTTTCCGACCTTCAGCAGCCAATGCTACTGAGATGTGGAGCAGCTGCTAGGTGAATGGGGTAATCTGTCCCTGATCTGTGCATCCTGCTGGCCTTGATGACTAATCCCTAGACCTGCTAAGCCTCTGTCCCAGAAAGCCAGCCTCCTATCCCAGAGCATGGTACACCTGGAGGTCTTGGGGACCAGGAGACATCATCAGGGCATCAAATCCTCCGAGACCTCTGGGCTTTTTGTGACTTCTTTCTCTGGGCTGGAAATCCAGGTGTCAGCAGTCAAAGGAAAAGGGAAGCTGGCTACTCCAATGTGGGAATGTTTGAAAGGGAGTTGCARGTATGAGGACTAAAGCCTGGGCTCTCACAGCTTGGCTCAGCATGCTACAAGGTCACCTCCATCTCACAGTATGGAGAATGGGGTCCACCCCCCCACTTTCAAGACTGCTGTCCGCAGTCCATGCTCTATGAACCATACAGGTTGCACCCAAAGGCAGCCTCAGCTTCCCCAACCACCGTGTCTGTGTCTTCCCACTCACCGGACACCCAGTCCCCTGGCAGGGGGCACGAGGTCAGATCTGATGAACACTTCTAGCCCTAGCAACCAACGAAAGATGATAGGAGATAGGGTTCTTCCCTGCCTCCTTCCTTCCAAAAGAACCACTTTGATTCAATCCTGCCAGGAATAATTTCAATTAACAAACACTAATTTCACTAGACAACTCCACTCAAGAAAGTCACAGAACAATTTTTGATATTGGCCAGYGAGAAAAAATGATGAGGAAAGATTGCATGGTACTTGACAGAGTTAAAACCTCCGGGCAAGATTTGCAACCTTCTGATTATTTTTTCTCCCTCTAATAAAAGTCACCCAATTATAAATACTATTAGCCAGACAAAAACTGCTGGCTCAGGCACGGCTTTCAGACACACCGATTTCCAGATCCTCGTCACTTCGGCTTGCTCCAGCTGCCACAAAAACAAATGAGCTGACAGCTTCAGAATTAGAAACCCTCTGCCACCTTCTCTTTGCTGGAAGCAATGAAAGCTTTTTTTGAGAGAGAAAAAAAATCACATTTTTTTCTTCTTCACATCTCAGAGGAGCTCAAGTTCCAAAATTAGGAGACCACCTTGAAAACCAGCAGAGCCAGATACTTTCAGTAACAGATATAAAAGCAGAGTGAGTGACCGTTGTGACAGACACYCTTCACAACTGGGATTTGTGAAGGGTGGGGGTCACCCTTCAACCTTCTTCTGTTTTTAACATTCAGTACCCCARTTCCTGAAGGTTTTTGCTGGGACCTAGGCTTCCAAAGGTCTTAGGGGAGCATTTATAACATTTTGCAGCTATTAAGCATAGCTTCACTGTCCAGGAKGAAGAAGGAACTAATTTTGGGGTGTTTTTGTGATGTGAACCAGGCAACGGAGGGGTCAGACTCCCTAGACCTCCCAAAGCCAGCACAAAAGAGGAGGCAAAACTATGTAGGAGAGAAGGAATAGGAGGCTGGTGGACAGACTGCCTCTTTCAGTGGCTGGTTAAATCAGTTCAGCTGTTTTGTGAATTGTCTCCCTTGGTAGATCTGGTTTTGGAAATATYTTAATCTCTTTGTGGAGGAAACCATGTCTCTGTGTAGGCCTGTTCAGCATTTACCAGGCTTGTCTTGGCGTCAGGGCAAAGGACTTAATCCATCAGGCTCCACTTCCCTTACCAGTGGAGCCAAGAGTTACCAAAGCCRTTGCGATGAAGCAGAAGAGCCTCATGAGCCTCACTCCGAGCCTCTGGGGACTCTGTAAGGCCAATTGCCTTTGTTAGAACCTTCCTGCATTATTGTATTTACGAGCTATGGTGACACCCTGCAGCCCAAGCATGGACAAGGTTTCCGTTGTGCTAGGAGCTGTACAAGCGAAGTTTCCAGCCCTCCTTGGCATATACAGCTGTGAATAAGAAAAGCTGTTGCCTTTGCCCATCACCAGTGGTAATGAAGGTAATGCAAGSGTAGGAAGGGTGGCTGAAGAGAGGAGGTTATAGTAGGTTATAGTGCTGGAAGCTGAGTGATTGCTCAGCCTGCAGCATCACATCCAGCTTSATTTTGGGAAGAGTCAGGAGTTGCAAGCCAGCCATGACAGCACTGGAAGAAAGCAGAAAGAGGGAAAGATTTGGCATAGCTTTTTTAGTTCTGCATAAACTCTTCCTGAAAGCTGAAGGGAACTGGATAAAGGGTCTGGCAGAGGAAGTTTTGAGAGGAGGAAGATCCCAGTGGTTTCCTCACTGTGAGGAAACCTCACTGTGGTTTCCAGGCACAGTGGTTTCCTCGCTGCCACTTCCCTTCCTTCTGCTCAGCTTCACACCTCTGCAGCTGTGAACACACTGCCAGCAGCCACTACACCGAATACCCCTTGTCCCTACTTGCATGCTTCTTGAGGCTTCTTCATGCCTCCTAGTCTTTAAGGAGTGCCTSTTACCTTCACCTCTATTAGCAACTATACCTTCTCTGGTGCAGTAGTAGGTCACCAAAGTACATGGCAGGCAGATGAATCATTGCTGTGAAGCTGGCAACCAAAAACTTGTGTTGCATGAAGCCTTTTGTGCAGCAGCAAGCCTAGATGATCAGGGAAGCAGTGACCACTTTAGCACAGGTCTGGGTCTGAGTCTGACTGGTGACAAGGAGAGCTGGGCATCACTCAATTTCTTAACATGTAGCTGTTTCAGGTTAGGTTTTACAGGCTGGGGTAGATCCTGGGGGAGGCGCTAGTTGAAATGCACTTGAATTTCTCAGATATTCTGCACCTTTTGAAAGGAGACACTGCTCCAACACACAGATGAAGAGGCCCTAACACACAGATGAAGAGGCCCTAAGCATTCACACTTTGCTTGAGTTAAATTCGGAGCACTTGCTCAGCTTCAACACATCTCACAAAATTGCTCTGGGACCAGACCCATGCATTTGGTGCAGTGGCTTCCAAATATGAGAGCATGAGGTTGGAGGGGAAAAACATAAGTRCACTGACAGCAAGCTGGTAATATACAAGAGCATTGTGAACCAAACCCTGAGCTGAACTTCGAGAAGTGAAGAGATCTGGCTTCAAAGTTAAATGGAGGCCCTTCCTGGCAGGCTGTCTTGACTATCTGAATTTTCTGAAYGCTTCTGTGCTGAGTTCATCGGATGTGCAGAGTGTTGTTTTTCTCTGGTGGCACCATACAGAAATTCTCCAAACAAACTGAGCAGCAAGAGCTCTGGAAAGAAAATTAACTGTGCAGGGGAGAGCAGGAGGGCTTTACCGAGCAAAGACACTTTATTTAGATGGGAGATGTAATAACGCATGCTATGCATGCTTTGGAGCATTGTGCAGGGAAATGTGTGTGTGTTTGCATGGTGGGGGCATTGCTATCTAAAGGACAGAGAAATTGTTTCCAGCCTGAGAAAGCTAGCCACAGATTTGCACAGATACTCAGTTTAGTTCACTGGAAGGGCCTGGGCTGTACCAGCTAGAGGAATTTGGTTTGCTCAATAAGCTGTGCTACCTGTCATGATCAGAGATCTCCAGAGAGCTGACAGCTGTCATGAACACACTTTGCTGTCCTCAGCCAGTTTCAGGATGGRCCAAAGGATGCCTAGAGGAGTGAGGCTCATGCCCACTGTGCAGACCACTCCTGTGGCCCCCCTGCATCAGAAAAACACTCACTCTTTCCCTCAAGGACTTGTTGCAAATCTATATTTAGTAGAATGGTCCGAAGGCTGCACTGACTTTTTGCTGAGGGTCCGGGGGTAGTGACTGGTGCTGCAAACCTATGCTATGACCTGAAGAGAGAATGGCTGGTCCTGCAGATCAAAAATACTTGTAATATGTTTTGTTGCATTGCTGGTAAGCTGRGTGAAAATACCTTGGCAGAAGTTTGGCAATATTTGGGCTATAGACCATGCCTCTAAGCATGGGTGTACTGGATTTCACTTGACTGCCCTTTCCAAAGGCAGAAGCACCCAATCTTGGTCTGCCGGGCCATGACTTTGCCTCATTCTTTCTGTTCCTGAAGTGGTAGATTTAGCACAAGTCCTGTTTAGTAAAAGTAGATATCTTCTTAGTAACAGCTTTCCAAACAGTGATTCTATTGATTTATTAAAGAGGCAGACATGCTTACTATGGTTGCAGGCCATCCCGTGATAATTTCTGCTGCTATTGTTCCCTCCATTGTCAGTCAGATCACATTTCAGCCAACCATGTGACATCTCCAGCATGTCTGCATTATCATATGTTTGCAATCTCCAGACAAATTGTTCCATCAGGGAGGATGAAGCGTCCCCTCCTTGAGTGGAGCTGCAGCAGGGACCTCACTATGGCTTAGACAGAATGAACTCTAGCCCAACGGAAAGGACTGGGCAAGTGGAAGAGAATCACGGAGTGAGTCCCCTTCTCACAGTGACTTTGCTGAGTAGGATGGTCTGGAATTTAAGATCAGAAGCATGTCTGATAACTGCTGAGCCCTGGCATCTTAGTGCTAATGCTTGCAGAGAAGCCAAAGTGTCTACAGTCATGTAGCCTTTCACTGAGAACTATCTCCGGTTCAAAGTTTTAAGAGTCTGCCTGCATTCAAGTCCCAGAACCAAATTTTGCCACCAGATTTTGCTCCTCCAGCCTGAATCTGGGGAAGAGGAGGATTGTGAGAGAAAAGCCCCAATGCTTTCTGCCTTAATAGGACTCTAAGCTCCTGTTCATGGACTCTAGAAGGGGCAAGATCAGTGTGAGTTTATTGAGTCCTGGTATGTGGATCATGGCGTTACCATGCTTAGTCTTGAGTCTGCTCCATACCTCATTGTGTAGACTTAGCTCAGACGCAGAAAACTGCCCAAGTCCTGGATGGCTTCTTTGCTTCTGGTTTTCATGCTGAGTTTAGCCCAGATACTTCAGCATACTGGAAAGACCTTACCACTCGCTGACCCAGCCCGGAGGATGAAGAGATAGACGGTCTCTATTATGGAGGGTTTTGGTCATGTTTCTGGCCCAGGAGGGTAAGGAGGGCACAGCAAACCTCTCTCTCACCACTCTATGCCAGGAGCAGAGAGGCTGTGCAGGCAACCCAAGGGCTTGGGTGGGTTTGTATATCCAAGGTGGTGCAGGGGAGAGCCGATATGGATGCCACAGTTATCAGTGCATCCAGCAGTTTTCTTATGTCATTTGTCCATGACTGGCTTTGACTGCCTTTCCTCTTCTATGGGGAGTGAGTACCTCATAGAGGGAAAAACCTGGTAAACAGGGCGATCAGGTAATGCTGTGACTTGACTTACAGACTAAGAACACATCCTTTGCCTGAACAGAGTCAAAGAGCAAGGAGCACTGTCATCCTGATATCCAAAAGGTGATAATGAAGCTGATGTAGCATGAATGCCTGTGGATATGTCACCAGTGAATTCTTTCAGCTCGCATGTGTCCTGGCTGTTTTTGCAATGACCAAAGTGCTGCATTTGCGTGGCTGGAGCGTGAGTGTGGCCTTCTGCAGGCTCCTTAAAGACAACAAGAACTCAGGGTAAGGACCCAATTACACAGTGAAGCTGAYGAGTGTCTTCTTGGCAATATGTATGTAAGACTGGACCCAGAGCATCTGGCAAAGAAGGAAATTGCAACAATGACCTCTGACCATGGCTTTATTACAAATTCCAAGATGTGGCTCATCTCCGTAATTCCTCCATCTCATTCCATCCTATCGTACAGGCTCTCCCTATTACTAGGTTTGTTCAACAAGTAGCAGTGGGAGAAACAGCCAAGAAGTTGCAGTTGGCATGGCTTAAGCATGTTTGCTGCTATAACCTTGCCCTTCCACACCTTCACCCTGGGTGTGTTAGCTGATCCAGTCTGGTTGCAGATGCTGATGAATACAGAAGCACCCTGCAACATCAACACAAAGACTGCAACAACATTCATCCTAAATGGCAGTGGTCCATCAAGAAGGTAGGGAACACCCTAGGAAATGCACCAACCAAAATACTTCTATGGGACAGTACAATGGTATGGACCATCACCACCTGGAGAAACCCTGAAATGCGCTGGCAACCGTTTTCAGTACTGACCACATGCGTGAGCAATACAACTCCCTGGTAACATTTTGTGTGTGCATATAGGGTGTCAAGGAAAAAAAAAGACACTACATCTCCTTCACAGCCATCTTCTGTAGCCACAGAAACCCTTGACATTTCCAGGAGATCAAGGGCATGTGAAGGTTAGGGCCTTGGGTGGGCGATTCCACAATGTCCGTTCCCAGGCAGATGTTTGTAGCCAGGTTTCTGTCTCCTCCAGTAATGACCCAAACAGCTCATTGTTGGAACTGGGGCAATGGACACTGTAGTTTCAYCCCAGTAACCGTGAAGTCCTATACTGCTGCTGTGACAAGCTGATAGATTACATTATTAGCTGATTAGAGCTCTTTGGGAAATCAGGACACCTGCATAATGCTGTTTTATGCCTCTTTCAAGCTCCTGATAAAATCATCCCCCCCTTCCTCACTACCTTCTTGCAAGACCTGGCCTTGCAGCTGTACAAGCAAATGACATCCCCTCCATTTATAACCATCAAAGAGAAAGCAAGAAGAGTAAAAAAAAATGCTAAGAGCATGCATTAAAATATTATTAAGTCTGTTGAATTTCATTTGCACAGCTGGAGCTGTTCCTGGTCTCTTCAGAAAACCAGCGATACAAATGAACTGAAAGAAAGGACACCCCTTTACCATGTACTGTTTTCCAAGTGTATCAGTAYAGCACCTTGGTGGGATAAATATGTTGCTGTATATCCCAGATGCTAAYGACAGATTTCTTCTATCCGCTTTGGACAGGTGTATAAATAAACCGAACGGATAATCGTGAGTATACCTAGGGAGTCAGCAATCCACTTACAGCATCTCCTGCAAGGAGCTGTAAGTGAAAAGTGAGGTGTTTCRCTTTCTCTGTGAGTTGTGCAGAGGAAATGTCTCAGCTCTCAGTACCAAACCAAGCCAGATTTTACACCTTAAGACCTGTTCACCCCAGAGCTAAAGCAGCCCAGGCAAGGCAACAAAAAATGATCAGTTTCTTCTAAACATAAGAAACAAGGAGCTAAATTCTGCTCCCTGGAAACCCTGGGTGGCCCCTGTAAAGTGTCTTCCCTCAGCTAGGTTTGTCATAGCAGCCAGAGYGTGTAAAGCCTAGAGCTGGTGGGAATGCTGATGAAATTGTTTGAGGGATGCCCTTCAGTCACCCTGAAAAGCCAGCGAAACTTTAGGATCTTTCAAAAGAAACTTGCTGAAATCTCAGGATTTTCCTCATCACTCTCTCGTGATCCACACGCAGAGGAGGCGTTGTTATGGTGATAGGGGAGTGTTGGTGCCAATGAGGCCACCTCTTAGGCACACTTGCCAGTCTGGGTGAGAGCTGCCTCTTGGGGAAAAAAATCACAGGAGCCAGACCTCCTGGCCTCATGCAAGGTTGCTGTGATGGAGAGCACCACAACTGTTTCCCCATGGGCATAGCTCCAGTGTTAGTGACAGCTCAATGAAAGCATCAATTGGCCTTTTTGTCAAAGACTCCACTTTCTTCTTCCCCTCCATTCTGCTTTTCTTTGCTCTTCTGTCATTTGGAGTTCAATACTCACTTTACACAGGCRTGGGAGTTTGCTGTGCTTGTGTCATCCCTAACCTTCCCCACAGTTCTTTGTGCTCTCCAGTTTTGGTTCCCTCAGAAGCACTTACTTCTCTTCGGTTCTGCACTTCCTGTCTGGAGGGACCCCATGGAGGAGGCTGATGACCACTGCGAGAGAAGGAAAAGCAATTCTGTTGTCACCTGAACACTCATTGCAGCTGCTTAGCAGACAACTGAGCAGAAATGAATGTGGGTGCTATGCAGCTGCCCAGACTTTGCTCCRAGAAAAAGTCTTTGATGGGATTGCAAAAATGGAAAAGGATCAGCAGGAGCTACTTGCCTTAAGACCCTACAAGCAATGCTTTACTCAGGCATTGGCTGGGCTCCTTGCAGTCAGCTGCTGTTGTCTGATTTGTCCTCTCTCTAGACTGTCTTTTTTATTTGTTTGGAGCTCACTTTTCTGTGCCCTTTCACTACATAGTAAGGGCTCAGCAWTTGCATAAGAAAACAAGCAAAACGGCCCCTCAAAAGTAAAATATTACTGCTTCATTCCAGGATCCAACTTCATATGATGAGTATCATGTACCATGARGTGCACAGCTCAGTTGTTAAAGCTGGCAAGGCTACTGTCAAAAGCAAAACTGCTATGGAACATGAGAAAAATACCTCCTTAAATGACCAGAAACTCATAGAAACTGGTGKTGTTAAGGATCCTGAGAGGATAATGCAGTACAAGACAGGATCAGCTCTACAGGAGAGGTGGCTCTTCTTAGCTTTGGTTCTGTCTCACAGCTTCTCCTCCAAAAGGCATTGTGCCCGAACTTTGCAGGACTGCATGGACAAAATCTGGGTGAAGAGTTGGTAGGGCGTGAGGATAATGTTAGATGAAAACTTGGCCTGCTTCAGGCTTTGCTGGCCTCAGACCTAAAAGCTGATCCAGGTGAGACAAGGAGGAGGCACCTCCAAATTCCATTGGGTCAGCTGCAAATCAAAAGGTCTGACAAAACTGCCCTGGGCATCCAACTCTGAAGATGGAAGGCAGCTTTTCAGAGTGTGGCTGACCTACCTCCATAGTAGCACCGAATGGTGTGAATTGTAGCACAGAGAACCAAGCTCAAGATGCTAGTTTGGAGCTGAGCAAAGTACTGAAGCCTCCCACTGGAGACACTGGCTGTACTGGGTATAGTGTGTGAGTTAAGGATGATGGGGACAGTGCTCTGGCTGTACAGCACTTTTGAATAGGAACCATGGGGCACAATGCACAAACCTCCACGTGCAGGGTGGGTTTGGGGATGGGCAGGTCGTCAGGGATGTGGTGTCACTCCATCAAACCCTGGGGGGCCCTGGGGAGGCCAGATAGAGAGAGCTGCTTATGTCTCCCTGCATATGATGCTGCAGCCTGGCTATAACACCCAGAGGCCCAGCCAGTCCATGTCTTGACACCTCCGCATTTTTTGCCACATTAATCCTCAGGTGTGAGTAGCTCCACCACCCCTCCGCTAGGCAAACTTCACCCTCTGCTCTGTTTACCCCGTCCCCTGCAGGGAAAGGGGGACGGTGCAAGTGTGTGCGCATCTGACATCTCCTCGGACCTCTGGCCGATGTGCAGGGAACAAAAACGCTTTGTCAGTTTGTCACTTCTGGGGAAACCCTGAGGACAGACCTGACAGGCCACTGAGCCATCCACACACCACCTCTTTGATTAGAGGGAGAGGGAGCCTGGGAAGATGGGGAGGAAAGCCCGTGGAGAAAAATCAGATCAAAATTCATGACAGCTCTGCCTTTTCATTTGATGATTTCAGGGCCGCTCATAAATTTGCATATTTAATTAAATGCCACAAGCAAATGATTTTTCCATTAGGCTCTGTGTTCCTTATTACAGTTCGTGAGGCGCAAGTTCTTATTGCTTGTGTGCAAGGCCAGATAACACTCCCCTGACATTTGAGAAAGCAGCAGGAGCATATTTCCAGGGTTTTCAGTGGGGTGGGTTCTTTTTCTCTCCTCCACCCCTGCTTGTTTTCTCATCAAGATTGAAAATAAAGAAGAGGGAAGCTTCCATGGGGTTGTATCCTCTCTCCCCCGCCCCTCTGCCAAGGATGTCTTTGAAAGTGTGAATCAGAAAAAAATGAAGAAAGGTAGGAAAGAACCACAAGAAAGAAAAGGGRGAGATGATAAATAAATAGAGCCAGAGGAGGAGAATACAAAAGACAAATGAAATGTATCCTGCACAGCCAGTTAGGCTGGTATAAAAGCTCAGGGCATGCAAACTGCATCTACTTCTGTCTCCTGGCAAAGGGTATCCCAAGAAGGATTCCCTTTCCCCGCATGGCATCTGTCCCTCTTTCAAGGGAAATTTACTGGCAAGCTCCAAGCATGTAGCTGCATTATGGACATAAAGGTCACCCAGAGGAAAGGCACGCCAGCACTGCTCTGCTCTGCTCTTGCTTTCGCTGGTGCTCTCATTGTTTCTCAGCATTGACTTTGTGGCTTGTTAGCAGATGAAATAACTTTACTGTGTTGAAGTGCTTTGGGACAGTTGCGTTTGACTCCAGCTGACCTATCCTCTCCTTCAGAGCCTGGAAAGAAAAAAACCTCTTCGTTATCTTCCGTCACTTAGTCCTCTGGAGTTTGTTGTAACTGTCTTCTACACATCTATAGTCAGGGATTACATCAAAAAGTTTCTGACATAGCAGTTTCCAATTTCTAAACAACAGCACTGCTGCTTCCTATGGGCTGAAAACATCTAGAGAAGAATAACTCACAAGAGTAATTAAAAGCAGCACGGTGAACATGATCTGGCTCAAGAAAGCCCTAAATTAAAAGATTGTATGCAAAAAGGTATCACTTCACACCAGCCCTGTTCTTCGGGCTTTCCCCTAAACAGAGGCTATTGCTGCCATCAGACTTCGGAAAGTGCCAACACAGGGGTGTTATATGGAGCCGTGAGCCTTGTAATGAGGCTATATCCCCTCATCTGCAGAATATTGTATGCATGTGAATTATCCACGTCCTCAGTGGGGTTATTACCTTGGATAACCAGCTGTCAGGGGGACATCTGGGCTCTCCTGCCACAAGTAATGTCATAAAAACATCTAACAATGACTGCCGATTCCAGAATAGAAAGTAAAGCTCCAGATGTGACCAGCTAATGTCTACAGGAAAATGATGCCATGTTTCAAAAAACAACCAAAAGCCAGAAGAAGCTATTTTCCAATTTATAAAATCAGTTAAAATACAGAAAAAGGCATTTCATTTATCTCCATATAATTTTTGGATCCAAATGTATATCCTGTGGGCCTTTCCAGGTGGTCAGAAGTGCCTCACTTTGTTGGTGGAAAGAAAAGGGCACATAAAAATGTTTCACTGAGCTGATGCTGACCCCCTGATTCCTGCTGGGGACTGCAGTCAAGAGCTACTGTGAGCTGACAGGCATGTTAGACTTGCATTCACTAGCCAAGAAACCTCCTCAGAGGCCAGCTCCAAAAAGCCAGATACATCTCCTTGGAGGAAGTGTGGTAGCTTCATCCCGCCTTCCTGGAGAACAAGAAGCCCTCTGCATGTGTGTATTCCCCTCCTCTCCCCCCCCCCCAACCTCTCTGCATTACTTTCTGCAGCATGGAAAAGTGCTGGATTATCCCATGGAAGGCACTTAGGAGTCTCTGCAAGGCATAGCAGACTGGTCATTACTTCTCATTCCTTGCGTGAAGTGACTTGTCCTAACACCAGGCACTACCATCATTGCAAYCCAGTCTCTCCCAGCCATGGGGGAACCAGTAGCACAGTGTCTGGATCAAGTCCCAGACTTAGAATCATAGAATCATAGAATCAGTAAGGTTGGAAGGGACCTCTGGAGATCAGCTAGTCCAACCTTCCTGCTCAGCACGGTCACCTAGAGCATGGTAGACAGGGTTGCATCCAGGCGGGCCTTGAAGATCTCCAGAGAAGGAGACTCCACTACTTCTCTGGGCAACCTGGTCCAGTGCTCCGTCACTCTCACATGAAGAAATTCCTCCTCACGGTCAGGCGGAACTGCCTGTGCTTCAATTTCTGCCCACTGCCTCTTGTCCTGTCACACGGGACAACTGAAATGAGTTTGTCCCCGTCCCCCTGACACCCTCCCTTCAGGTACTTGTACACATTGATCAGATCCCCCCTCAGTCTTCTCTTCCCCAGGCTGAAGAGGCCCAGCTCTCACATCCGTTCCTCCTAGGGCAGGTGCTCCAGCCCTCGGATCATCTTCGTAGCCCTACGCTGGACTCTCTCCAGTAGCTCCATGTCTCTCTTGTAGTGGGGAGCCCAGAACTGGACACAGTACTTGAGATGAGGCCTCCCCAGGGCTGAGGAGAGGGGCAGGATCACCTCCCTCCACCTGCTGGCAACASTCTTCCCARTGCACCCCAGGAGACCATTGGCCTTCTTGGCCACAAGGGCACATTGCTGGCTCATGGTCAACTTGTCATCCACCAGCACTCCCAGGTCCTTCTCTGCAGAGCTGCTCTCTAGAAGGTCAGCCCCCAGCCTGTGCTGGTGCCTAGGGTTATTTCTCCCTAGGTGCAGAACCCTGCACTTGCCCTCATTGAGCCTCAGGAGGTTCCTCTCTGCCCAGCCCTCCAGCCTGGCCAGGTCTCTCTGAATGGCAGCASAGCCYTCAGGTGTRTCAGCMACTSCTCCCAGCTTGGKATCATCAGCAGACTTGCTGAGGAGGCACTCCGTTCCCTCATCCAGGTCATTGATGAAAAAGTTGAACAGGATGGGACCCAGTACTGAGCCCTGSGGGACGCTACTAGCCACAGGCCTSCAACTAGACTCCACGCCACTGATGACAATGATCTGAGCTCTGCCTTTCAGCCAATTCTCAATCCATCTCCCTGTCCGCTAGTCTAACCCACACTTGCTGAGCTTATCTAGGAGGATGTTATGGGAGACACTGTCAGAAGCCTTGCTTTAAACCAAAGGCTCTTCACTTCTGCTGATGGAAGTCACTTGGGAAAAGTAAAACAAAAGACTCATGTAATCCTTACTCTAGCCAGCATGCTCATGAGACTCTATACCTTTTTATATCAAAAAGAAATTGAGCCATTAAATCTTTATTCCCAGGAAAGTAGCACAAAACCCACTTGACTCCTCAACAGATGCTTGGATTCTTTGGCCCTTCTGTAAGGATTGGGTTCCCGAATGCCGCTAAGCAAATGTTTACTGAAAAAACAACAGCTACGGCTGTGGAAGGATATTTACAAGTTGTTCTGTTCCTAATGTTGCTGTAGAGAGAGAGAAACATATTAAATTGGTTCTTAGGATGCGTATGACACTACAGGGAGCCGAGTATAATAAGGCAATGTGATCATAAAAACTCTCATCTCATGCTCATAAAGGGATCTGACCCTCTCTGGAATTTGTCATCGGGGATTATAGATGGATTTCTTTTTTTTATTATTATTATTAAATGTTTGCTGCCAATAGAGACCTTTTAGTTACACTCAGAGCTAGTCAGAACTCTTTGGGGCTCGTTCTCAGCCCAGCTCAGAGCCAAGAGAGAGAAGGGTATGTAACACACTGCTCTTGCACACTTCTCTATTCCCCCTGAAAATTTTTTACTTCCATGCAGGGTAGGTGAGAGTGGGTCAAAGGACTTTACAAGACTCTGTAGCCTTTTTGTGAGACCACAAATAGTCTCAATTTTACAGAAAGGGAAACTGAGGTATCTGTTTCTCACTATTTGCTGAGGTCAGACTGCAAGGGTCTGGCTGGACAGTTACCTGAGATTATATTCCACTGCATTGCCACTTGCTCAGCTGCAGCACATCATCTAGGGTTGAGATTAGGTCAGCCACTGGATCTCAGCTGACAGGTCCTGCCTCAAGGGTCACAACTTATTAAAATATAATTGCATTGTAAATTGAATGCRTTGAACTACTGTCTGATCACYATCCAAACCTTTGACCAGCCTGGTRAAGAATATTAATGATCTGATCTACAATGCCCAGGAGCCAGAGAGAAGTTTTTCTACAGGCCTCACTCAAGGGCTGTGTTTAGCTTTTCATGCTGGCTTTGCTGTATGAACAAGATCCTTCCTCCTCTCTCAGCTGGCCTGTACTGGAGGTACTAAACAGGYGTGTAAGAGACGATGCCATCTCCTAGAGTGTGTGGGTTAAGAAGGGCCAAATKCAATCAGACCTCATGCAAAACCAGGCTTGTCCTTCCTCTTTGTAGAGTTCAGAGAAGATGTGCAGAGGTAGCTGGGACTGAGACTTGAATCAGCAACACAAAAATGCTCCCAAACTAACTGACTCATCTAACATGCAGGATGTGGCAGGTCTGTATGTCATGCTATTACAGCTGTAATGCCTTCAGGACTTGAGATGATGTGTCCCAACACCCACTGACAGGGAGACACACCAGCCATGGTGGAAGACAGCATGTGGGGATGAGTTTTGCGGTTTTGCTGTGCTGCACTTGCTTGTTGGTGATGTGCTGCCTGGTGGCTCTAAGCCACTCCAMATGGTGGACTCTAGTGAAGGAAACCCTCAAAGGTCTGCTTAGGAGGTGTGATGTTTGGGGAAAATCAGTGGGAAAATTTTGCTTTYGGAACTCCATTCTAAATGAAGTCTGCCCGGTTGGGAAAGCAGAAAATCCAGTGTGATAAGATGTAAGTATTCAATCCAAATCAGTTTAACCTTTCACCCCTGGAGGCAAAACATTGCTCTTTGGGGAAGTTCAAGCTATCCCACAGACATTGAGCCTAGTCAGCAAGTAGAGCTGGGAGAGAAGCTAGGACATCTTTTAAAATGTCAGCCCTCGGGCAGGAATCCACAGTCAAGGAGTCTTTAATTCTGCAGGAAGGGTAATGTAAGCAGATTAAGGAGAAAGTATAAACTGGGCCCAATCCCAGCACCAAGGAACAGCCAGAAAGCAAGACACAGGCAGACAGGAGTAGAGATTAGCAAATAGGAAGGTGATACACTAGATTACAATGTGCAAAACAAATGCACCTTGAAACATCAACAACATCTCGCTGTAGCTAGTACTAGGATTTAATATTTTACTGTCTCCTGTGTGRGCGCTCAAGATCCTCCTCTGTAGGGCTGGACAGGAGAAGTGGCATCACAGCTGGCTGCTGGGCATGGTGCAGCAGCTAGTGACCTACCCCAGCGCTTGGCTGTGACTCCTCCACAAGGTCTGGATGATGGAGATATGGAAGTTGAGCTCAGCTAATGCTCTGTCACTATGTCTCCYCTTGCAGCTCAAAACCATCTCCCTCTAACACCCCTGGTCTATCCRAAGTAAGACAGAGCAGATGAATGGTTTCACTCCAGCGCTGTTCTCTGGAATTGATTGCACACCATCTGCCGTGGCATATGCTGTTCACACGACATGCCGACTGCACTGATGAACAAACAAAATTGGATCCACGGGTAGACGAGCGCCATTAATGAAACGTCACCAGGATCCTTTGGATCCTGCAGAGCTGTGAACATGCTTGRCACTGCGGAGGGGGCTCCATAAAACGTTTGGGGGAGGTTATCCAGACCATGGCACAGAGCACATCAAAAGAAGGGGTTATTTAAGAGAGTGTAGCAGAAATGCAGCACTTTACACACAGCAGTAATAGAAAGATGATGTTGAGCTTAAAATCTCACTTTGGTAACGACTGCAATTAGAATAGAGCTCCCATTAAAAGAAACACAATTCTGTTGTGTACACAGGCAGAGAAGAGTAAATACTCATTACTTTATGCATTTTATCTTTTTGTATGAACGTGGGCAATCAAAGGCTCCTGCTTGCTAGCAAATGAGCTAGTTTACTGTAACTCATCCGCTCTGCCTGCTCTGGGTGGGAGACTGGAAACAAGAGCTGTGCCGTGCCACCTCTTGGATGCGAATTCCTCTGGCCTGCTTGTATCCAGCTGTGCTCCACTGTCCCTCCTTCCAGGTCCATCTCAGCTCCTGTCCTCAGGTCCATCAAGCCTTCTGTTTGCTACCTACCCTTTTGACTGGAAAACTCTCTGTGACCACAGATGTTTCACCATCAGATAGCTCTCTCCAGATTGCAGGAAGAAATCAATTGCATGGAAGACCTGGAATGCTGCAGTGTAGCAGGCCATGGAAGCGGCTGGACAGAGCTTGGGTGTGAGATTACAGAATAAGATGAAACAATTAGTACATTAATCCAGCTCTTAGACCTGATAGACCAGTCTTCTCTATCATACACTCGTAGGGTGACCTCAGCAGTATCATTGAGTCTACTCAAGGTGAAGTTCCCTGTCTGTCAAATAAGAAATGAAAGAATGGCTGTGAAAATAAACAAATGCAATGTGTTGGCTACCTGTGTCCTACACCTCAGAAAGATTTCCTGGAACAAGAGGAGGTAAAGGAAAATTCAGAGATGGAGGGGTGAGTGAAACCTGTTTAAACCCATTGTCCCTGCAGGGTTTCCATTTACCATGGAGAAGCTTGTCTCCCATGCCATATGATAACAGAAAATGAGCAGCAAATTGACCCATTAACAGGGCACCCAGCTGGTTATGCTCTTTCTTAAAACCTTCATATTGATATGTAGAGCAGAGGCCACCCTAGCACATGAAATGATGTTTGGTCAAATAGTTTATTATGCTGAAAAATGCAAATTTGGCTTGACTGAAATTCTCAGTGAACTCATTTTCTAGTCATTTGGTCAAAAGCCACTTRTAGGATTTTTGGGGGGTTGCTTTTTAAATTATTCTGTGTAGAAAAGTCATAACACTTTGATTTCAATATTTTTATCACACAAAATGTTTTCATTTTTCATTTTCCAGTGCTGCCCCATTTCAGAATTTAGCAAAATGCAGTGACTATGCTACAATTAAAATGAGAGGGAAAAAGCAACAAAATGAAACATTTCCTTTGGGACAGGAAAAATAATATCCTATCTCTGTGCATCCTGAAATGTTTTTTTTTTCCTGCTTTGGAGGGAGGGGCAGCAGGAATGCTGCATTTTTAATTTTGCTCTGTTCTTCAAGTTCTGCTTTGGGTGGGCCCAAGATGCATTTAAACAAGTTATTGCTACAGTTCTCCCAATTAAAATGGAACAGCTTACTTCCCACAGCACAGGAAAGAGTGCAAATAGAATCACGAGGAATTAGGAGGAACAGGAGCCTTTCTTATGAAAATTCATAGATTTCCAGCCTGAAAGCTGATTGTTGATTCTCTTTGGTCATGTTTTTCATTTTGACACATGCAGTGATACTTCACTCTGACTGTAGGACAGGATTCACCTGTGGGGCCCCTTAGGGAGAAGGTCCACGGTCAGAGGCTGTAGCTTCTATCCGTCTTGTGCCCAGAACTGACTCCATCCTGTGAAAAAGGAAGTCTAGTAACGGAGGAGCTTCCAGTCCCGGATGGGACATGAAAACATTCTGCAAACCATCGCCTCCGCTCACCCAAATCCACGTTATCAGGTTTGGTAGGTGCCTATCACACAGGGCTACACATACAACATGCCATGGATTGTCTCAGGAGTCCTGCAGGAAGAAGGTGGCAGGGATGGAGTTGATGGAGGACATCAACCAGCAGTGACTCGTTTCCGGAGGATAGGCTCTGTGCAGTGGGCAGCAAGCTGAGCATGCTTGTGATTTACCAGAGAAAATCTGGCATTCATGAAACTCTGTGTCAGTCCCAGTAGCCCTGCTGATCTCCCTCGGCCCTGTAAATGGGAGGACTCTAAGGTCACATCTGTCCTAGCAAAAGAAGCAGGCCATGGGCTATTTTATTTCTTCGTACTGATGCAGTTTGAGAGTCCCAGCACCAGCAAAGGTTAGACCGGGTGAGGAACACATTGCTCCGTGTTTCACAGAGAGAGCAGCACTGCCTGACAAGCTGCACTCTCCCGTCCTCCAGGTTGGGTTTTCTCTGTGTGCTCACTCCTGACTACGTTGTCTCACAGGCCACAGGGTCAGGTGAATCCCAGAGAGGAGAGCTGCAGGGGAGCAGCCCCAGCCGCCTGCGCTGGGGGGAAGAGGGGCTGCTCCGCACAGCACAGCAGTGTGCAGCCAGGCCGGGAGCTGCTGCGTTGCCTGCTCAGCGGAAGGCGATTAGAGAAGCAATGCTGTCGTGGGAAGCGACTGTCACTTTTCATTTGCAAACTCTTCTCTGCAGGGATCGCTTTTACACCGTACACAAGAGCACCAGGGAGCATCTTCCTTTCTCGTTTTGGAGAGAAGCTTAGATCATCAATATTGTTTGCTAAGGCTCTGTCCGGAGAAAAGAAAGAGCTTTGAAATGTTGGGTTGAGATCCTGTAGGGAAGCAAAGGGGGGAAATATGTTCTGCTGAGTTCAGAAGGAAAAAAAAAATCACCAGATTAAAATGGAAGAAAAATAAAGGGATTCAGATTTACGTATTAGTCTGAAGAATGAGACACAGAAATTCCTGTTAGTCTGATTTCCTGTGCAGCCCAAAGCATCAGAGGCGTATCTATCCTCCTCTTCTCTTGGCAAAATGGTASAGCTCCCATGAGAATGGCTCTGCAGGCTCTGCTTGGTTTCACAGGACTTCAGGACCTTGAGAACTAAATGTGCTCATTACGGCTGGGGCCTGCACTTCATTTTGGCAGTGGTGAGGAGTATGTCTCTACAGGGAATTACTAYGAAACCAGCCAATTCTTCTCATGTTGGTCACCTGTGAGAGAATTTGTTTGCTTTCTCTGGGGCCATTCTTGGTGGGCCCAGAGTCAGTCAACTCTTTAACGCTGTGATCATTGCAACGCCCCAGAAAACAGGGAACTGTGCTAGACCCACTGTGGAAAAGTACAAAGGACTATTTTCGGTGGAAATGTTCACCCCGATTTTTTCTAACATGATACAGGACTGCATTCAATTCTTCCTGAGGGCAGTTCAATTTCCCCTTATCACCTTCCCTGGCAGAGTGGTCTCTCCCCAGTCACAGGCTGGCAAGGACTGGATGTCCATGTAGGAAGTCAGTGTGGGTTTTTTGAGATTAGCTGATCCCAAGGAAAAGTAATATTTGTGAGGCCTGTTTGARCAAAAGGCCCTGTGTGCTGATGCTGGTCTGTGGAAGAAGAGCATCCCTCTCCTGTCCCTTTTTCTCCCAGTTGCTCCACTGGGCAGAGTACCAGAGATGTACTGGGACCCGTGTCATGGCCCTAAGTCCCAGCAATGCACTCAGGCTGGGCAAATTCAGAGCCATCATAGCTGTCATCTACTCTTGCCAATTCCTGGCAGCTCCCGATGCAACTATTTCTGGACCCATTTGGAGCCTCTTAAGCCTCCACAAAGGACAGACCTCAGTGTGCTGTGCTCCCTTGCAGGACTAACCATGTCCGAACTGGAATGAGGAACCTGAATGTCATTTCAACGTGAAGGCAGGAAGTGGGAGAGAAAATGCCTGGGCACACCTATCTGTGGAGCAGAAGCTGCAAGATCCTGATTTGTCTATAAGACTTTGGCTGATGCTAACGAAGTAAATTAGTGTCAGAGTAGGACTTTAAACAAAGATATTTCCAACACCCAAACAGGTAAAAATCCCTCTTTGTCCTCCTCCACTCTATGAGACTAGTCTCTCCAGTTAATCTGTCTCCTTTCTCCTTTCCTATCCTGTTATTGTTCAGCATCGAAAAACCCTAACCTCAGGCATTCATGCAGCGTTAATTTTGACTGATAGCTGCCTTCCAGCCTGAGGAAAAACAGCTGCTGAATGTGCAAGGTTAGTACCATCCTTCTGCTGCTGTGGGCCTGGGATGCATTTGCTTCTCTGTTCAAAGCAGGGAGAGTACTCAGAAGATTGGTAGGTGGTGTGAGTCAGGGAAGGCATTTTTATAGCAGCTCTCCAGGCCTGAGTTTATGTTCCTGTTTGCTCTGTGCCTGGTTCAGGGTTCCTTGAGAGAGAGGGAAGAGGAGGATGAGGAAGTCACAAAGAGCTGGAGCATGGGCTCAGTGGAGAGGGGATGGACCTGGAAAGGCTGATGCTAGATATGAGCATCCCACCCTGGGAAATCAGAGGATGCTCTCACTGGGAGTGCTAGCTTATCCCTGCGAGGTAATTTTGGCCATTCCCATTATTCATAATCCTAGTCCTTCTCTTTTGTAACTGACAGCATATAAAATAGCTTAGGACAAATTTGCTCGCTTGCAAGAGGGAGGGAGCTCCTGCATGGGGAGTGGGTGGATATGGGGGCAACCAGCCTGGTGACACAGTGGCCATACTGCCAGATGGTGTGCTGTCTCACTGGTGCAATGAGGCTTTCTGGATTCTCAGCTGCTGGTAAGTTCCTAGTAGCCTCAAAGAACAAGACAGGGAGGTTTATATTTGTATAGGTATCCCCATCCCATCTCGCCATCCCCAGAAAAGTGAAAGCTCCATTGCATGTAGTTCTTCCAAGTTCTTGTGCAGTGTCTGTCTGTTAGAAGAACCCATGTCCTCTTCTCCAGCCCTTGCTCACCCTGCTGGGCATCGGTCTTCCCACATACACAACTTTCTTTAGGCTGCATTGCTGAATCCATGGGAGACCATCATAGTGTGTTGGGATGCGGCACCCAGCATCGAGAGTCCAGCTAGGAAGTCTCCAGCTCTTGGTCCTCACAAGACACCAAGGGACCACCATCTCCACTTTGCAAACAGGAAAGTGAGGTACAGAGAGGCTGCAGACAGCTTTTTAAAGAGGAATCACRTTCCTCAGCACCAAGGTTGTACAAGAAAGTCGTAGGGAGGCTGGGACCTGAAACTACATCTCCTAAATCCTAAGGCAGGTGTGCAAACACCTGATCATCCTTCTCAGTGCAAAGGCTTCTACCAGAAGTGCTGCAATGACTTGAGACCACCTCCTCCACCCTGTTATAATTAGTTGTGACAACTGTTTTCTTCAGAAAGAACACAATGAGAACGCGCGAGCGGCTCTGTGGCCACAGTGGCACAGCTCACTTCTGTCAAGGCCTAGAAAAGCACAAATCTTTAATGCCTCCAGGCTCTGACAGCAGTGACAAAATTGTCATCTTTCCTTTCTAATACTAATTTACCATTGTTTTTTAGGGGGAGACAGCTCATTCAGATCCCAGTTCTTGACCATCCCAGGCTAGGTGAAATGAAATTGTTTTATCACAGTGAGAGTTGCATGAGAAACTGGTGAACCTGAGATCTGGAATGGCAAAATGTAGGTTTTTTTTTCTTTTTTTTGTTGGGCCTTGATGCCTTGCTGTCTTTTTTTTCCCCCTTGTGGAGCCACACCACTGGAGAAAATGCAGAGCAGTTTTTTTTCTGTCAACCCTATGCACACAGACATTTCTTTTCCCCAGCTAGGATAGGGGAGGAATCTGAGAAYGTGTGTTGTCTTTTAAGGAGTCTGTTAGAGTGCTTACAGCAAATGGCTGGAGCGTGACATAAATATGTAGACAGATTCATTAGCTGCAGTAGCAGGTGGGTATTTCAACCGCTGCAGCAAGTGGGGTCCTGACCCAGAGGTGTGCGCATTCACTCCTCGCATGTGTGCAAATGTCCCCACATACGTACACTGCAGGGAATGCTGCTGGGGAAAGAGAAAACCTTCCTCCAACACGGAGCCTTCCCAAGTAAGTGTGGGGTAGCGTCGAGTTTTCACCTCCAGCCCTGTGCATGGCGTAGAAAGAGATGTTCCACTTCTGCAGAGCAGCGCAGCAAAGGAAAAGCCAGCTAGCAATTCTGGGTAAAGGTGAAATCAGGGTTCTCTTCAGCACCATCACTCACTGCTTCTCTCCAGCTCTCTCCAACTTGCAGTGGAAACAGGAAAATGCTTGTGTCCAAGCTCCCTTGCACAAGTGTTTCATCCTCTGATTGGCCTTTGCTAGGGAAGCCAACCCTGCTGAAGGCAATTCTTGGCTCCCATCCTGAGGAGTCCCAAGCCTGACTAGTCCCAGTGGCTTTCCGAATGCTTAGTAATGGCCTTGTAGCACTCAAAAAGAGATGTTCCCCAGATCAAGGCTACAGAAGCCCCATCTTCCCAGAGGGACCCTCACACCAAGCCATGTATGTGGCCGTACATCTAATCTGTATGTTCACATACCTCCAATATGCATGTATGAATACATCACTTAAATATAAAATAACCCAGGGCTCTAAGTAACTGCTGGATGTGGGGAGACTAGGCTGATTCTTTATTTCCAAAGCAAAGACCTGAAACTTCCCAAGTCCACTCAAAAGCTGGCAAAATCACAAGTAAGATCTCCAAGGACAACGGAAGCCTATAATTGCACTATTTTRTTTTCTTCTTGCAAATGGCTGAAACCAGTCCCTAAATATAAGGTATGTACATACGKGGAGGACAGGCAATCAGCTTTTCTTACTGCCCCTGCTCTCATCTTTCCCTAGCAAAATAACCCTTTCTCCCCGACTTTCTCACCTCCTTTCCTCATACTGCCTCTTCCCCTTTTTTCCAAGTGACTTGTGAGACTTGGCTTATTATCCAGAATCCAAATGGACAGAGRCTGGGTCTCTGCAGCTTAAAATACATCCTCTGAGCTCCCACCCCAACACTGCCACGGGACTATATTGTCCATAAGAAAGCAAACCACCAGGCGTTTCTCCCTTGCAAGCCATTTCGCCATCCACAGCCAGCTCTGTAATCCTCCCTTTGTGGAYGGCAAAATGCTAATCTTACCAAATTGCACGGCCCTGCTCTATCACTACCGCAGGCTAAAAATCAAAGCTTGTTTGACATAAATGGCATCAAGTGGCACCATTATAACCTCCACACTACAGAGACCAGCTGTAAAGCTGGTGTCAAAAGGAATATCTCTCCATGTATTATCAGCTGATTTAAATACTAATGAGCCAATAACCACATTTGAGCAGAATAATGAACATAATAATAGAAGCTATAAAAAACAGAGGTACCTGCTATATACCTAGAAATGTTTCCAGGCTCCTTTCTACCAGGTATTAATCCTATTAGTTGCTCTCTCAGGGGGAAGAGGGGAAATGAAGTCYAGCAGTGCCCAGATACAGCTATGGAAAGGTATGTGAAGGCACTGTATCTGGAAGGAGCAGTTGCCAGGTTTATTTTGTATTGTTGTCACACYTGTTCCAGTGAGAAACCTTCTGGATCTCACTCCATTTGTGGTCTGAATGGCAATCACTCTGTTCTTCCTGGTTTCTGGTGGCTTGTCTCCTGGCTTGTACATGAGTGCAGAGGTCTAGAAGACCTTCTGAAGGAAGACGGTACAGTTGATGAAGAGCTGGATGGCTGGAGGTCACCAAATCTCCTTTGCCCTCTCTGCCCATCAGGCTGTGTGAAGCCATAGGGCAAGGCTATAGACTGGGCCCTTGGTTTCCATGTCTTAGACTAGATCCTTGCTGTCTGGCCCACACCTCAGCCCCAGGGACCTCCACAGTGCAGAAGAGCCCAGGCGCCTAAAATTTGAAGGCCTTGATATAGACTCTTCCTGAATCCAATGGAGCATTTTCATGTTTATGAACCTCTGGGTCAGCCTGCGGCACGACATCAGCTCTCAGTGCTAGGTAGCATTAACGACCGCTTATCTGCTTTCTGGCTGCTATCATTTCATCTTTATTCACTGTTGTTGTATTTTAATTTTCCTTCTCAGACTTATAAAACTAGGCTACAAGCAGAGGATTGGAAATGAAGAAATGCACCAGAGAGGCAGTATAGCAAAAGAATGAGGAAYGAAGAGCAGTAATAAAATGAATTATCCAAAAAATACACCTCTTCCTAAGTTTCTTGATCAATTACTATAAGTAAGACTATAAGTTTTTACAAAGGAAGAAAAGAATTAAAAAAATAAAAGCAACAAGGAGAAAGGAATTAACTGGAGAGGAATATRAACTATGTTAAATAAGTGAAGTGTTAGGGAAAGATGACATCATGCATTGGGAAAGGACTCGATTGCTTTTCTAGCCTAGTCAAGATGTCCAAAGGAGACTGGGGCATTCAGGGACATTCAGGAGGACAGAAGTGACCTTGTAGAGTGTCCTTGGGGGAGCCAAGGTTTTAGAGAACTGAGRAGGGGAGTCAGATTTTTTTCCTTTTTTAACGTCACAGTTGTCAGATCTGCGCTGGTTCTCCCTAATGATTTAACATCCACCCTACCAATGGAGCAATTAAATTCTTGTGGGTTGATATCTACAGCAAGGTTAGGAAATAAATGTTCCTAGAGGGTGAACAGTCCCTTGATTTCAGAGATGTTCCCTACAAGCAATGGTTGAAACGCAGTGTGTGAAAGGGCTGGGAAAAGACTCCAGTTTTCTAGTCAATCAGGCTTGCATTATATTTTGGTAACAAAACCTTTAAGAACAGATGACTCATTTGGCAGGAGCTGTAATGTCCCTTTGGTGAAGGACATTTTTGACCTTCTGGTGCAGCATGTGCATGGCTGGGTAACTTAGGACCATGAGCAGCAGTCTATAGAAGTGTGAAGGTTAATGAGATGTGATGTAGAAGAAGTCGACTGATACCTCTCATAACACGTGTGTAATGGGCTGAGTGTAGATCAGGTGAGGTCCAGACAAACCATTGAAGGGATGAATTCTGCTTCTACTGCATCCACAAAAATCTGGAGTGATTGGACCAATGTATTTATATATTTGTATATATTTTATCTATATTTATACCAAGTTGACAGAGAGCTGCATCTTTTTAATGGAGAATTAGCCAGTGACACTGCAGAAGTCTGCATAGACAACTTGCAACCTTACAAGTGTCGGCAAGAYGGTTTCAAAGGGGCTGATTTCATCATAGCAAGAGGTTTGGGAGCATCTCTTGTCAAACTGACACTGATTGCATGAGATCTGAGTCTGGCCAATGGCACGCAACCTCTGCCGTGGGAAAAGCCTGATGTCTCAGAATAGGACGTAACTTGTCACCTGAACCATGGGGCATGGGCATAGCTGTGTCCTAGAGGAAAAGGGAGCATCACCTCATTACCCTCCCAACTATCGTGTGCACATGCCCCATCTGGCACAAATGCTATCAGAAGTGGCTTTATCAACCCCTGTCCTCCTACAAGGAGGGTGCTGCTGGTTGGGACCCAGATTTAACAGCGGAGGAAGACAGAGAAGGTTTTTCTCCCCCTGGGGAGAGATGGGTCAGCACGTTCTTCTAAGCTGGGTAGGAGTCACCATCTTGGTTACTTTAGGGAGGTGCTTTGGGGGCTTTTCTGCGGCTTAGAAATCTGTTCTGTCATTTCTGGCTGGCACTGAGATGCCCTGGGGATGGGACTGYGAGAGAAGAGAAAGAAAAAGTTCATGTTCTGAATAGCAGATCAGGCTCTGTCTGAAATCAGCTCTGTTTCCACTGTACTGAGAGTCGACAGCAAAATGTCGTCCACATGTTTTCAATGCGTTTTCCTGCCCCTGACATTGGAGCAACCCAGTTCCCCGCTTCCCAGCTAGAGCGCACTGGGACTCCCTACCTCCACCATGTGAGAGCGATCACTGTTGTCATTTTATTCTTAACAGCACAGATATTGTCTGTCAGAGATATCTGCCATGTACTRGTTAAAGCTTTCCAAGACCGCATAGCCAGGGCTGGATATCTAGTATGCCAAAAATTTTAGTTTAAATTGTTCAAGTTTTGGCGACATTTATAGCTGTTGAAAACAGAGCCTTGGAAAACCAGCTCCTAYGCAAGCTTAATTCTGCCTGGGGGTTGCCCCTGTTAACAGCCGAATTAACTCACCCCTGATCTGTGGGACAGCAGAAATGACTCACTGATGACATGTGCTGATGTTGAATTTAAAGGGCATGGAGATGGGTACAGGCAGACAAATCAGTGTATCCGCAGAGCTGAGATAATGAGGCAGGATCTGACAAATATGCAGATACCTCTTCCTTARAGCATCAATGAATTAGCTGAGTTTTTGGCAAAATTAGAAGTCATGCTGTAGAGATCTTGTTTGCCCCAGCATTTGCTTAAGTGCCCAGTGTCTAGATGGAGGAGAAGGCGCATTATGATTATGGTAGATAACTTCCCACTTCACCAAAGAGGTGCACTGTTATCAGCGATTTCAGCAAGAGAGAGTGTCTCYGGCCCCATGAATTGTGCTTATCACAGAATAACATGCTGTTAAACTATAATTCACCATGGAAAGTTTCTTTTTAAGCTGTTTTAAGAACTGATAAGTTGATAGAAGGAGCCCAGCTCGCTTATAGTGACCTTTAAAAAGAATATGACAGGGTTTCACTGTCAAAGTTGTTTTGGCTGAGCGTGAGCCGCGGCTGTGTATATGCTAGCAAATTCAAAAACTGATGGCTGATATCCTGGGGAGAGATGACAGGTAAACAAAGCTTTTGCCCATTTCCTCTCTTCTCTACTTGGCACCCATTGAGTGGAGCCCGGACAAGAAAGACCCAGGACTAGAGACCATGCCATCATCTTGTACTTTCTTTTCCTCTCAGGAACTGCAATCTGTAGCATCTTGCTTGCCGGCTGTTGTGATGGCAGTGCTGGTCCAAGGTGGAAAATCAACACRGCTGCTGGAGGTAGTGGGCTGTTTCCACCAGTGTGTGCAGCATTTGYGCCACATGCAACCATGTCCTAGCTTTGGGACCTTCCTGCAAGCCCAGTTGGTGCAGTGATCATATTCGTGTGTGTCTGTAAAGCTCTTCCCTTCTAGGATGAGTGTCAGCAGGGGAATTAAACCAGAATTGTATCCATAGGGCACCTGAAGATCACTGTGGCAAGGGGAAAACCAGACACGTTGGCACTCTGTGCTGAGGAACTACACAAGGATCCCAAGAGAATCATCCCAACTTGGGATGATTCTGCAGCAGAATTTCAATAAATATTTCTACTTGCTAACAGATACATTGAAAAAACAAGACAAAACAAAACACCCAGGCTACCAGMCCCATTATTTTAAATCTAGGCTGGGCAAATCTAACTAGAAAACACACAGTGGGGGACAAACCTTTGCTAGCAGTGAGGTAGATGAGATACGTTAATAAGATCTTTTCCCATCTCTAATTTCTATRAATCTAACTGCTCATGCAGAAAGCAGGCACTGAGAGATTTGGAAAGCTATTTGTGTGGGTAATTGACATTATTTTCTCTGCTAGGCAGTACGCCCAACTTCCAGTGTTAATATAAACATTTTTTTAAATGAGGGCTGGTACATTTTGTAAGCATGTATTTACATGCAAYGTATTTACAGCCAAAATGAGTAATAAATAAATGCATCTACATTTGGTAGAATATTTTATCTCCTTGGAAAAAGAAATCTATTCAGGTGTGCCAGGCTTGTTCATTCTGGCTGGATTCAGCAAAACATTTTGGTTAAAAGCACAAAACAATATGTTCGGTTTTTTTTTCGGGAAGATGTGAAATGGTCTTTGATTGCAATTTTGGAACAAAATATTTCCCTTTTGGAGGTGTGAACAGATGTTTCAGAATTGACCTGCTTTTAATTATAGAAAAGGCTTAAACAAGGAGAGGAAGGGTTTATTCAAGATTTGGTTCAACCTGTAATTAAATGCCTTTTTCTTTTTTGCATATTTTGATTGAGTGAGAAACTTTTTAAAAGTTTGACCTAAAAAATGTCTTTCTGCTTTTCTTCTAGCTATGCCAAGTGGAACTAAAGCTTCAGTTGTCCTGTAGGGATGTAATTGGTCTGTGATTTCTCTTCTCCTCCCTGAACACTTTGACCACAGGAAGCARTATTTAAATAACTTGGGTATAATTTCCACCCTCTGACTTGGACCTCTACCTCTGCAGCCCAAGGGAAGAGCAAGCTCTGAAAAGCAGAAAGGTCATATAGTACAGAAAGAACTTCAGACAAATCAGCTCTGTGACAAATTCCCTCCTTAGGGCAAAGCAGTGTTGTGTTCCCAGGATCATGTAACTCCCTGTTATTAGCAGATGATAGAGCAATTATTAACTGATTTCCTTCTGCTCAACTGCAAATCAAAGAGCCGGGACCGTGGGTGGTGGGAAGACAAGCAGGTAACTGCCCATTGTAACAGAGYCCTTCTACAAGAGTGGGGAGCCAACATCCACGTGCCGGTATAGCCGTGCAAGTGCTTTTCCCTTTTGGAAGGGGAGGCTTGGACAGCTCGGTTGTTGTGTCGGAAGTGGGAGAGTGCGGCCTGTAACTGGAACAACTACGGTGAAACTTAGTGAATGGGACTGGCAATTGCATTCTCCTCGTGCCTGGAAGCYGCAGCCCTGAAGAATCTGCTGTGGGTGAGTTGCGCAGCCAGAAATGGAGTTTGTCCACCATCAGAAAGACATTTCATGAGCTAATGTAAACCCAGCTTCATGCTATTTGCCATAGTTGAGATGCCACGTAGTTCCTGTGGCTTTGCCATGCTGCAAAAAGAAATACGGCCRCAAAAAATGTTTCCTGGGAGGATCTGCTGGCAAACAGAGGAGAAGTGAAAGCCTGGGATGAAAGCATCCTTTTCTCAACTCTAAGAAAGATTTGGAGCTGCTCAGTAAATATCTCTGCTTAATGACTGTATGTGATGAACCTGAGGGTGGGAGCTGGAGGCTGTGCGGTACTCTCCCATCAAGGTTGGCATGCTGTCCTGTCACGGCTCAGGCACAGCGTGAGAACACCAACAGCTTCTGTCATGGTCCTGCCTACCTCTGTGCAAGAGCAGTCATGCTGGCTCAAATCACCTTCCATGCTAGGTTTGCACTAAAAAGGCTGATTTTGCACGGACGTGGGTTGAAGCCTTCATAAGTTTCCATCCCAACAGCTCTGTTGAGAGACTACCAAGAACAGGAAAGAAGTTGTAATGATCAGCTGTGGGCAATAACATCCAAGCATTTGCAGAAGCACYTCCAAGCATTTGCAGAAGTCTGCATATAGATCAACCATATCTCTTAGGAAATACCCTTGTTTTAGGACAAATACTCTTGCTTACGCTGTTAAATCCAAAYCAAAAGGACAGAAAATCTTAAAGTTTGGATTGTAAACGCCTACAATCATCTTGCTCTGATAATGGAGCAGAAAACACTGCAGAAGCTATTTTTAAGGTAGGGAACTGTTGATTTCTTAGCCATTCTCTAAGTCTAGCTGCTGAGCACTAGCAAAGAGCTCTGTTGCTAATGCAGTACTCAGATGCCTCTCTTTCCTAATTCTGCTGCAAATAAACACATGACAATAAAAGACAGAGAGAGAGAGARARAAAACATGGCAGGTGTATCTGAACAGGGTTTTATAACTTTCCTGATGAGTGCAGCTTGGCAGGGTAAAAAGCTGGGATCAGTTCTATAGGGCATCTACAGAAGACACAAAAAACATTGAGTTAAGTCCCTACTCCCAGAATGGGGAGAGGAATGACACACGGTCATGAATGYCCTCCCCTGTAGCATGAGTGGGGTGTGATGAACTACCAGAGTCTGTTGGCAAGGAAAGTTGGGAAAATATATCACCTTCCTGAGGTGAAACTCACCTCCTCCCCTCCCAGGGAAATGTGATATTGAATATATTAAATACAGAAAATCCCACTGTGCTTTCAGAGGGATGTATACAAGTTGATGGCCCCATGCTGGGACCAGATATGTATGAAGTCATTGTTTCTCTCTGGAAAGGCTGCAAATGAAGTCTGGAATTTATTATCTTCCTGCCCTCTAGCCTCAGAAACAAAGTCATAAGATGGTCTTTGGAGACAAGTTAATTTAGGTTGGAAACATCTAGTGAGACCCTGGCCAGCTGAATCCAGAAGGTAACTCCTGTTAGATTCACTGTTCACCTAAATAGCCATCTGAACAGGGTGTGACAACAGAGTCCAATTGCTCATTAAGGTTTTTTTTTAACTACAAACATCTATAGGAAAGAGAGGAAGWCAGTCCTCATGTTAGCAATGCTAGCCAGGAGGCCAGCTACATGGGGGATGCCTCCCTCTTTGGACATGGCTTGATACCAGAAACTCATTTCAAGGAATGTTATTTGGGGAGTGCTAACTGCCATGGGACCTATGACTCCTATATAACTGGGCTAGAATCTAAGAAGCTAAAGATTATTATTATTATTATTATTATTATTATTATTATTATTATTACTGTCAATTGTCTTGGAGATTTCATTTGAAATAAAAGAAAACCCTGATGGGATTCTCATCGGCCAACTTTTGGTACAAACATGCAGAGACCACAAGCTCTTCTGGGGACCTTCAAAGGATGTAGGAAAGAAGAGACTCTTCTTTTCACTMATGGAATGGTGGCCCAGGAGAGAGGTAAAGTGACCAGCTGTAAAGTCTTGGAAGAACTCAGATATGAACCAAGACCTTTCAAATCAGTTGTTCTCCACGGTGTGTTCCGAACAGAGATATAACACCTTTTGCTACACTGAGTGCTAGATGTAGATGTCCTAGGGAGTCCAGCCAGCTACTGAACAGCTACAGAAGCCACCAAGCTCCTTGAAGGATAAAGGAGCTTTTGGCATGTCATCAGATCATTGCTCTTGCTGTAGCTCCCTTCCAGGAAAATAGAGATAATACAGCAAAGAAACAATGCCACTAAACTTGCTATCAGTCCTTCCTTGCTTATTCCTCCCACCAAACATTTCCTATCAGCATTCAATGAGCTAATCTTCTCCTTTTGTCACTGAAACAAAAACACTTGCTCATTTCATGTCATCTACAAATACTGCAAGAATAGAAGAATGCAGCCATTAATTATGGAAATTACCATTAGGAGGGAAAATTATAGTCATTAAAATTGAGGTGAAATTCATTTGTACTTTCCTCAACTTCTCCTTTCTACGTGTTTATAAAGTCACCAACTTAATGCCKCCAGAAAAGACCTTAGAATGCAGCAAACTGAAAAGTTTGAGAGATCTAGATGGCATGCTGTCACTTCCAACAGCCCTTTTGTTTTACTCATGCAAATATTTTTTTCTTCCTCCCAGCCATGCAGGATCTGGAGCTCCACARGAAAAGTGCTTTGGTCTTCCCTGTGGCCCTAGCTGCACAGCTGTGACCTTTCTTGGCATGATGAAAGATTTGCCTTGAATGGCCTTTATCCAAGCAGTGTGGTCTCTGGCAATGTCCTGACATGGCTGATTCTCACAAAGAAGGAGGATGAGCAGTAAGTGACTAGAGGTCACCTGATGATGATCTGATCACTCTGGATCTTGTTAGGCTTTCTGTTCGCTTCCATTCACCCCTTCCTTCTCCCTTGTACTCTGATACACCTAATCTGGTGCTACTGCCTCTATGCCCTCTTGCTTGACCTAATCTGATACCAGACTTTGTCATGTGCTTCATTGAAAGACCCCGTCACTGGGTCGGAACAGGTTCTTGATGCAAACCCTAAAGAAGTAGAATAAATATCACGCAGGCTACAGGCCATTGATAAAAAGTCTGCTGAGTCTCCCAACTAGATGAATTTGGGGAAAATGCTATATGAATTTGGGACAATTTTTTTGGATTCCTAAAACCTTAACCTAGACAAACTGAGAAGTCATGGAGCTACAATGTCAGTGGCTTTATGATTCCCTGATACTGGGCAACTGAAGGTTGGAAAATGTAGCACAATGCATTTACACTTCTTTTACTGCGTGCCCAGAACTTGAGATGAGGCCCTCCTGGAGGTCATTACCTAGGGAAGGACACRCAGAAGAATGGAGGCCCAATGCCAGGTTTGTTTTCTCCCATTCRTCAATACCTCTTGTAAGTGCTGCCTTCCACTTCCTCAGCTTAATGTCCCTATGGATCCTGAAGGGGCAGGGCTGAATAATCTTACAGTTTCTGTCTAAGAAATATATGGGAAGGGATCATGGATGAGCATGGCTAGAGACAACATGGAGAAATACCAAAGCCCACTGGAATGAATAAAAAATCTCTTGTTGACTTTATTCTGCTATGCAGCAGATCCAGGGTGCATAAACTCTTATGCTGAAGGTAATCATGGGTGCTGGGGACCAGAAAAAGATTTCCAGTCACTGGAGTGTTTTAGGTACATCAGAAAGCAGATCTCTATGCCTGCTGAGAGTAACATACCCTTCAGAAGGGGTGGTGGTTAAACAGGATGGGCAAAGGAGAATTCAGCAGGGGACAAAATGTACCTCATCAGATCTGTTGACCCTTGGTGTGCWTTTCCTTTGCCTTTTTCCTGTGATGCCTGGATGAAATATCTCCAAGTAAGGACAATTGTGTCCAATCATTCAGCTCATTTTGTTCCATGAGCTGTAACAACACTAAGGCAGAAGACGCTAATCCAGATCAGAGGCTTAATACAGGAACCAGCAGCCAGTTATACTAGTGAGGAATATGAGCTCATGTGCTAAACTTGGTTATCATCATCTGACTCTGCTGATATTGGTGGTGATTAGTGGGTGTTAAGGGGGATCTGATTCATTGGTCTTATGCTAGATGATGGATAGCTGGAACAGATGCACACCCAGGCTTTATATATATTTCTAAGTTGTTTGCCATTTCTCATGCAGTTCAGCCATATGCAATGCTTGAGAAAAAGAAGAGCATGACTAGTTTCTGCTATTGAGATAAAGGTTAAACATCCAATAATTGTATTTGGTAACAAGGTTATGGGCTAACRTAACAAATGGTTTTGTAAATATCTACTTGGAAACTCAATTCCATTCCTAGCCATTGACTTGGCCTTTCTCCTAAGGCTGATGATCAGCAGTAAAGTTCAAGCAAACATATCTTCCAAGTACCTTCATTGCACTTTGCTTCAACCCTTAATTTCTATTCTTACTTAATCTGAGTGATCACTGAGTGCAAACATAGAAACTATACAGAATCTTCTGATTTTACTCAGGCTTTTAAGGCCCATCACAAAAAACCCTTTAAAGCTCAATGAATTTGGTGCAGTCTTTTTTGCATCTGTGAGAAGCCTCTCAGTGAGAAAAGATGCACCTTGAATTCCAGAGCTTCTCACCATTTCCTTTCCTGGGCAAGCCTGGTAGAGTCTTATATGAACGTGGTTGACTGACAGACAATATATCCTGTATTCAAGTGCCTGGCAGTGGTTTGACAGTTTGGGACATTTCCCCTCAGAAATACTAGCAACATGACCCCTTCCATAGCTTCACAGTAACTTGTATCTTCTATGACAGAAGAAAGCTTCTTTTCTCCAACATTCAGAGGCTACTTATGGAGTTTCTATGGTGACCGCAAGCCATGTATCAATGGTACAGGTGATGGATTTGACACATGAGACTGCAGTCACTCCAGTTTTCTTAGTTCTAGCAGATAAAATTGCAACTAGGGAAATCTCCTTCAAATTCAGACTCAGTTTTCATCTTGCTCCATTTTTTTCTCCTTTGTGTTTGCCTWATTATGTAATCCTTTGCTCTTCCTTGCTAACTTTCTTTTAAGTATCTGTAACCAAAATGTTTCCCTAAAAGAAATGCCCAAGTTTTATTTTTTGTTGCCATCACTGGAATGGTCATGTGACTGCACAGTTCATGGGCTTGCTTTAAGCAGACGGCTAATTACTCACACGCAGCTACAAAGTTAACTATAAATATGTAAATGGGAAGAGAATAAACTACTCGTTAAACATTAGGCATTTACTATGGAAATTAAGTGTCATTAGATCGTAAAAGACTTTTCCAGCATTTGTTCTCACGCATTTCTCTTTAAGCCTTCATTAGTGTAGCAATCCTAATGAACACAGAAATGGGCCACACAGTCTAAAAAAAAATGGTGACATCCTGAATTTATGCCCAGAATTCAGATTGAAACATTTTTCATTTGTTTTGAGCTTTGGAGAAATTCCATCACCTTCATTTTCTTCTCCAGTTTGCCCTTCCCCTTGGCTTCATCATTCAATCCAAGAAAGGGAGAAAAAAATGCAACATAACATCACCGTAACGGTTAGTCACATGATATTTTTGACCGAATTTGAGCTAGATATTGCAGAAGCATGAAGCATGCTTGGTAAAGTATTCAGAAAACCACTAATCTGGGACTTTGAAGTAGACAAATGGAGGTTTTGTGCAGAATGCCTAGGAAAAGGGAGAGAAGTCCATCCTTGGGAGCTGAAAACCTGGCTAGACAAATATTTCCCAAGATAAGATAGGTATGGATTATCCAGACTCTTTTTCTATGAGTCTGTAAGCCTTTCATCATTTTCATGTCATCCCAGGCCAGCTCCTATCCTCTCCACTCTACATCTTCTTCTATAGTGGCCCTCTCCATCTATAGCAAACCATAACTGCAAATGCAGATTGTCTTAATAGAGTCCTTGGAGCTTTGAGGCAGCAACAYGGAAACTCTCATGTGGGAGCCCCCAAAGACCTAGAGCATCTACATGAAGCACTTCCTCAGAGATGCACCAGTGGGGTCCCATCAATTCTGGCAAAGTCAGCAATCTCACAGGGTCACKGGTGCAGAAAAGTTATCGAAAGGGCTGAATGCAAGAAAGTGGTTAGAACTCATCTTAAGGTAAAGAGATAATAACATCAGGCCTGCGTGAATGGTGGTCGGATTTCATAGACGTGTGAACTCTTCCCTGCTGCAGAGTCTGAGGCACCTACTGCWGTGGGTGAACTAGAAGGATTTCTCCACCCTCATTGCAAAGCAAACCCATCAGTCACAATTCATTCATTCAACTCCAACACTGCATACCTACTCTCAGCCCAAAATGTCAGATGGAAAGAGTGAAATATTTATTTTTTTCTGTAAATTTTCCATAACCTAGGATTGATTTGTCAAAAAAAAAAAGAAAAAGAAAAAAAGAAAAATAAACCAAGATCCCAGAGGACTGAAAAAAATTGCTGAATGTACAGCAATGACTGTCCTTTTTCTCTCTCTAACACCTCACCATAAAAAGCCCAATGATAAAAGCAAAGCTATGGCAAAAGATGGTTAGTGCTTACAGAACTTTCTAAATCATCCGCTTGTTCCGGGAAAGCAAAGAAGTGTATCTGCAAATTATTTTTCAACCTCCTCCAAGTAAACAGTTCAGTCAATGCCCATACCATTTTGCTCTCCTCAATAATTAGCAAACTTGCGAGTAAGAGCAATACTCTAACATGCTTCCACATTGGAGTAGACCAGATTTGCCATGAGGGTTACAGCCTAGCACAGTTCTGCTGGGTGAAGGAAGAAAAGTCTCTTCATCTGCCTGACAGCCATGACACAGGATTTAAAGATATTTTATGGGATTCTAAGACACTTTATGAGCCAAAATCAGTTGGTCAAGGGTTGCAAATATAAATACTATGTCACACAGTGTACATTTAACCATTTTTAGTGTAAGGATTCTTTCACGTGATACTTTATATTCTTTAACTATTTGTACTGCAGCAGCATCATGCTGTTCTGGAGAAGAGCTGCCCCATTTTACAGCGTGTTGTTCTTACTCATCAGTGGAGGATTTCCTTCTCTCCAAAGAGCTARAAGCCCAAGTAAAAGCACTGCGAAGTGACTTGACCCTTCTATTACCTTCTGCACCATCTAGATGAGTGGACTGTAAGATGCATCTGCAGCCAAGGTCTTCTGACTCAGTCATTTCAGGTATCAATTGCCTGGCTATGAAACCAGTGAAAAGAAAAAAAAATGAGTCACATAAACCAGCATTAGGCAGCTGGTGGGTGGCTGGCTGTAAACTGGCTTGATTGCCCAAGATGKGTTGGGAAGAGGTTCAGTTCTCTGGCTCTTCACTGGGATGAAAATCAGCACCTCTAYTCAGCTCTATTTTAACCTTTGTGACGGAGGGTAAAGCACCAAGATGTTCTTTGTTGCCTGTGCAAAACCATACAATACCTCACAGCGATGTTTTGGACACCACATCTTTCCCTACCCGATGGTATGCAGGTGCTTGCATCAGCTACGAGGAGGCAGCATCCTCTCCAGTTCATACCAGTGCTGGTGAGTTATGGAGGACCTTTCATTTCCAATGCGTTTCCCTGAACCATTTCATCTCAAACCACACTGGACCAGGGTGTGAAACATAAACGATCTGTGATTGTGTGCAGATGGCTGAAGACTTGGATCTGCTTTATTTCTGTTCCTTAGAAAGATGTTATTCAATATGCTGCTGAAGATTTAAACGCTTATTCTGAGTCATTGCCAGACAGTATTTAACTAGCAGTCAATAGAAGAACTTAATAACGGGCGGGTTGGAAAAGAATCTTTTCCTATATCTTTGGACCAAAAATTGTGGATTTTGTAAGGGCCACAGATCTGGCCTCTCAGTACTATTTAATCTCAGGTCCATACCTGCTGTTGAAGGAGATTTAAAGTATGCCAGTCTCCTCCAATGAAACATAGATATATTGATTTAATAATCTTTAAAATCTGATACAGACCACTGAGTCGGTGAAGGCTTTTACAAGCACAACAGTGTGTCCTGGAAAGGAGCAAAGTAGTTTTTTGCAAGCACATGCAAAGTAACATCCCTTATTTTGTGCTGAACTGCCAACATGCCTGCAAACCAAATAAAACTTCCTAGCAGACCAAATGTGTCCTTGAGGCCACAGTTCGCAATTCCTTGTTTAAACATATAACACATCTTACTCTACAAATCATCAGAGCTGAGATAATACTAAACTGTTTGGGGCCTTTGAGTTGTTCCAYGGACCAACCTCCCTTGGTGAAAGTGCATACCTTAGTCCTCAGTAAAGTACGTCCAGGTTCCACTTCCAGCCATGGGATCCTGTTAATCCTTCTGTCCAAAAGGCCTGAAAGCAGACAGCTTTCTCTTTGAAAAGCTCATCATTTCTCGGTGTTTCACCCATAAGATACATTTGCATATCTTTTCTTATCCCTGAGGTCTTTCCAGAACCTGTTCCAATTCTTTGACTCCAGAATCAACAAGAGAAGTTTAAACCTTTTCCTTTTGCCCTGAGAGATGGATGCAAACACAGCCACTGCTTGCAGAGGAAAAGCTGTGTYGGCCTCTGTTGGGCCTAAAAGGCAAGTGACCTGGATAAAGCAAAGTGTCTGTGCAGATTGGCAAAGCTCTATTAACTTGTCAGGCTGGGGCACATGAAATGGACTTGGTCGYATTCAGGTGTCAACCTCACTGATGTCAAAGAAAACCCTTGGCAGCAGCGACTGGTTCTTGAGCATGACACACAGAGCATCTGTATTGTAGTATTACTACCTATATCGAAGGATATCTCAGACTTTCTGGAAGAAGCTAGTTGCCCTGGTGGCTTGGAAATGGAAGAAAACACCAACAGCACCCTAGGCCAGAGGTAGTCCCTGCACAGTATGGGAGTTCTTAGTGGCACCAAAAGGCTTTGGCAAGGCTGAGGTGCAAGCAAGGTAGATCAAGAGATCTCTCCACAAAGAAACCAGTTAATACTCTCAAGAGGGTTTAAAGAAATGTCACTTTTAGGAAATCTCAGTCCCATTCCTATTCATTTTTATAGCCACATTGAACTTCTCTTTTCATTCTTTA